>NW_021132589.1:0-446403 GCF_004193835.3 Ostrinia furnacalis | reverse complement strand
CTTGCTATCTGGGAGTACTCACCCTTTTTTATTAACCTGGCTAACCTTGATGTCTGGTTGTGTAGATAGTTATGCTGATGCTATCGGTTCGGGACGATCCACGTCAACAGATTACTTAGTTAAAATTCAATCTAAGCACTTTAGACACTTCAAACAAAGCCATGGTAATTCGTAGCGAGGCTTTCTGTTGTACAAATTGATTTCAACAGCTAGTTAAATAAAATCGTTGAATAAAATTAACGAATTACAAGTAGGTACCTACTTGGGTACAGAGTACAGACGACAGCACAAGCACAAGCGACATGCTTCAGCTATCCACCGAGAGCCTCCCACGACCGTTCCTTTTGACACTATTTCGTGTCAAAAGGAACTAGAAGGATTTCTGAAGCATGTCATGGTGGGAGCTCTAGTGGTAAAGTGTAATGTCCACACATGACACACGCAACTTCCACAAGGGTGGTGACCACCGCATTGTCCACATTAACAATAGTATTTAGGCTATAGACATTATTAAGAATTTGTATTTTAGTTAAAATATTTCTATCTAGTATTAAAAGTATTAATTCGTTTTTGTTATGTCTTCCAGAGCAATGTGAAACGGTAGTTTGCCCTGTGGTGCCCAACACTATATCTTCATTGACTAGCAAAATGTCGGTACCCCAGAACATGGCATTGGTAAGTGTTATTTACAAGTAAATAAATAAATACCTACTTACTTATCTAGCATGCATGGGGGATAAAGTCAAGTACCTAATACGCATTAGTTTATATTTTTACTTGTAAGTAAGTGTCAGTATGGGGACGCACTACGGATTAAATACTTAAAAGATTAAAATAAAAACAGCTTGATAGATTTCTTACATATGTTTTCATATTATTACAAATGCATTGTTTGAGTCCATTCCGTATCTAATAAGAAGGTAGGTATTAATTAATATCGGAGAAGATTAATATTTACTTATCAAAAAGTAATAAGCTTAGGTAATTTCGACATCAACCAATCACCAAAGCGAATGTATTTTCCAAAACCTAGACAGATATTCTGTGCCAGCTAACTGCCAATTTTTCTAGAATAACGAATACCGAGGAGAATGGAATGTGAATAAGATAAAACTTCTTTGACTTTTCATTAACAGTGCACGCTGACTTTTGCATATGACACGACTAGGCAGGGTAATGAACAGCAGGAAAAATCGTAATTTTGGAATTATTAAGGATAGGATTATTTCTATGATAGGTAGTTAT
The DNA here is from genome assembly GCF_004193835.3 of Ostrinia furnacalis. Classification (NCBI taxonomy): domain Eukaryota; kingdom Metazoa; phylum Arthropoda; class Insecta; order Lepidoptera; family Crambidae; genus Ostrinia; species Ostrinia furnacalis. Next base: position 445,158 of record NW_021132589.1, on the reverse strand, counting down.
CGCATATAGACATACTCTCTAATCTGTGATCGCATAGAAGATCACAGTGTGTCACAGACGTCATGTCACGTCACCCCGTTATCAGATTAGATTATTTTTTTAATTACAAATTAACTACTATTAAGTAGGTAATTGTTTATTTCATGCTATTCTATTTATAGTAGATCTACATTAAGGACAATAGAGTTGGTACAAAGTTCGTTTTGTGACGAAGTTTTGTCCGCAATAGTAATTGATATCTTTTTTGTTTTAATTACAGAACCAGCGAGGCTATTTGCAGTGGCGAGTGTACAACGAGAGCGGTCAACGAGTGCTGTGCTACTCTGTGCTGGTGCAAACACAGAGCCCGTTGCAGAAACTTCTGAGACGATTTGGACTACTGCGGAGGAAAAGACATGCATAGTTAAAAAAATGGTAAATTACAGGGTGATTTTGTAAAATTAATAAACCCGCGAATTACATTTTAAAATTTTATTTTCGCGAAAATTACCGCTTTTAAGAATTATTAAGATAAAGTTGTATTGTTAAATTGGTCTATAGAGCTTATTAAAAAAACCGGATACTGATAACAAAATCACCCTGTATATCATCGAAACTGCTGCTGATAACCTTAGATTAATTAAAGCTCTGGTAAAAATAGTACCTATCTATGTCTACTGCTGTGACTTAAAAATATTTTCTAGTCTATAAAGTATTATTTTGTATTATTAACTGTAAAACCATTTTGAAATAAAATTGACTTTACCGTATTTTTTTTTAAATTGCCATGCCTTAGCCATCTTTAGTTCATTAAAAAATAAAAGTTTGAAAATACAAATTTCAGTTGGCGGATCTTAATAATCTCGATGCGTGCGTGAGGGGAGTGCGTCAATGATAAAAATACATGACTCATATAAATCACAGCCGTTATCTTTTACTTACTAAGGGAATAGGCACTATTAAACTAAGTCCGATATTCGTCAATCAGAAACAAATTTGATTGAAATTAATACAGTGAATCATCACATAATGACACGCATTTAATATTTAAACTGCACAAGATGCCACAATATTTACCTTAATGTCTCATAAGTTCATAACTTATCGTCCGTAAAAAAGTGTTATTTTCTATGCCTTATCATAATAAATCGGTATTTCGACAACACCCGATTATTATTGTTTCTATTTTTATGGCAATACCAATTCTCGGCTCGAATTTATCATATTTAATACGAAGTAAGTAACTAACATGAATGACATCATATTGATACCACAGAGTTAATTAACTAAAATTTCCAGCCATTTTTTATAAACACAGAACATCGGTAATAATAAATCTTCCTGCATGCCGGGGCTTCGCCCGCGTGATTTTCGTTCTGTCACAAAAAGTTAATTTAATAGCCACTCACAAATTGCGCTTTCTATTGGTAAATACCTATTTTATGTGCAATAAATGAATAAATAAATATAAATATCCGAATTGGTTCAGTAGATCCAGAGATTACCTCCTATACAACCTCACAAACTTTACAGGCTCTTTCTAATTCGCTAGACGACACTAATTAGTGTGAAAAATACTGTGATAGTGCTTATGGGGATTATGGGTAGGGTAGACCGGGTACAATAGTACCACGGGTCAATAGCACCATTGGCGATATTTCCTCATACAAGCGACGTTAGGTTGTGTGCATAGCGTCAGAATATGCGCTTTTTGTGTTTCCATCCGCTCACCAGTCGGCGGCGCTTGCGCTGAGAAACGAAGATGTACAGGAAGAATTTTTGTTTTTTGCCCAGCTGCAGTAAGTTTTTACGTCAAATATATGAGCCCATAAGTTGCCTAATATGATATTTGTTACAAGGTATTGTTGTCAATAGTTTATCCAGGCTCTAAACTTTGTATCGACAGCGAATAATTGGCATTCACTGTGAAAATGACTGAATTGTAGGTGAAGTTCTCTTGACTACCTACTTGGAACAATTGTACCATTCTCCATGGGGTCAATTGTAGCGGTACAATCAACCCCGTGGTACAATTAACCCCCGGAACCTTATTTTATACTTACTACATAATATTTTAAATTGGTTATAATAAAATAAGTTATTATAAAACATTCACGTGGTTATTATTTTTACAATTTTAGGCATACCTACCAGGCATTAAACCCTTTTGAATATGTACATTTTAGCTTAATTCAGTATTTGAACGTTTTGTTTTAGATGCCTCGGCGTAGAGTCAAAAGTACGGATCGCGGATCAACGGATCTATTCCTTCATGAACAGACTTATGAAAAAATCTTGAAAGGTCGAAGCAGTAGTAGATATAAATAATCAGGGTCAATTGTACCAGGGGTCAATTGTACCCTCATACAAAAATAGATTTTTCAGTTTTGATATTTCTATCATTGTTATTATGCTTATTGTTGTTTCAGAAGCAATATCCGAGCCAAATAGATGGCATATTATGTAGAAACAGTTAGTTTTTTCGTTTTTATGGAAGAAATGTTATTGTTTTGTTTTTAAACTTAAGTGTTGATTTTTCATACTTGTTCCTAAATATTTTCGATTTCAATTAATAAATACTGATGATTGTAGGAGATTAAGAGTACAGAATACCAATAAAGGTGATGATTAGGTAAACATAACTACTTTGATTGCCTCATATATTATTGGTACAATTGACCCGTTGTAGGGGTCAATTGTAACATGAGACATCGTTCAGTTCAAATTGGTTTTTCATTAAGTATTCGAAAGAATAGTTCAACTCTGCATGCTTAAATTTGTAGCTTAAGAGTCTAGTTTTTACAGCATCCTAACAGAATAAGTTATATTTCATTAGATTTCTCAATATTGAACAATTTCCAAAAAATGGTACTATTGTCCCCGGTCTACCCTAGGTAATATTTTTCCTGTGGTTGCAAAGTTCTTAAAAGAAGGTTCGTACATGGTGCCCTATGTTTTCAAGTCTATTTAAATATTTATGTCTACTATAAACAATACTAATTCCTTAAGGTTTTTAAGTAAAGGCACAGAATAATAATAAGTACTTAAAGGCCAAAACCCACATTCAGAAAAACTTGAACTGACGACGAGTCTCCAGTCCCCTATGCCAGTCCCAGTACTCCCAGACGCGAAACTTTAGAAAAGTTCTACATAATTTATAAATAAACCGTAGCTTTTGAACCTGGGACTGGCTGGAATTCATTGAATTCACCTCTACTACACCATCAGGCAGGTCGTCAAATAACATAAACTGTACATAGGAAAACCAATAAAAAATATAATTTACTTAATTCTACATATAATACAGATACGCAATTAGCTTTACGTGAGCAAAGTTTCGGACAAAGAACTAAATAGAGATGATATTATTTTGTATAACAAATGTAGGTTAATCTATATTTTTATTTTACCAAATGAAAACAAATAGGTAACAAATTAGCCTTTACATCGCGTTTCATCACGCGAACTAAAGCGGGCAAATTTAAAAGGTACCTCCACCTACATTCCTGTTCCGGTATTTAATTAGATAAAATTTAAAACGTTATTTGTTTGATCAAGGCCGAGCAAGCGTTAAGGACTAACAAAGGAACAAAGCCCGAGGCACTTTAAGTGCCGAATAACCTTTTTTGAAGTCGCCGAAGTCGGTCTAAAGTTCCAGGGTTTACCTCCCCTATTACTTACTACCTAATGATTGGCGTATGTCTTATTAAATAGGTGAAATATTACCCCGTTTAACTAAAGCGTGTATATGTTTTACACCAAGTCAATGAATCATTTACTATTCATAAATTAAGTAAGTAGTGAACCAAAACAATAGTTAAGGATAAACCTCCACAAATGCGCAATCAATTTTAGTAAAGTTAAAACAGTAAGTACCTATCAATGATGACAACGTAGCACTTTACTATCGTAACGTATTGTTATTGTTGTATGTCAATACCAAAGTCCGGAATCATCGCAAGTTACGTGAATAAGACACGAAGACGCGACTTAACCACAAAATAAGACAACCTACTAGCTAGCTCGTGTGAGATATTTACGTCCTGTATCCTGCAACCAAGAGGCTTCGCAGTGATGAATATACGAGCACTTTGCACTTTGTGTTCTTCGCAATAAGGATTCGCGTGCGAGTTGGAGGCAGAGTTGAGGTAAGGCAACAAAGCGGGGTGGCGAGTAATTTGGAATGGACAGCGCGGTCAGTGCAGCCGAGACGAGACGCCAGAAATCACGATGGCTCAGCTTGGTTTGGTCGTGCTCGCGTGCGCCGCGCTCGTCGCCCTGGCCGCGGCCACGAACGTGGAACAATGCTCCGGTGAGTGCAACAATTTACTGACATTTTTATTTTCAAATCTTTTATTATTTCATCTAAGACTAAGCAAACATCGTTGCACATTTATTATTTATTATGACTGTCAATATGCTAGCAATGGTTCCAGCATCCGCTTAGTTAAATCTTTGATATCTTTTCTTTGTTTGTAGTAAAATTGTGATTCTAAAATCTGAAGTTCGGTATTACTTAGTTCTGATGTTCTAAATTTCCAAACTTTACAATACTGTCGGTCGCTGTCGACCTGCTTTCGTCTCGTTAATACCTGCCTCGGTAACTGGTGCATTGATGTGTGCTAACAACATGCGGTAACTTTACATTTGCCATTTTGTAATAGAACCATTATTTTTGGATTTCGTTATATTGGTAGGTACCTACTTAGCTACCAATTACCATAAGAATAAAGAGAATAGAAGACTACCTACCATAAATCAATATCCTTAGATCTACCTAGTAGATAAAAGGTAATAGTTACCATGCAGGGAAAACTTAGTAATTATTAAAAGATTACTTGGTGCAACCAGTTGTTTTTATAGGTATATCTCCTCTTAGATCCGGTTTAAATATCTCTTAGATTGGACAAGATTATATTGCATTATTTATTATTATACCTGTAAAGTTAATTAAACTTAACACTGCACGACTAGTTATAAACTCAACAATTACCTTGTTTTTCTGGTTTGATAAGTGGCTACTGGTCTAAATAATAGTTATCTGCGAGTAGACGCTAGTGTACCTATAAATAAATAATATTCCGTGCTGAGCATGTTCATTATAACGGCATCACCGAGATAATTAATGAGCAATAACAATAGGAGATGCGTAATCGGGCATGCTGGTCACTCGTTTACTAGGTAACATCTAACTATAACAAGAAAAAATAATTTTTTTTTTAGTTATCTGAATGAAAAGGATTTCTTAGTTAGCAATTGTTGAAAGTAACATTTTTGCTTTAGTACTTCAATTTCCGAGCGATTAGTAGAAGGAGGAGAAGTTTCTTATATTCTGGTGAATTTCGAACCGCGTCGTAAACGTAGGTTTGATGAGGGTTGACCAATAACTAGCTTAGCGTGCCCACTCTGATTTCGGATCAGAGAGAGTCAGACAGAACCATATAATATTTAATTAAGGAAAATCTGGTTAATTTAATCCTGAAATAGCCTAACCACTCTGGCACTTAACTGGGAATCGAACTGAGAACTTTTAAAAGTAGAGAGATTCCAACTGTCTAACCACTGGAACACGGAGACTTGACATATTTTATTGATACAGTTAAGAATGTGGTTCCATAGGTACGAAGACTGGGAAAAGGCTCAGAAGATTATGACCTATCTAAAATACTTGCGTACCTAAGAATATAATAATTCCAAAAATAGTGACGACTTTGCAATTTACTTAGATGTTTAGATACTGCTTACTAAAATTTTAACAAAACAAAAGTAATCCCAACTAATATTATAAATGCGAAAGTAACTCTGTCTGTCTGTCTGTCTGTCTGTCTGTCTGTCTGTCTGTCTGTCTGTCTGTTACGCTTTCCCGCTTAAACCTCGCAACCGATTTTGATGAAATTTGGCATAGAGATAGTTTGAGTCCCGGGAAAGAACATAGGATAGTTTTTATCCCGGTTTTTGAAACAGGGACGCGCGCGATAAAGTTTTTCTGTGACATACAAAATTCCACGCGGGCGAAGCCGCGGGCGGAAAGCTAGTTACTTATATAACAGGTTTTTTGTTTACAATACGGGTACAACAACAGCTTAAATCTCTGCGGCTTATACAAACCGCAGCGGGTTCAAGTCCATGACAAAAAGGTCTCAAAGCAAAAAATGACAGACTACCTACACAGCTACGTAATACGGCTGGCTGCTGCAGCGTCGTACCTATCTACACATATTAACATTATAGAGACCGTGCAAGCATTATTCATGCAATTCCTTTGAAGGGTGCATTTATCGGATACTTTTCTCTTGAAGGTTATTTTTTTTTTTTTTCAATTCTATCAATGTATCTACAGTATTGTAAAGTGTTTAAGATTACAATAACTAAATCCATCATACACATTTAGATTGATTGACTGCATGATGTAAATCATTGCATAGTTTCATAGAACCTTTATTTTCTGCCCCTGCCATGTTTGGCATTTACCAGAGGTTTTAACTTCTCAATCGCCTAATCCTGCTCTTATAAGGTCTACCTTATTTACTACAGACATAGCACATAACTGAACTGAGTAAGGTTCCCGGTTCCTGCGTTAGCGCGGTGCAGAAAGATTATTTGTTATCATCGACCAATAGGCAAGACTTCAAATGTGCTTTGAAGTTATTCAAATTTATGTATGCGAGTGATTTCTACTAGTATCTTAATATGTAAGTCTAGAAATTAGCACGTCACTACCTTGTTTAATATACCACGCAATCTTGTATACCCATTCTTATAAGATACACCATACAAGAATGCATGGTAAATTCAGTGAACTGCTCCTGAATCGAATGTACCTACTACTACTATTTCTATTTATTTATATTAACCGGCAGACAGTGGTGACTGAGTTTGTTGCGGCGCTTCTTCTCAGCACTTGCCAAATGTTGGTCTCGAAGCGCTGGTAGGGTAAAAAGATTATGAGACATGTAGAGGCTCCTTAAGAGCAAAATGACGATTTGTAAGAACTATTTATTAGTCCAAACAAATAAAGAAATTTTGACTTTGACTTTGACTTTGGACTGTACCGTATGTGTGTAAAATTGTAGGGGCTATCTGTCACTGCCTAGCGTTAGTCGTTGTACCCCAAACCCTAATCAGTGCGCTGCTGCTATGTGTTGTGCTGTTCTATAACTCAGCTCAACTCAAGAGGAAGAAATTATGTCTAACAAATACAAAGGACTCGTATCTCATCTATAACCTAAGATTTTCATGTAAAAAAACAACGTTGACAAGTTTCATCGATATTTTTTCCTCACGATGACTTTATAATGCCTGCTTTTTAGGGTTCCGTAGCCAAATGGCAAAAAACGGAACCCCTATAGATTCGTCATGTCTGTCTGTCCGTCCGTATGTCACAGCCATTTTTTTCCGAAACTATAAGAGCTATACTGTTGAAAAGTTGGTCCCCCCCCCCCTTCTAACTTCTAAAATAAGAAAATGAAAAATCTAAAAAAAACATATGATGTACAGTCGCGGAATGAAAAGGTTCGTCACCTTAGTGTCGGTTTTCGCTTGCACTAGGTAAGTGTAAGAGTCAAACCTGCCAACATACCAGTGCAAGAAACAGTGCTGCTAACATTTAAATAAATGTGACGTTTGCTAACGAAGAAGGTTTTGCTTATTTTTCTGTCCCATCAGTGCAATGTTACAAAATGTTTTTTTTTTTATTTAATAGAAATAATAATGGCAGGTTGAACCAACAAGAAGGTTTTAGTTTATCAATCATAATAATCTTCTTGACAAGATAAATGTCAAACAACTTTAATCTGAATAATTTTGAACTTTACTGACGAACAGTTAAAGATTATTTTGTCTAACTCGAGATTATTCTGTAACATAGTTTCAAAAGGTAATATGTGCTCGCGATTCGTTGAAGGAATCAATTTGAAAACTGACGAACCTTTTCATTCCGCGACTGTACATTACTATAAAAACTACCAACGAAAATTGTTTTGAACGAGATCTAGTAAGTAGTTTTTTTTAATACCTCGTAAATCGTAAACCGCTTATTACCGCGTAATCTCTCATAGTTACAAATAACTTAAATTAAAAAAAAAATAATTTCATAAATCAATGATACGGAACCCTTTGTGCGTGAGTCCGACACGCACTTGGCCGGTTTTTGTCGTTTCTGCAAGCTAGGTCAACCATGAACACGAAACGGCTCTGATGTGATAATTAAGTACTGTCCGAGTCTCGGCTGCATCGCCACGGTCAGGGACGTCCACTATGAGTGGCAGCCGACTTCATTGGCTCGCGTGATTTTAAAATAATTATGTAAACACTGCGACTAGCTACTTAGATACAGATTGTTTACCTTCATCTCAATCGTAGGTAAAATATCNCAATTAGTTTTTAGAGGATCAAATAATATTGTCCCTAAAACATTCACGTGGTTATTATTTTTAAAATTTTAGGCATACCTACCAGGCATTAAACCCTTCTGAATATGTACATTTTAGCTTAATTCAGTAAGTAACTAAGTATTTGAACGTTTTGTTTTAGATGCCTCGGCGTAGAGTCAAAAGTACGGATCGCGGATCAACGGATCGTATCCTTCATGAACAGACTTATGAAAAAATCTTGAAAGGTCGAAGCAGTAGTAGATATAAATAATCAGGGTCAATTGTACCAGGGGTCAATTGTACCCTCATACAAAAATAGATTTTTCAGTTTTGATATTTCTATCATTGTTATTATGCTTACTGTTGTTTCAGAAGCAATATCCGAGCCAAATTGATGGCATATTATGTAGAAACAGTTAGTTTTTTTTCGTTTTTATGGAAGAAATGTTATTGTTTTGTTTTTAAACTTAAGTGTTGATTTTTCATACTTGTTCCTAAATATTTTCGATCTCATTTAATAAATACTGATGATTGTAGGAGATTAAGAGTACAGAATACCAATAAAGGTGATGATTAGGTAAACATAACTACTTTTATTGCCTCATATATTATTGGTACAATTGACCCGTTGTAGGGGTCAATTGTAACATGAGACATCGTTCAGTTCAAATTGGTTTTTCATTAAGTATTCGAAAGAATAGTTCAACTCTGCATGCTTAAAAGACAATGCCGGAAATTGGCGTCTTTTTTTTTTCGCGCGGCCATCGACCAAACTTTGTTTTTTGATTACAAAATAGTGTAATAAATCAAACTTACTATGACATGTATACCTCTAAACTCAGTCTGAACTGAGTTACGAGCATTAGAAGTTTGATGATTTTCAAAAAGTTTTGTAAGAAATTGCAACAAACTAGTGAGATTGTATGTGTAAACAAACAATACCATCCATTAAATGCTCCAGACATCAGTATGGAGCAGAATCAGCGCAATAAAAAAATATCGCAATATTTTGTTGCAATTTCTTACAAAACTTGCGCACAAAAAGCAAATCTAGTATGAAAATCATCAAACTTCTAATGCTCGTAACTCAGTTCAGACTGAGTTTAGAGGTATAAATGCCATAGTAAGTTTGGTTTATTACACTATTTTGTAATCAAAAAACAAAGTTTGATCGATGGCCGCGCGAAAAAAAAAAGACGCCACTTTCCATACAAAATCTGGCATTGCCATTTTAAGATAGACGCTTGAAATTTGGCATGCAGGTACCTTAGTAAACTTAAAGCTTAGTTACAACAGGATATTGCAAAATTCCCACGGAAACGGGAGTTAGCGGGAAAAAACATATGTATGAAAAAATCTAAACCGCGTAAGATAGATGAAGGGGGTAAAACGGGATCCACGCGTACGAAGTCGCGGGCGGCTGCTAGTTTATATAATATTAATCAATTTGATAGGGTAGTCTGGTCGTCGCGTCACCTTATTTATGGATATTTCATTAGCATCCTTTTTATAATGTCCGCATGATGCTCGCTCTAGAATAATGTATAATGTTATGTGGTACTGGCTACACTCTACAGTTCCGAAAAACTGGATTTGTTTCAAGTTGAGTTGCGTGCGTCTGAATGTGGTCCGACCGGAAACCCATTCCACGCCATTTGAAGCTCTCTAAAGTATTTGCAGAAACAAAAAACTGGGAAGCCCTTTAGGGCCCTCGAACACGGCGACTTTTTGTAGCGATGCAGTCGCGCTGCTGTAGCGGTTTAGTAGCGCGTTGGCATCACTTCCGTAGTGCATTGCTGCCACGGTGTTAAACTTTATACCGTTGTCTGTACATTACATGATGAAACTGTTTATTTTATTTACCTATTTCTTTTTATTTTAAGGAAAGTCCTTTGACAATCTCAATGAAAACGTACAGCTGTCACCATGCAAGAAGCCGCCGTGTCGACTGAAGAAAGGCACACAGCAACACATCACGATAAACTTCACACCGGGTAAGAATCATAATCAGAAAACTGTTAGCTATTAACAACAAAACTGTTAACTGTTTTATACAAAACTGTCCCATCTGTAAGCTTTTCGCGGCTGAAAATGTATGCTTAAGTAGGTACCCGCGGAAATAGGTGCATAGATAGTTCTCTTGTGCGATAGCAAATTTAACAAGATTAATACTGTTACCTACATTCTGTTGTTATTTTGTACGCTTAGACGCCGTTTAACCTCCCTTAGAGGAGGGTGAAACTCCCACACAGCACTTACACTCACATTGATCAGTAGGTAGGAATATTTTTGTATGAAGGAAGATGTTTACCTACTTACTAGAGTGCTGGCTTAGGAAAAATCGCGTCGCGTGCCTAAGCAGTGGCGGGGCAAGACCTAAATTTGATGTGGGCAAGACAGATTTCGCGAGGCCTTGTTCTGTGGCGAACTGAATTATAAAAAAAGTAATAATAAAAAAAAATGAACACTGACAAGTTTTTATTCATAAAAATACAAATTAGATTAATATTAAAAAACATTTTTTTTGAGGCGCGATGCGAGGCCCCTTGTACCGCGAGGCCGTAGGCGGTGGCCCACGTCGCCCACGCCTTACGCCGCCACTGCCTAAGCTACCTATTACCTACTTTACAAAGTTATTTAAAATTAACTAGCCGATTTTTAATTGTTGATTTATTTTGATTTTTCAGATGAAGACCTCGACGATATCCAGAATAAAGTAACAGCTAAAGTGTTAGGATTGGATGTGCCATTTGTAGGAGTCGATGGAAACTCTATTTGTGATAAACTTTTCACGGAGAGTGGAGAAAAAGCTAATTGTCCTGTAAAAGCCGGCACCAAATACGTATACAAGGACTCGTTTCCCGTACTCTCCATATATCCCACATTAAATACAAATGTACATTGGGAATTGAAGGGAAAAAGAGATTTAATTTGTTTCACAGTACCCGTCAGGATCTCATAAGTTCGTAACTTAATATTATGCATTTTATATAAGATACTTCCGAGAGCATACAATGTCAATAATGGGTGGTGTTGAGTAAATTACGTATCAACTATATTCATTTAGTTTTTATCTTACTACAAAACAAGCGTTTACTTACATAAACAGGGCCGGATCTACCTATGGGCTGATTGGGCTGCAGCCCAGGGCCCCGGGGTTACAAGGGGCCCCCAGATCCCGCTAAAAAGTAGGCCATAATTTGAAAAAAAAAAATGTCTGTAAAGTCGGTTTACGGACGATAATTTTACGTGACAACGTCATAAGAAGTTTCAGCCCAGGGCCCCACAAATTCACGATCCGGCCCTGTACATAAACATGTTTGTCCATTACATTACCAAAATTAATTCATTGATTTCGTTCGTTCTAATAAAACTTAAAAGTAGGTATTCGTGCGTGATGCATCATACGTACGCAGGGGACTTAAATACAAATTATTGTTTTCATTTTTGTCTTTTGGACTCTCGGAACATGTTCCGGTTTTGAAAAAGAAGACCTCTTATTGTTATTATTAAGTACATTATTAATAAATTTTTATACCTATTCAAATAAATTATTAATTTGTGTATCATCTACTTATCATTTTATTTAATAAGCATTAACATAACCCACTTCGGCCGCTGTAAACATTGATAAATAATAAATTAAAACAATACCTTCTTAGCCCATTAATGGAAGGTATGGTAATATTTTTAAAGGCATGCAAACCCAGTCTGTGAAATAAAGAATAATACAGTTGCTAATATTCTCATTTTTTATACTTTTTGCTTAATAATAAAGGCTTTATTAATCTATGACTTTTTGTAATTTTTGTATTGCACAAGTTAAAATATTCCATTCTATTCGGTAGGGTTATTACATAAATATGGAATGTGGATGCATCCCCGGTAGCTTTTACGAATACCATGCGAAATGATACTTTAACCTTAAGCTAAAAACCTAAGAACTGGTGTGTAGTGTAGAATAAGAAAAAAAATATTTCCAAAACATTTAATATGTATCTCAGAAAATTATGTAAAAAAATAACAATATTTATTTAATAATAGAAATGCTAATAATAAATGAGGCAGATAGCAATACTTAATTGTTACTTACTTAATCTACATAGCGCGAATGTCTTATAATTTATTCTTAAACATATTTTTATTTAAATAAAATACCTAGATACTGGGCGTTCAACGCCTACCCGATCACGAAAGGCAAATAAATACTTTCAAGTTGCCTATTGTAAAGTAAAAAACACATATTTAGATAAAACTTTTTCGCGTAGTAATAAACAGTTATTTTCCATTAAAAATAACAGTACCTATGTAATTATGTATTGCCTAATAATACGGTAATAAAAATAAAAATAAATAATTAACGTAGGGATAAATATTTCATAGCATTAGTTTGAATTTTATTTTGGGAATTTAAATGTTGGAGATTTTTGTGATGATGTTTTGTAAAATGTAGGTACAGTATTAACCAATGTAACATATGAATAACTTCCAGAAATAATTCATATGATATCATTTCTGTAGTCAAACTAGCGACGTGCCCTTGCTGAGATAAAATACCGGATACGGAAATGTTGCCGACAAGGCTGGGAATATATTAATAAAGCAATTTTAATACTGACTTGTTTTTAACAGATTCAATGTTAATACATAAAGATGGCCACTAAATTTTATACTAATGTTATATTACATTATGTAGGTATCATTCAATTTCATTAGTCTGTTAAGGCCATTTTCTTAATAAAAATTTTTTGGCATGGGATTTTTATGTTTCTCAAACCGATAAATGAAATCATTACCTACGTTACTCGAATTATTGTAATGCAAAGATTTCCAATTGCGCAGGAATTAATGGAGTTTTTTTAATCTTTTACTATATTAAGAATTACTACGAGCGCATTTCACCTTCCGCGTTGAGATCGATCGATACGATCCTAGACGAAAGTAGCCAAGAATAGTAGCAAGAAGAAATTGAGCGTAACTTGACAGATCATTCCAGAGATTACACATCATAAATTTATTATAGCCTGACCAGGAACATAAAAACCCTCGCCATGTTGCGGAAAATTAATGGTACTAATTTCTTTTAATGGCAACAGTAACTGAAAACTTCATTGACATGTCACCTTGCATGTCAGTCTATTGCTGTCAAAGTGTAAACAAACTTTATTTTAAATGCGCGCAATTGATTTTGTGAATTAAATTGCTAAAATCTTTATATAGTCGTGAAAGAAAAGTGGTTCACAATGTGTTAAAGTATTTGTCGAAGAGAAATACTAAGGGTTCGGACCATATTTTCATTGAATAATGTTTCCGACAAAGGTTGTCAAATTGACTGACATGTTTATCGTATAGTACAGTCAACTATGAAAATTAGCTGTGGTTTGTTTCAACTACCTATTTTAAAGTTTTTTGTCACTTTGTAAGTATTGAATTTTATGGAATTGGGAAAGAAGTACCGAGCTTGAAGCGTTCATGAGCAGACATTGTAGTTGAATATTCAAGTTCAGAATTTGATTATTGATGAATAATAATAAAATCGTACTTGCTCGATTGATGGTTTCATTTAATTTATTTAAACCAGTTTACCTATAATATAATACGTTTTTGTCAATTTTTGAAAATATTAAATAAGCCTATAATCCTGAATCCTGATACATAAAGTTAGCCTATTAATTTAATACAGGTACGACTGTACCCAGTGTTGCACTATCAAATGCAATTGAAGCGCCTCTATGCCAGGGTTTTTATGTTCCTGGTCAGGCTATAATTCTAAAAATTAGGGTGTAGTGACATGAATAGTAGAATCGAATTCTTTTTAATTTAGTGTGTATATTATGGTCAGTCAAAAATCACATAGCTGTTGTTTACTAAGGGAAGAAAGCCTGTGGATTTACGCCTATGTTCAATTTCATTTTCTAAATCTCTCCTAAAGATTTGATTAGTTAGATCCCAAATTATAGCAGCTGCGTAGGGAAAAGTTGAAGGAACCAGTCGGGCTGGGATGCGCGCCGTGATATAGACTTATCGACATCATGTATAGGCAAAATCGATAAAATGGCGTAATAACCGCTTTTCGCGGCGCCCATACTAGGCCTACAGGTCACCTAAGCGCTGGACTGACCGGAGTGAAATCCGCACTAATGAGATCCGCACTCCGCTTGCGGTGAGCTGACTGTGTCCGCCTCTACCATCGACGCAGAAGCAGAGATTAGAGCGAATCAACAGATAAAAAGAAATAGAAAAACCATTGACAGAAAACCCTTGTTAACTTCTCGAAAAACTTAACAGCGGCGATATCCACATCAATACAGTTTTTTTTGCCTATGAAAAATACTTTGCGCCCTAGGTGAGGAGGCGGGTTGTGGGACTCCCTTATCGGATGGAGATTAGCCCTGACAATCAAAAAAACCGTTAATCCACAAGTAGCTTTCTTCCTTTATACCTGTGTTCATTATAGAGGAATTTAAATATATTTCTATTACGGTGTCATGTCTATAATCATGCTGAAATATGAGTTGTCGTAGTAGCAAAGAATTCGCTCATGCATTCACATCACACATTCATTTGCTTCTTTTGCAACTACAATCTTATAAATATAAATGTACATTATAGTAAATAGTAATAATATCCTTATGCTTAAAATTATTTAAGGAGATTCTTAGAAGCACCATATTTTCAAGTTTTGTATACTGGTAACATTAAAATACTTACATTATTATATTTTCAAGTAAACTTCAATAATTCCTACTTCACCCATGGGGCTACCTTTCGGGGGCGTCATATAAATCACTTATTGTCTTTATAGGTATTCTTAGAAAAGCATCCTTCAAGTTTCCACAGTTGGAAGGTGAAGCTTCTGATAAGTATTTTTCCATGTTATTCAGCAAACTATTCGATGGATCTGTTCCAACTTCATGTTCGTCTATCGCTTTGTATATCGCCTGTAACAAATACATTGTTTAGATTAACACCAAATTGTAGTAAAATAATATTCAGTAAAATGCTATATTACACCAAAAGGATAGCTCAAACTTTTATCTTGGGTATTGAGATCTAGTAGTCTCATAAAATAGTAATAGCTGACCCAGTGATACCGCCAATGTTCATCAGAAACACATAATGTAGGATTGTAAACATTTTTTCAAATCGGTCCAATAGTTCCGGAGCCTATTCAAAACAAAGAAACAAGTCTTTTCTCTTTATAATATTAGGCGATTACCACACTGCACCGCGCTCCGTCGCGGTCCGCGTGGCGACCATATATTACGAATCCCGTGCGCAAACGCGTTGTCAGTGTGTTATGCCTCGCGTGTTTTCTATACAAACTGAGGTACTTGCATATAATGATTAAATCTGTCGTCCCGCGTACCGTGGCGGAGCGGTGCAGTGTGATAATCGCCTTAGTGTAAAGTCTGGTCTGTGAGCACGTAGAATTTTGTCCAATGACCCCAAGCTACCCATCCTTATCGCTCGCGCGTAATTATGTTGCTATCGCGCTCGCACACTCACTGCGGGTGCCACACTGTGAACCAAAAGGCCAATCTAGCTGTAGAATTAATCAGGAGACACTGATATATCAAACTCAAGAAAGTGAATAATTTGATCGTAAAATACTCACTTGTTCAAGTTCGTCTTAAAATTACTAAATTATCAGAGGATAGTTGCTAAAAATAATGACTGAATCGTTACCTATGGTTATTAAGCTATCGTTTATGCTAAACGAATGTAAGATATGCGATGACCCTTTTTGTCCAGCTAGATTGGGCTTTTGGTTCATAGTGTGCCAGTCGCACAGTCGCGACAGCAATATAATTAGGCGCGAGCGATAAGGATGGGTAGTTGGGGTCATTGGACAAAATTCTACGTGCTCACGGACCGGGCTTTAGACTGTAGACTAACTTGAAACGCGGGCTGTTTCTGGTTGTGGAAGACGCCGCGGCTGCCGTGCAGTAGCAGCACGCCGCGCGCCGCCGCGCCGGCGCACGCGTCGCCGTACATGCACTGGTCGGCGCGGTAGTTGAAGCGGCACGGCAGCACCAGCACCGCGCTCTCGTGGTAGTGGAATATGATATTTATTATATCCTGGAACAACAAAGCGTACCCAGAGGCGGCGTAAGGCGTAGGCGACGTGGGCCACCGCCTACGGCCTCGCGGTACAAGGGGCCTCGCGCATCAAAAATTTTGAAAAAATGTATACAAGGTGGAGATGACAATATCACAATACGACAATAAATGCAAACATTGACTATTAAATATAAATTCTTGATAGCTAAACAATGTAGTTAAAAATAAAAATAAATTTTTTTCCAAACAAATTCAGCCATAATCAGACACAAAATTAAGCAACAACACGGTTTTAAGTGACGAACATTATTCTTTGGCGCAATATTCCTTTAAAAATAATCACTGAATCAAGAAATCAGAAACTGTCAATGTATAGACCTTTGACCCTTTTTTTTATTATTTCATAAAATCCGTCTTCAGGTCGCCACAGAACAAGGCCTCGCGAAATCTGTCTTGCCCACATCAAATTTAGGTCTTGCCCCGCCTCTGAGCGTACCCATTCATTATATTTGTTAGTCTATTCCACTTTGATCACCCAGGTGAGAAAGTGGAGCGACAATTTGGTATACTTTGGACTCTAAGTAAATTATTATTTTAGTTTCCTTTGATCACCTATAAATAAATCACACCTCCTCTGAATAGTCACAAGTCCAATCGTTGTAGGTACTTTCATACAGTACCCGGTAGGCTTGTGTAGTACATGTACTATGTACTAATAGGAAGCAATTCCTTTAAGTGAACGAGAAAGAACTATTCCTTTTTGGTCGTTCAAATCGGTCTTTTAGTTCACTTTAGTACAGCCGATCACGAATGAATAGGTGTGAACGAGACGTGAATTGGTGACAAGCGCGCGTAAGCGAGATAGATTCGGCTCTGTGAGTGTGTTGCGAGTCCACTTTGATCACCTGGGCCATACCGATTACGCCGAGATTTCTGTTCCGATTTCAGTCATTCTTTTTTTGATCGTTGCGGAATAGTTGCCATTTTGTCCCATGAAAATTTAAGTTAATTAAGTTAAGTAGTTTTTATTTTATGAGAATTTTTGTTTTTAGCATGTTCATGTGAACACTTTGTTCGTGACAATTACGTCGTCTAGGTATTCTGATAGATTTCTGGTCCGATTTGAGTAATTCTTGGTCCCATATAAATTAATTTATTAATTTTGTAGATTTTATTTTATGAGTAGGTATGAGTTTCGAACAGATATTTTTTCGTAATCGATTTCTTTTTACTAGCAACAACTTCGGAAATGATAATGATAACAGTTTTTATACATGGTATAAAGGTGTAACATTGCATTGTGAGCACATATTTTGCCAAGATTTATAGCAATAATTTAATTGTTTTAGGATCATAATGCGTATATCGTCACCGTCGTGGCAGAATTAAATAACTGACAAAACCAAAGTTGCGAGATATTCACGTTTTTGTGTTTTTTTTCGTTAAAAATGGCGATAACTTTTAAGGGTTAAAATATTTTATCGTCGGTCTTTTGATATTTTATACAGCAAATTTACCTTTATTAATTCAATAGTATTCGATGATGTTACTTTGTATTATTTTAAATAAAAAAATAAAAATGTAATTATTTAGTTTTGCCACAACCGTATTTTACAACTAAGTTGCAGTTATTTAGTTTTTGTATGTCACTTATTTAGTTTTGCCTCAACCAAGGTATTACAAAAACTAATATTTCCATTGAATAAGTACACTTGTTTAATTTTGCCACACTTTTATTGACCTAAATGTTGATTTATTCATTTTATTTTATTTGTTTTGTCAATGCAATTTTAGTCAAAATCTGTAAAATTGTTAAATAATTACGCAGAACTGACAGACGATGGGGCAGCAAGGTTCTGGAGTGGAGGGCACGTACCGGAAAGCACAACGTGGACTTCATAAAGGTAGCAAGAAAGCACTGGATGCAGACCGCTACCAGCCGGTCATATTGAAAATCATTGGGGGAGACCTATGTTCGGCAGTAGACGTCCTATATGGCTGAAATGATGATAATGATGAAGGTAACTATCCAGATTCAACATCTGAGTAATGAACATTGAAATTAAAAGTAACATTTAAAGTAATGTTACAAAAATGACATAAATCAAAAACACAATTGTACGAGTATTTTGAAGCAATGTTTCGGATTGAGTTGTGGCAGAATTAAATAAAGTCACTTGTTGACATTCTTAGTACAAGTATTTTGAAGCAACGTTCGCAGTGAGTTGTGGCAGAATTAAATAAAGTCACTTATTCAGTTTTGCCACATAAATTCTACAACAAACAGAGTTGTAATTTATGGTCAATAGTTTCACTAAACTGAAGATATCTTTGGAAATATCATAGATATTGCCACGAGAGTAAGATCAAAATATAGGTAACACTTTCTACTATACAAAAAGTGGAAAAAGTGGTTTTTGCCAAAAGTGTCAGTTATTTAATTCTGCCACGACGGTGACGATATGAGTAATTAACAAATGTGTAAATAAGAAGTAGATTAAAAATGTCACTATTAATCAGTTAATAAATATTATAAATAATAATTTCATAATGTGCACACTAGAAATTTTATAAATTATAGTCTATAGGTACATATACAGGGTGTTACGTAAATGGGTATATGAGCCGACACTGGCCCATGTTAACATGGGCATATAAATGGTATGGTGAAGTCAGAAATTAGATATCATCATTTTAATTTTTTAAATTTTCATACAAAATAAATTTATGAAATCCGATTTGTATGAAAATTAAAATATTAATCATGTTAAAGACTATCATGCGGGTGCCCGCTGCGTGCGCTCGCCTAATAATGCATAGTAAGTAATGCATGACAGTCATGCCGCGGACACCTATTTGCGCGCTGTTTAAACTCATTTTCGAAACAATCCGCGCGCGGGCGCCCCGCAAGCGTCTTAGCGGAGGCCCTTTAGTGGGAGTAGTATTGAGGAAAAGCTGCTTCTCCCACGGCCAGTGGCATGCTGGAGGCTTGGTGATTCTAGCACCCGTATGAAAATAAAAAAATATTGTTTACCAATAAATACTGCGGTAATTAGACTAAATTACTAAAAGTGCCTACCCAAAGTCATTATTCCACGCGGACGAAGTCGCGGGCACAGCTAGTGCACGATAAATTAATACAGCAGTTTGTTGATTAGTAACTTGTCTGACTTTATTAAGTGCGTAAACCATTGGTTCCCAAACTTATTTGAGACGCGCCACCTTTAGACCATACAAAAATTCCGCGCCCCCCTTCTCCAGTTAAGAATATTTATTGGTCGTATCGAGCAGCCTCTCCATTCTCTCAACCGCGCAGGATTTTTACACTTAAGTACACAGATGGCATGAGCCCCCCCACTTAGGGAACCAATAGCGTAAACGAAACTATTGATTCTGTTGCATTGACTGGAAAAATCAGTCAAAAGTGATATTGACCAACCACTTTTGCATGATGTTTGCAGTCAAAAGTGGTTTTGACCGATTATGAGTTTTGACTGAAACATAATTATAGTGATGCGGCAAAATGTTTTCGGTGCGGCGCCGCACCGCACCGTGTAGCTTCTACTTAAAAAAAAAACAGATTAAAAAAAACAGACTTTAAATATTAAATTGACTCCAATAAAGTACACTAAAAAGTAGAAAAATTATTACGTTATTTATTTAATTTTAATTAGGTGATGAAACAAGTACCACTCTGTCAATATGTTGTAAATAGATGAAGAAAAGAAAACATAAAGGACAATGGGCAAAATGGTACCCGGCTCCAACAGATATGTGTCTAGTAGCGTTTGAAAGGTCTTACCAAGATGAACAACTTTTACTATGACCACCAGCCTCAGATCTGGTTGTGTACGAAGATATACATACTTTTTTGCAGAATGGTACCCGGCTCCAATAGTTATGTTTGTAGTGTCATTTGAAAGGTCTTACCAAGACGAACAACATTTACTATGGCCACCAGCCTCAGATCTGGTTGCGTTCGAAGATAAATATACTTTTTGTGTAACCTAAGTATATTCCTTTTGAATGACCCAAAACGTCATTCCCTAGGCATGTCCGTACTCCAAAAGTTTGTGTTTTGGGACCCACATTTATAAAAACATCAACTTTATCCTTTGTTTTAATTAACGAATAATCTATTTAAATGTATATTACACCAAATTCTATTAATATTTTGCGGTTTCAATAAACAATAATTTGATTTTCTTTAGTTGAAAAAGAGTCTACAGTTTTTAGCGTCATTCCCTCGCCACGCACTGATTTTATAATTTTGCGCTTTAATATGTAATTAGAGTGAATGATATTTAGTTGATTTTAAAGTACGATACGAAGTTATCCTCAGACCATACTGGCTTGCGGTAGCCGTTTTTTGAATTAGTGCAAACGTGCCAGTTGTTACCGAAACATGTGTTATTCCAGTCACTTCGTCAGTCCCTAGCTGAGTAGCTTTATTGATTATAATAGGAAATTGTATATAATTTAATAGTATTTACGTGTGGTTTTTTGGCTATTTTCGGCACATCGTATTAAGCATCTTATAATATAAAGTTAATCTGCATTTGTGTTAAGTTTTACTCCAAATCGTCAGTCCCTAGAGCGTCAGGCCCTAGCTTTAAACGGCACTTAGGACTAAATTACTAGTTAGGGAATGATGTTTTTTATATAGTGATAATAACAAAACAACTACATTATGTGTATTAACTTATCTATAAATGTTAAGGTTAAAAGTTTTATACTTTATTAGAAGTCATATAGGAGTAATGTAGTATGAAAAAATTGAAAATTATAATTTCTCCTAAAATAAAGCATAAAGTGACTGGCCCTTTTAGACATAGCATAATTAATTAGTAAACAATAATTTACACTAATAAAGTATTCAAAAGCATCTTAAAAAAGTTACGGACAAAATGACGTCGAAAATATACAGATTTTTATGGAATGGCCCAAATATTGGTTATGGCTATTGGAGCGGGTACCACTTTCCATACATTTGTGCCCATCATCCTTTTAAAAATGAATATAGCTTTTCTCCTGTTTGGTTTAAACTTAAAAGTATTTAGTCCTGAAAATTTTTAAGCTTATAACATTACCTGATCTCCCCATGGTATGTACAGTTTCCATTTAAGCATAATTGGAGTCACATAATCCACCCAACCAAAAGTTCTCATTCTGGTCAAATTCATCAGCATTAATCCTGAATTTAGACCTGAAATTAAATATTATGTAATTTTTCCAGTAATTTCATAGTAAGGTTTCATAGTAATACACAGTTTCACTGTTTAACACAGTGAAATATAATTTTTAAATATTCTAAAATCAGGACAGATCTAGGAATCAATGTAGTGTAAATATATTTTTTTTATGCATAACAAGGCAGATATTTGACCACAATTGCACCTGATGTTAAGTGGGATGCAGTCTAGGATGATACATAATCTGCCCTGTATTAATATTTATTTAAGGTAAACTTGTTATTAGTATGCAACACAAAAGGAAGCTTTATTTTATAAAATTACATTTTGCAGTAGAATCCGATTATAACAATGCTCAAGAGACCGATAAAATTATGTTGTATTATCCGGACGTCATACTAAAGCAGTAATTTTTATATTTTCATTGTGATACAAGTTCTTACCATATTTCCCATAAAAAGGATGTTTTGCGAAACGAGGATACCAAGATATATTGGGATTATCATCTTCAAGTGTCATTGCAGATATCTGTGAACTATTGAACTGAGAGAAGAAATGCCAGATCTCATCAGCAGGCCCCAAAAAAAGTGTATCTGTGTCTACATAGATCATCGCATCTATGTGAGTAAGCAATTTCTGAAATGTAAGTTCAAGATTAGTTGATACAACACCCCTTCACAGGCAACTGGTTCATTTACTGATCCCTGTAAGGGGCTATATGGCACACATCTGGACATTCATAAACATGATACACACTGGAATAAAGAGGCGTTGAGCTGCGCATTTACTGAACAAGTTTAACCAATCTTCTTTGTGAGCTTCAGGGAAATATATTCTTTGTAATTCAAAATCCAATTGGTTTCTTGTGTGTGTTTTCCATTTGTGTAATATTTCATCAAACTTTGGTCTTAAATTATCATCAGTAAATATAACGAAGTACAGTGGAGTCTTTGTAAAGAGCAGAGCAGATTTAATAACATTTAATGACTCATTAAATCTACTGTCACACACAACAATAGATATCACAATTTTATCAAATTTATTACTTTGGACCTCCTTTACTCTGAAACAAACATTCAGAATTAATAATAACAACGGCAACAAAACAAATTAATCTTATGTAGTAAAATGTATAAACTAACTGTGACTTCAAAATAACACTTTTCCTACTTGAACTACTATTATTTGAATAATAAACAAAGATCAAAACGAAACATGTAATAAATAAAATAAATAAACATTTGGAACAAGTTAATCTTCGCATTTTAATTTCGAAATAACACTACCACAACACTACACAACAAAATAAACCGATTCTCTCATAGAGAAAAGTAATACATAGGAAATAGAGAACCCACTCTGTCAAATTTTTGAGCCTACTAATTGACAGCCTGGTGTTAAATTCGCTGTACTTAACCTACGTACGTAACGCTCACATACACACATAGTACACACACACATACATACATAAAGTCCACGCATACATACACACAGTTCACGCACACATAGGCCCTCATAACCTTCAAAGAATTATTGTTTTTTTGATGTACCTACAATGTAGAATTTTTTCAAATCCATTATTTTGAAAGTATTTATCTTTAAGGTGTACGTATTGTATTATTTTCAAAACAATGGATTTGGAAAAATTCTACATTGCACATGGAAATGCAAATAAACAAAAACTTTTCAATTTAATAATTTTACTTTATTTATGAACACACATAATATTATACACCAAAAGCGTCTTTTCGCAAAGTTTTCAACAACACTAAAAAAGCATTTGCACTTTGAGAAAACTCAGATCACTTGTTAACATAACAGAAAGTTTCTTCGCGATTCACGAAGGAACGAACAAAACTCCGATGAACCAGAACAGCAGCAGGTACGAAGGAATGAACTTGAATTTGACTCGACTCTTCAATACTTTAATAGGGCCACAGAACTCATAAACGATGGCTAAGAAAACAAGAATGCATTCAACCTAACAAAAACAACACCGGCCATTTTGGAGGAAAAACAAAGTTGCCATATGTTAAATAGTAATTTCTACTACTCTATTAAGTAAATTATAACAAAAAATGTCACCGTTCAGTTTTAAATTAAAACAAATTAATTTCATTTTAAAAAAAGTTTTCACATTGTAATTAACAATATTCTGAAATATATTTTAATTAAGAAAAAAATGAAAATATGAAGGAAACAGGAGCAGCGACATGCGTTTTAGGGTAGTTAAAAAGTATTGCTTCCTCATTGTTTGTTATAGCATTGCTGCAAAATCTGAAAAGCTTTTAAATATTTTAAGATGTGTTTCTGGAGTCTGGTGGGGTGCTCACCCAGCGTCATTAAGACTTTTATACAATGCTATTATAAGAAGTGTACTTGACTATGGCAGTTTCTATCTAGAGCCTTGTAATTTAGTTGGTTTAAGTAAATTGGATGCGATTCAATCTAAAGCGCTAAGGATTATAGCTGGTGCTATGAAATCGAGTCCAATTAATGCCTTGCAAGCTGAATGTGTTGAGCCCCCAGTGAAATTACGCCGCCAATATTTATGTGACAAGTATCTTTTCCGTGTACTTCAATTTGCTGACCATCATAAATATAGCAAACTCAACAGACTTAATGATTTAATTGATACTTCCTCTTATTGGTCACGTAAATCTCCTCCTTGTGTGATTATTAGTTTTCGTAAATTTATATCAATCCAAGCCCCAGTCTACAGAACCTCCTTTCTTCCGATCATCATCAACAGCCCTTTACAGTCCACTGCTGGACTATGAGCCTCCTCCACTATGGTGGAGGGATTTGCCATAATCTCCACGCTTGGCAGGCGGGTTGGAGATCGCAGTTTAAAAGATTGATGTTTTTCAGAGAGCGCTGCTGCCCATTCTCTGTTTGTTGTGTAGTCCCTAAGTCGCCTCTTACGACACCCGCGGGAAGAGTAGGGGTTGGTGACAAATGTATTCTACTCTGCCGTCACCACACGGCGATTCTTCCGATATTTTCTGTTGAATCCCTTATTCTTACTCCGACAATTCATTTCAACCTAGACATACATAAGGATGACTACAATGCTAACATTAAGTTCAATCAGATCGTAGACGAACACTGGGGCGATTGGCATCATATCTATTGCGATGCATCTAAGCACTCTCCAACGGGTCATGTTGGCGTTGGCGCATACCATAAACAATATCATATTGTCCAGAAAATAAAACTCCCTCCAGAATCATCAGTCTTTACAGGAGAATGTTTTGGACTGTTTAAGGCTTTAGAGTATGCTCTCCTTATGAAATTAAACAAAACTGTAAATTTTGTGACTCTAAAAGTGCTTTGCAGGCATTACATAAATTTCCATTTAAGAACAATACTAATTATCCTATTATTACAGAATGCAGGAAATTACTTCACAAATGTAGTCTTAACAGTCATTTAATTAATTTTGCGTGGATTCCTAGTCATACCAATATTCCAGGAAATGATAAAGCTGATAAGCTGGCCAATGAAGCGGTTGAGTGTGGAGATATACATCCGTACACAAATTATTGCCATGACTTAACGGCAGCCCTTCCCAAAGCTTATCTCAAATCTGCCTGGGATGAGAATTGGGAGTTCACTAGCCAATCTAAGGGGAAACATTACAAGCTCATTCAACCATCCATCCTTTGTAAACCATGGTTTGTTAAAATGAATCTTTCCAAAACAGTTACTACCATTTTAACTAGAATGCGACTTGGTCACGTGTGCACTCCAGCACACTTGGCTAAAATTCATGTACTTGATAATGATTCGTGCATTTGTGGTTCTGGCGTCGGAGACTTAAATCACATATTTTTTTACTGTTGCCTATATGATCGTTCCTCTTTTATTAGTTCTCTTTTAGCCATTAAAATTCCTTTTCCTACATCCATCACTTGCCTATTATATACCAATAACATTGATGTTTATAATATCCTAGCCGAATTTATTACCCATAATAATATAAAATTGTTAATAGTAATGTATATTGTACTTATGTAAATATTATTTTATTTTTATTATTTTGTAATTATATCACACCTAAATTGATCCTATGAAAACCATCCTTTGTTCCGTTTCCATCCGTAATTGATTCGTTTCCCTACCTTTTAACTTTAACCCAATCCCACCCTGTCTAAACGCAATGTCCGCAAAACTTATGGCAAAACTGAACGCAAAAATCAAGAACCCTGTCGTGGCTAAACGCAATCCGCGAGAGCCATAAAGAAAAAAAAAAAAGTATTGGAATTTATCGACTGAAGTCGCTGTTTGGAAGCAAGTTTGATCGTAGTATGGAAGTTTCCGTACCCTGGATTCTCTCATTCTCCCCAGATTCATTCAAATGTCATTAATGTCAATTTTTTTTTTAGGACCCTTGTAGCCACAGATATGGATAGATGCAGCATGTGAAAAAAGTTGTATGAAGCCATGAAGCTAAAGATGAAAATGGAGGCCACACTTGGAACAACAACTTGAGTCAAATACCTACTTATCTCTATCTCGCTCTCTGTGGGCCGACCTCTCTTTTTAGTGTGGATTGTAGTATTGCTATCTCCTTATTTAAATCTCCTAGTAAATTCTTCGAAATAGCCAATTCACTAACCAAATCAGAAGTTAATCAAATAAATAATTAAATATTTGAACTACGATTACCTAGTTAAATTAAAAATCACAAAATTGTCGGCCGTTTAGGCTTATAGTCCAGTCATTTCGTCCGAAAAAAAGGCAAATAAAAGAAAATGAATTTGCGCTTCTAATTTTTTAATATGTTGTAGGGGATACCTAGAAAAGCTTAACTTGAGATTGTCGACCAAGCTTTCCAGGAGGCTTGTCGACCAAGCTTTCTCCTTTTCTAAGGAGCTTTCGCCGCTATCTTGGAAAACGCTTAAAATTTGTTTTTCGGCAATAACTCGGCTATCCGATGAGATTCGAAAATTTTTGTAGGACACATTTTGTAGCTTTCTTTGTGCTCTACAATAACGCCCGAACCATTTTTAGCGTATCATGCATCGTTATCGAGATATCGATCGATAAAGTCAAAAATTTTGGACACAATTGTGTCCAAAATTTTTGACTTTATCGATCGATATCTCGATAACGATGCATGATACGCTAAAAATGGTTCGGACGTTATTGTAGAGAACAAAGAAAGCTACAAAAAGTGTCCTACAAAAATTTTCGAGTCTCATCGGATAGCCGAGTTATTGCCGAAAAACAAATTTTACCCCTTTTTTCAACATGGCGGCGAAAGCTCCTAGGAAAGCTTGGTCGACAATCTTAAGTTAAGCTTTTCTAGGTATTCCCTACAACACATTAAAAAATTTGAAGCGCAAATTCATTTTCTTTTTTGAATGTACGTAATGACTGGACTATTAATGTGTTGGCGAATCAGGGAATTACAATCCCAAATCCCAATTCCTGGGGAATCGGTACCGTGTGGCAACATCGGCCCGATCCGGCCCATCATGGCGGTTGTTTACTATTTTGTTTATTAAGCAGTTAATTTCGTTTGAGATTTTGTACAGGACATAATCATTGTTTTATCACAAGAAATGGTGCAAAATTTTGTAGGGCGTAGTTGCGGTAGTACGTGGTGTCCTGGCTTAAGATTCCACGCGTAAGTGTTTATTTCGTGATTTCCGACATTGGATCATTGTATACATTTTTCACAGTAATTTCTTCCTAAAACGTTTTATCAGTATTTACACTTATCATTTAATGATACCTATGTCAAGAAATAAAGATTTTACCAGATTTTACATTGAGTTTCATTGACTTTGAGCAAATTTATATTTTTTGTTTATTTAGAAAGAAAGAGTCTGCCCACAGAGAGCGAGATAGTGATACATAGGTTGTGCTTCAAGTAGATATTCGGAGTGTGGCCTCCATTTTTATCTATAGCTTTAAGGTGGGCGCCTACTCTTATCTTAAAATCTTTATTTCTTGACATAGGTATCATCATTAAATGATAAGTGTTAATACTGGTAAAACGTTTTAGGAAGAAATTACTGTGAAAAATGTGAAAAATGTTTACAATGATCCAATGTCGGAAATCACGAAATAAACACTTACGGGTGGAATCTTAAGTCACTACCGGAACACCACGTACTACCGCAACCACGCACTACAAAATTTTGCACCATTTCTTGTGATAAAACAATGATTATATCCTGTAAAAAATCTCAAACGAAATTAACTGCATAATAAACAAAATAGTAAACAACCGCCATGATGGGCCGGATTGGGCCGATGTTGCCACATGGTACCGATTCCCCAGGAATTGGAATTGTAATTCCCTGATTCGCCAACACATTAAGCCTAAACGGCTGACAATTTTGTGATTTTTAATTTAAGTAGGTAATCGTAGTTCAATTATTTAATTGTTTAACTTCCGATTTGGTTACTGAATTGGCTATTTCGAAGAATTAACTAGGAGATTTAAATAAGGAGATAGCAATACTACAGTCCACACTGAAAAGAGAGGTCGGCCCACAGAGAGCGAGATAGAGATAAGTAGGTATTTGACTCAAGTTGTTGTTCCAAGTGTGGCCTCCATTTTTATCTTTAGCTTCATGGGCTTTTCGACCACTTATCGACTGGTTTGCGATTATAATTTGCACTTTGTCTAGACCACAGTGGGTCTAGTCAAAATGCCATCGCAAACCAATATGAAGTTTTCACTAATGTCAGTCGCCGCGTCACCAGTAATTCGATTCGATCGGAAAATGGCAGCCAAAAAAATACACATTGAACCACCAACGACGCGGCGACATAAAAGTTCATTCAAAATCGAATAAAAGTTAAAAAATGTCTATGACTTTGCGATTGTTTTTACTTTTTTTGGCTTTTTTTTTAAATTAGTTTCTTCCTTCTTTCTGCTCTCTGTTTACGTCTATGCTTCGCTGTCAAATTAGCTGTCAAAACGACATCGCGATCATGAAGCTACAGATAAAAATGGAGGGCAAAGTTGGGAACAAAACTTGAGTCAAATACCTACTTATATCTATCTCGCTCTCTGTGGCCCTACCTCTCTTTTTAGTGTGAACTGTAGTATTGCTATCTTCTTATTTAAATCTCCTTGTAAATTCTTCGAAATAGCCAATTCACTAACCAAATAAGAAGTTAAATAAATAAATAATTAATATTTGAAACTNCTAATTTTTTAACATATTTAAGTCAAGTTATACGTTTTTTTAAATGTTCACTATTAAAAACCAAAAAACATTTCATTCTTAAACAATCAAACATCGGAAATCAATCACCGGTAATTTTTTGGGTATTCATAGCACCGTTGCTCTAGAAGAGATGCCCACCGCCCTCTAGCGAGAGGAAAAAACCACTGAAGAACACTGATGATAATGACTACGACTTAGGTTGTACACCCTTGACATGAATTTTAAATTTTACTGTCTTTAAATTTAAATCATAATTGTCATTTTTATTAATAAAGATATGAAGAAAAATTGGGTGCATTTTTTTATATCATTTTTTCGAAAACTTATCGATACATCTATGTGAACCGTATGAAACATACCCATCACTAGTCACATTCGTTTGACAGCCGTCATTCTAATCAAGCTATATTGGATAGACTATAAGTTTTAAGGCACTGGATCTCTATCAGAAGGAACTCTAGGGGTGGAATCTCCATTGGCGTGGGTTAACGGGCAAGGAGATAATATCTTGGATTTGGATGGTTGACAATCACTTTTCCTACAATTTAACGTTCCACCAAACTCAACACGCTCTCAAAGATAACCTCGCAGCTCACACTTGACATGACACAACTCATTGACAGTTATCTTTTTCTGCGCATCAGTCGGGTGTTACGTTTAGGAATCACAAACCTTCTGCTCCACAGATTTCTACAGATAACATAATATTAAGATTGGTACTATTAATCATCAATAATAATTTGCAGCATCTGTGTCCGGCGCCGACAAGTTTATAAACATCATAACTTTAAACTATTTACAGAAATAAAAGAGGCTATACAATTATATACATGAACATCTTTGTGAAACAGGAGAGACATTATGGAAGTCGGGAAGGGAATATGCAAAGAGGTAAGTTTTTGGATGAAATCAGATCGATCATAATTGGGACAAGAAAAGAAAATATGATTGATGGTGCCTGAATCATAACCGCACTCGCACAGATCATCATTATTGATGTGCAACCTGGCAAGGTGAGAGGGTGCACATGTGTGACCCAATCTCAGACTTTTTTGATGATGTTGGCAATACACGTCGAGGTCGACTTAATTTGTGCCATTTTCAAGTATTTACCTATGTGATACGAGTTACAAAATGAGATCAAGTAATGATATAATGAAAGATGATACCCCTTCCCACCCTTTGAGTCTCAGTAAAGTTGTGGTGCTTTACTGAGACCCCTTATGGACAACTTGAGAGAACCAGAAGATGCACTGTTTTGCTTCACTTGCCCACACTCATGTAGGTTCACGAACACTAAATGGTTACCCCATACAGTTCACTCCTTCTATTAAAGAACGGCTGTAAATTAGTAATGTCGCACTGAGTTGGTCCACCATTATTATAGGTGTACCAGAATCTCATGGCAAATAGGGAAAATAAGCTTTGTTGAGAGCAATACTGGGGAAATTGGAATAAACGATCTTGATACTATTTATTTTTTTACTTTTATGACTTTCATATTAATGAACATGAAGTACGAAATACGAATATACATTTTAGGTGGGTATGTGTATAAGAATGTTGTTATAAATAAATCATATATTACAATTTTTATCGGAACACCATGTTAGGATGTCCCTATTATTACTGAGGAATGCTTGACTTTTGCCTAGGAATATGCCTACATAAATAAATTGGTTACAATAACCTGTTATCCCTTACAAGGATGTTCACTTATAACACGTCACCCTGTAAGTATAGGTATGCTTAGAAAGCTTTTCGTCTTTATTTTATTCATTTCTAAGTAGCACTTACACCTTCAACCCCTTTACCCTTTCAAGCAGATCCCAACATTATTCAAAAAATGCAAGATCTTATAGGTAATAGTTTTTGCATCCAGTGCCTTCCTGCTACATTTATGAGATCATCGTTCCGCCTTAGTTTGTGGGTGGATGTCGCACGCTTCGTTTTTCGGTATGCCGCCTACTCCAGAACCTTGGTGCCCCATTGGCCGTAAGTTTTGCGTACTATGTGTCCTGCTTATTGTCACTCAGCATGCTAATCTGTCGGGATATGTCATCGAGTTTAATTTGTTTACAGACCTCCCTCATTTATGATTTGATCTCGTAAAGAAACACTGACATAACCCTTGCTATAGCACTCCGTGCAACTTTGAGCTTCTTTGAGAGCCAACGTTTTGGACCTATAATAGGGTAACACACACTGATGGTAGACTCTCGTCTTTAGGCACTTTAGGATTTTGGACGAAAAGATGTCTAGTTTTCCGGATACTGCCCAGTCGAGTTAGATTCGTCGATTGACCTCTTTCTCGAAGTTGGACCTATCTAGCTAAATCTTTTGTCCAAGGTAGACATCCTACTTGTCAATAATGAGAGCATTGTAAATAAGTTTCATTGAATAAGGGTGAGCTCCCCACCATACACCAGATAGGCATCTAAGCAGATTTACCCTTTTTTCACATTTTTCTACTATATACTCACAATGCTGGCGTCCAGTCAGTTTCGAATCAAGAATTATTCCCAGAAATTTGTGAAAAGGTTTAACAGGGATAACATCATTATCATATGAAATTTGAACAGGTGGAGGGTTCTTAGATCTGGAAAAAACTACTATGGCACTTTTGTTTGCGGTTAAGTTTAAACCATTTTTATCAAGCCAAGATTTTAAATTTGATAATGAGAATTTCAAAGTTGTCGCAGCTTCATCTATTTTTTTATTAATATTATACAACAACAAGTCATCAGCATATTGGAGAATTTTTATATTGCAATTATTAGAGATTGATGATGCTAGATCATGAGTGTAAACATTATACAGCAAAGGACTAAGGACAGAACCTTGTGGAAGGCCTTTCCAGCAAGTGCGATTGAACGTAGAGTCATCTTGTGACAGATCTAGACACCTTTCATATAAAATATTTATAATAAAATTACATAACATTGTAGGGACATTTAGAGAATAAAGTTTATTAAGCAATATCGGGATTAGGACGTTATCATATGCTGTGTTTACATCTAGAAAAGCTGCTACAACCGATTGATTATCAGAAAAAGCAAGCCGGATATCTGTAATGAGTATACTGATACTATCCATGGTACTTTTTCCCTTTCTAAAACCAAATTGACTATCGGCAAGCAAATCATTACATTCAAGAAACCATTCGAGTCGATTTTTAATTAAGTGTTCAGCTAGTTTTATTAATACTGAGGAAAGAACTATTGGGCGATACGAAGATGGGTCTGACGGGGACTTATTTGGTTTAGGGATTGGCAACACTTTTTGAAACTTCCATGACAGAGGGACGTCACTACCTGTCATCGCAATTGAATTGATGATTTCCAAATAATATGAGAGTACTTGATCATCTAAGTTATGAAAGAAGGAATACGGGATACCATCTGCACCTGGAGACGAATCAGAAACGTTTTGTATGATTCCCTTAAGTTCAAACAGTGAAAATGGCCGGTCAATGGCAGACACAGGGTCTGGGACTGGCGAAGTTAGGTACAGTTTTTGAGGGACCCATGGTGGAGCTAGTTTGTCAACGAAAGCACCAGCGATTTCTAGTGGGATAGAAGGGCGAGAAGACTCTGTCATGCCAGATTTAAATCGGCGAATGTTTTGCCATACTATTGAAGATGGGGTTTCAGGGGAAATTGATAAGCAGAACTTTCTCCAACTCTCGAATTTTTTCTTTTTAAAAAGTTCACGAGATTCTTCTGTTACCTTACTTAATTCTGAAAAATTTTCATTGGTCATATTAGCTTTATATTTACGCTCGGCAGACTTTCTTTTTTTTATGGCCTCTGTACAATCACTGTCCCACCATGGTTGCGGGGGCAGCTTATGATTAAGTTTTTTTAAAGGAAAAGCTTTATTTGCGGAATCTACTAATAGATTGGTAAAGGATGTAGCGCAAGTGGATTCATTACCAGATGAAACAATTGGAAGAGAGGGGAGATTGTTCTCAACACCTTCTTTAAATGTATTCCACGCATTGCTGGTCCTATCTGGAAGTCTATGTTTCAGTTGTGGAACATATTTAGAAGTTAAAGGACTATTAAATGGAAAGGTAATTAAAATGGGGTAGTGGTCACTGCCATATGATGAAGGGAGTGTTTGCCAAGATAACAGTGAAGCTAGGCTAGGGGAACATATTGACAGATCAACAGCACTTTGACTTTGGCCTGGACTGGTCAAACGAGTAGGAGATCCTGTATTTAATGTACACAAGTTATGATTATCAATGATGTCAAGTAACATTTCACCATAGTTATTTGAAATAGAACTGCCCCATGCTCGATGGTGACAGTTGAAATCTCCTAGAATAATCAAAGGTTTAGGTAGAGATGATATTATTTGATCAATTTCAGATAAGATAGAAGAACAGGGATGAGGAATGTATATAGACACTAAACAAAAATTATAAATACTTATTGCTACAATAGACAAATCAATACTGTGGTTAGGGATAGAAATTGTATTAAAAGGGACAGACTTGTTGATAAATATGGCTACCCCACCATATCCATCAACCCGGTCTTCCCTGATAGAATTATAGCCATTAACTTTCAACTTTTGGTTAGGTTTAAGCCNTTTTTAAAACCCTGGAGTTTGCAATTAAATAGATTTTAATATGACTGGAACAGTGGAAATATTCCATTCCCGATACTTTTAGTGCAGCCCTCGTATATAAGTATTAACAACTATACACCTCCTGAAAAGCAGAAATCCAGGGCGCTTTTCGCTCTACTTATTGTGTCTTTTTCTTATCTTATTTGTGTACAGTCAGCGTCAAAATATTTCGTGACACCCAAAGTAGCCAAAAAGTTCGCAACACGTCTTTGTTACAATTTGGAATAAGGTTGGTTTTCAACTTTTTCGCTACTTTGGAAGTCACGAACTATTTGAAGTTGACTGTACCAGGCCTGGCTCACTCCGCGCGGTACATCCGATAATTACCTACAGCGAAGCGCCCCGCCGGCGGGTATTATATCAGTCGAGTGTCACGCGCGCGCTCGTCAGGACGCTGGCGTGTGTTGTAGTACATATGATTATAATTCTATGATCGAAGTATTATTTAAAAATGGACATAAAGAGAAAGAAATATTGTGCGGCGTAGTAATCTACTGGATTTATCTTTTTTTTTCGCTTCCCAAAGATNATAAACAATGTTTTTTATTTATTTCCTCCAACCTTCTTCATCATCCGACGGGTACTCATGGCAGTAGTTCCGTAGAATAATGACTAAAAGTGACATACGTCATATATTTGATTAAAAAAATTCCTAGAACAACGACGGTTTATCACATACATCCTCAAATTGTCCATAGAACAATGACGCATGTGATTTTTACAAAAAACTAAGTATTTTTGGAGATGGGTACATAGTTTATATAAAATAACATCTTTAAGTTTATAACATCCCCAAATTTGAAACCGATCAGCCAAGTAGTTTTTTTTGTAGACACAAAAAACCGGTTCCAAAACTTTAAAACGCTCTCCTGGAAACTTAACATTTTGCAGATACGTCGTTGACATACCGTCGACGCCGACGGTATGTATATTAATCATGCCGACAAAATTACAGCTCCCTACCCCTAGTGCCAATAGTTTCCAAGCAAAACCTCGGACAGACAGACATATTGAAATTATAAGGGTTCCTTTTTAGGGCTACGGAACCCTAAAAATAAGGTGTCCGATTAAAAAATCCGTTGTTTCGTTTCGAACTTTACCGGTATAAAAATGGAGCGTAACTGGAGTGTGGACTAGAGTTGAACAAAACGCGAATGAATTGGAGACATTACGAGCAGACTCCTATACTGCACTAGAAGTGGGCGCCGATATAAAATTGGCCGGCGGCGCCGCACCGACTTTTTGACTTCGGCGGCGGCGGCGTCGGCGGCGTCGGTGTGTTTTAACTATTCATTATTTTAAAAAATCTGCTCGTTTAGAATCTGTCTTGAGATTTGATTGACCCGGTAGAACCACTGAAGTAGTGATTTATTAGTAGATTTATTACCATTTTTTTCATTACGAAAATGCATTTATTTGCATACCCACCCACCCCCTTCACCGTTCGGCTATCGTGGCCGTTTCGCTCTCTTGATCATACCTAGATAGTTTGATATAAATTTGGATAGTGGGTTAGGCTGAGTTGACTTGGCATACCTACATTTTAAAACATAAATTATACGAGGCACACACTTTCACTAATTATTTATTAAATTACATAATTTACAGTTGATTTGTGAAATAAATTAAGACATCAATCGTCATACTGTAGATTAGAAAGAATTATTTTCTATGAATTTGAGCAAGTTCCATGACATTACTAAAGTAAGTAATTGTAATTGCATTTATTTATTTCAATAATTAATTCTACCTACAAGTATGATAAAGCATCACTTTAGTACAGGTAAAATAACATAAAGGTGTTTTTACATGGTAGCTGTTTACAAGTGTCTACACCCGAGGTTTTGTTGTTTGTAATTTTTAGGGCAAGGGTTTTTTTAAAGAATTTTTCTTTTTAAATACAAAAACGGTTTGTATTATAGGAAAATCACGGATTAGTCGCTTGCAAAATTTATTAGGTTAATAGACATTTCTGTACATTGTAATTGGTATTTTTTAGAGATTACAATTGCACCCAATATCCAGTTGTAGGTATGTCTATGCTAAGTAATTTTTCTATGACTACGAATTTACCACATTACGAGTGGCACAGTTATTTTAAGTAATCGAAGTACGAACAAGTGCGGCTTTAGAAATTATGAATTTAATTACTTTATGTTAGGTATTTGATACTTCCATGCTATTGACCTAAACTACATAGAGCGCAAGTTGTGTTAAGAAGTTTATTAATATAGTCAACTGTGTTGTGCTGCACAACACAACATAGTTGACCAGATGAAATATCCAAGTAGGTACTATTGTTTGATTTTTGAATTGTATTCAGAAAGGTAAGTAGGGTGGGTGCACCAGTCCCACACCAGGAACCAGTAGTACACCATTTCTAATTTCACATCAAAATATTAACAATCTGTCGAATTTCCCGCCACTTTTGTTAAGTTTGGTAGCACTGCCGTACTTCTACCAATCATTAGTCATAAATAAAAGCGACTAACACGACTTGGTACGATCTGGTCAACCTTAGGCACATTGCGACTTTCCATATTGATTGTTGAATAAAAATAAACCTTACAGTTATTAAGAAAATTGGAATAAGCTACTTGATTCTATGATAGACAAGGAGTAGTTAATTCATTTTTTGCAATGATATCAAAATTAATTTTAAAATGTCGCTTACTTATTCGGTTTGTTATCTACTGGTACACCCACCCTATCTAATTTTTCCTCCAATGCTTTACTTTTTTTATGTGACGAAAATGGAAAGAAAAGTTTAATTAACTATCTATTACCACAGATAATATAACCGTTTTATTATTTCGGATTAAAAATTAACAAATAAATAGTAAAGGCCTGCTAAAGCAATAAGTGATATACAGGGTGGAAACGATAAGTGATCTCACTCGATTATTTCTAAACTATACAAGATATCGATAAACTGATTACTGATCCTGAAAGTGCTTCACGAGCTCTTTTAAACGATATCAGTAATAGGTTACAGAATTAACTGGATCTCTCCGTAAATTCAATGTTTTCAGCCTCCATACTAAATGTATGCCACTATGCCAACCGCACAATATTAGAAGTGTATTTTTAATTATTTTAAATAATAAACACTTAAAATTAACTCGTAAATTGCATTCTTATTTAAAATTATTCATGGAAAACATTGGTTTTAGGCTTTACTTGCTAAAATGTTACCAAGACACGAGTACCATGGCTGTGGCAGTACTAAATGTATGGAAGCTGGAAACATCGAATTTTCGGATAGATCCAGTTTATTTTATAATTTATTACTGGTACCGTTGGATACAGCTCGTGAAGCACTTCCAGGACCAGTAACCAGTTTTTGGATATCTTGTATAGTTTTTAATATTATGTGGTTTTACTAAATGTATGGAAGCCTGGAACATTGAATTTTCAGATAGATCCAGTTTATTTTGTAACCTATTATTGGTACTGTTGGATAGAGCTCGTGAAGCACTTTCAGGAACAGTAACCAGCTTTTGGATATCTAGTATAGTTTAGAAAAAATCGAGTGAGATCACTTATCGTTTCCACCCTGTATAGGTACAACGAATGTGTTAGGGAGAAGTGTACATGAAAATTCTGGACAGCGTCATGTGGATTTCTTCAACAGGGGTAGAAGGGAAGAGCAAGTTTTCTAGGACCCCTTGGCTGGCCAGCGAGCATATGCTGGGCAATAGTAGCATGATACGCCCCAGGCGGCGCGCGTCCTTTGCTGAGCAGTGCTTTTGGAGAAGAAGTAAAGTTTGCTCTTGCAGCATTTCAATTTGAGGCGAGGTAGGGCTATCCACGTTATCTAGAAGTAAAATGCTAATATAAGTGTTCACAATATGTTATATACAGTGCCCGGACAGCATGTAGAGATCAAACTTTAATGGCGTAATCTATGGACAATTTTATCGATGAAAACTACTAAGTACTTGGAGCTTGACCCATTTCTCGCAAAATTGCAAGGATTTATTTTTTTAATTTTTAGTATTCACTTCTTCCTTTTGAACGGGCTCGCACGGCAAACTCGACATCCTACTCACTCAAGAGCAGGGTGAGCAGGATGACCAGCGTGCCGCGCGAGCCCTTTCGCTCAGTGTGGACGCACCATTACACTAATAAGGAAATTAATATTTTATATCATGCGATAGCTAATAAAATTATCTATTGGTAGAAGTAGAAAACAGACACAAGTTTCATACATTTTAAGGGAGTAAGAATGGATTTAAGTAGAAAAAAACATGAGTTTTTTCACTTCTTTTCAGTTATTTTCCAACAGAAGAAAAACCAGGTCGTTAAAGTATGTTTTATTTGCATTGTACTCGTATTATTAGTACCTATTTGAGCTATTCTACAAAACGAATGTAAATTTATTAGTCTACTGCCCGTTTTCACCATCAATCCCTAATTTTTAAGTGACCCCAATGGTAACAAATAACATGAATTTTGTTTACATAGGGGTCACTTAAAAATTAGGGATTGATGGTGAAAACGGGCATACGTCTATTAGTTTTAACATTATTGTTGAACAAAGATACCCCTTCCCAGCGGTTCCAGAGCGCGGCTAGTCTGTATGTTAATGTATTAAGAAATTATGTAATATGTTGTGGGATTCTTACAGGCTGTGCGGAACGTATATCGTTTTTCATGTTTTTTCTTAACTTATTCAAGTATTTGCGCCTGAAAATCATCATCTCATGATCTCATATTGAGGAGCTGATGAAGAAGTTAAAACTCCTCAATGCTTATATATGAGTTACGCCCTTAAAGTTTGATCACTACGTCCGGACACACTGTCTAATATTGATGACTTACTTATTAGGGACACAGATTAGTTCATTAGTGTATTGTTGATGATTTATTAATAGCTTATTGTAGGTATACCTACTCAATCGTTTATATAAGTTTTTAAATGTACCTGCGCTTGTGTTAATTTTTTATGCTTATCTCATTGTTTAGATTTGTCATATTTCTTGTAAAATGAACCCAATGGCTGTTTATTTAGCATTTGAGTAAAAATTACTTAAATGTATTAAGAAATAAATGTTCCTTAAACCTTAAGAAAAATATTTACCTGTGCGAAAGAGCAGAGCAGATTTCAGCCAGTCATATTCTGATTTGTCTAATTTGCAATGCGATATTCGTTTTAATAGAGTAGTTAATTTCTTAAAATCATCTTGAGTATTTTGGCGTTTATAGTGTACATGCAGAGCCATTATATCTGGAAGGAGAAAATGTATTGAAATCTACGTACCTTACACTTATTTTGGTAAACAAAATACGAGTATTTGTACCATTATTATGACCTTTCCTGTCTTACCTTCATCAAGGCGGAAGGAATGTTGTGCTGCCGTAAGGATGAACAATTCTTTCCAATAATTATGTAACAAACATAACTGTTCCGTGTTCTTCATTTGCACAAAAGACGAAACTCCGTGCAACCATTTTATTGTGAGCACCAACACTTTCGCTGCTGGGTCGTACACATCGTCGGACGTGTAACACAAATAGTCTAGGTTTGTTTTTCGCATTTTCCCTTCAAAGTTATCGATTTCTTCAGATGATTTTTGCATGCTTTCTGCTAAGCGAACTATATTCTGCCGGTCTCTGGGATTATGTTCCGAACGGTTTTTGTAGCTTGTCGCCTGTGAGCTGTGCTTTTCCAAATTTCTTGGCACTACATATACCGGCGGTTCAAAATTATTTGGAGAGTGTAAAGGGTGGTTCCTGGAATCTAAAGATAAGTAGAATTAAGAGATTATTAAAAGAAAGTGATCGATTCAATACACAATTCGAGATATTCGCTATGCTCAATGTTTAAATTCGCTGGAATTAGAATTTCTTAATTTATAGGTCGATTCATTCGCTGAGCAATATTTTTATTAAATGTATAGGTTCGCCAAACCAACGCGTTCAGTCTGCGTGCGCGATTGCGATGGATATCGCCAATTATTTATTTTATTTATTAGGACAACCAACAAGACAAAAACGCATACATGGAATTACTAATCTAAAAGTGCTTAGTTTTATTGGGATAGATGCAGGAAAATACTTAAAAGTTTCACTCTTTCTTCTTCCCGTGCAAAAGCTGTCATAAGTTAGTAACCTATTTAAATAACTACTTAATCATTAGTATTACCAGCTTTACTGATGTCGTCAGTGGAGCATTCTGTTCTACACGCTTCCTCTGAACTAGACACTTCATCTTCTTTAATTCGTTCTTGTAGTTGTGAATCGGGTTTATTTGTATTTTCTATGCGTGATGAATATTTAGATGGGCTCAATCCATCTTGTAACGGATCTAGAAATAAAATAATAGCTAAGATAAAAGTTATAAAAAATATCTAAAAAAGAAACTTAGTAGAATAATACTTACTACTAGAAGTCTGGGCTTCGATTGTTGAGCTTTCCGACGTCACAACGGGAGGATAAAATATGTTGGAGTGGAAGTAGCCTGGATGGGGTACCGGGTAGTGTAGTGGCGTGGAGAATAGCGGCATCTTGAACGGATTGAGAGCCGTTAGCGGGCCGATTTGAGTTCCGAGAAGCGGGTGCATTTGTGGCATAGCCTCTGCGACGGCATCAGGTTGTCGGGAGGAAAAGTCTTGGAATGTCGGGCTTTCTAGAAAAGATCCGTGTAAGTGGGTAGGGGGGAGTGAATCGGGTGCGTGTGGAATGCTGCTGTACGCGAGATGGGGGAAGCCGGCGAAGGTGAGAGGGGTGGGGGAGGGGAAGAAGGCTTGCTGGCGGTTGAAGCTGTAGCCCAACTTCTGAAGGGTCAACTGGTGGTGCGATGAAGGCATGGCCGGTCGCGGGGCTCGCTCGTGTTGTACCGCTGAAAATTGTTGGAAGTGTGAGTAAATTAGTTTCTTGATTTTTTTAAAAGGGCAATTTTTTTAGTTTGTTGTACATTAAAAGTTTCATTGTTTTTAAAGTTTTATTAATATTTAAAAAGTTCAAGTTTATTTAAATACATAACTAGGTTTTATATGTTAATATCTAAATAATGTTATAATTAAGAGAATCTATACCAGCGTTGCCAGTTTTTTTTTTTGCCAAGTCGGGACTTTGGTACTTTTTGAAGCGGGACATAATAAAAAAACGTAATAATAATCAAAGGTTTTCAAATATTTATCCTTTTATTTAACTTAAAATTACGTTTACGTGACAATAGATAGCAAAAGTAGCCATAGAAAATGTATTTTAACAAAAAATAATAATAAATAAGTTACATACATATTTGAGCCGTTTGGAGTTGAAACTCTGGGCCCGTGGGGACCAAGCGCCCACAAACTGTTTCGTAAGATATCTCAGCGCTTAGTTGAGACATCTTACGATACAAAGGCTGGCTGGCCTTTACCTTGGCCAACGCATCAGCCTTGCCATCCAGCGTGGCAATGTGGCCAGCCTTTTGGGCACCTTCCCCCAAGGTAGCGATTTAGATGAAATTTTTTGTATATACAAGCTTTATAAATAAAAAACTTTTTTTATTTAGTTATAGTTTAGTTTAGTAGTTATTTGTTACCATTTTGTTGTATATATGTATGTATAGATTATTGTTAGATTTGAATAAAAAGACATGAAAGTGTAAAAAAAAAAACAGATTTAGTACGTACTTACGCTACGTACGGTCGAGTTCTCTCCGAAAAGCGGGACCGAGCCTGTCCCGCGCGGGACATTTAAATTTGATTTAAAAATCGGGACGTCCCGCCTAAATCGGGACGTCTATACATACATTAGGTTAATTAATAATTTAGGAAATATTTAATTTTTCTATGCTGTGTCCATATAAATAGTTCCATTGAGTTACTAAACGTTTTTGATTTTAAAGCTTTTTAGTAAATCACAAATATAAGAGTAAGAAAGATATCTACGTAGTAGGAGGAGGTAGGTATCAAACATTTTTCGAAAGCAATCTTTCAAATCCCAAATCTGATACACGTTGGTCATGAAAAAAAATTATGGTCTACATGGCTAAATGCTAGTAAGCATTAGCAAAATAATTTTCCCTGTAGGGTACTACAGAGAAAATTATTTTGTATTTAAATTGAGTACTTAATGCAGTTTTCTCGATTAATAAACTATAGCGAGAATGACACCCCTACCGGGTTTAGGTTATTCTTTGCTTATTCGCATACGAAGACGCGGGCGCCCGCTAGTAGGTAGGTACCTACCTACTCGTATCTTATAATCATGGTAGAACATGAACATAAAGCATATGACAGAGAAATAAAAAATACCCACTATTTATATTAAGTTAGTATAGTGCATAGTGCACCAGGCAGGTATTATCCAATTCTCTCGTAGTAACCAAATCAAACACACTGTCGTAATTTTAACCCAAAATCATCCTTCATGCAGCTAAACTAGATACAGTCGACATCACGTCAACGTAAACACTGTGGTATCTTACGTAGTTGCGATAGGGGCGACTTTGCAACGGAAATTTATAGCTCGATGTGCTGTCGACTGTACAAAGGTATTTGAGAACCAGAATATCTAAGTTTAATGATTATTAGTGGTGGATTCTTTATAATGAAGTTGGTCAGGCTGGAAGTTTCCCACTTGTAAGTATGTGTTACAGTCAAAACTCATAATCGGTCAACATCACTTTTGACTGCAAAAATCAGTCAAAAGTGGTTTTGAACACTCAATATCACTTTATACAGATTTTTCACTCAAAAGTGATATTGACCAAGCGCTTTAGTAATTACTTTGTATGAAGTTTGGACTGATTGGTAAAATTTTAGATCAGGCGAAAGCACTTTTGACTGATTTTTTGCAGTCAAAAGTCGGTTTGACTAACGCCCTGCCTGACTGACTGGAATAATATTGACCTCTTGGTCAATATCATCAGACTGATTTTTGCAGAGCTCAGAGTGTGTCAATCTAAGGGTGTCGGAGATTCAGTTGTCATTTAGATTTCAATAACTATTTTATTTTATTTATTAGGACAACCAACAACACAAACACACATAAGGAAGTGAATTAAGTAATTAAACTAAAAAAAATGTTAAGAACTAACCACGGCCTAATAATAAATAAGTATTATTTGATAATTTGATTTTGGATAAGTTACCGGCAATGTGTATAATTCAGGTATTAACTAAATACTTAACTACTTAGGTAATGTATAGAATGCCTGGGGCGTCTAGGCAATGTATAAAAGGATGGTGTCAGGGGCTGGACCAAGTGCTGCCCAGAATTAACCCATAGTACATTTTGTTCCTCAGGCCAATACTAATGTGCTAACCGGATCGCACTGAAATCTATCCTAGTCCAGTNGTGTCATGAAGACTGTCTTTTTGTAAGATGATGCTTTTGGAGGACCAGAATTAGGGTTATAATAAGGAATATTTTTACTAAAAGAGCTTTGTTTTTCAGGGTTAGAGGACAATACGTCTGCATAGGACTTTGAGGCTGGAGGGTGAATCTTGGAAGCCTCTGCATATGAGATGGAATTTTCAGCCATATAAGACTTAATTTTTTTCTGACGGATGAATTCTGGGCATGACTTGCTAGTTGCAAAGTGGAAACCGGAGCAAAGACAACAGGAAGCTTGGTCTTCATAAACAGAGCACGAATCTCCCATGTGGGCCTGCCCACACTTAAAACAGCGAGGCTGGGACCTACATTGGGCCTTTGTATGACCAAATCGGCAACAATTAAAACATTGTACTGTAGGAAAGATATACAATTCAACTGGTAAAGCATTGTAGCAAATAAATACTCTTTTTGGTAAGGTTTGTCCGTCAAATGTTACAACAACTGATTGAGAGGGTTTCCAAGAAACTGAACCATTATTAAAAGATTTAAAATTCAGTCTGCGCACTTTTATTATTTTCCCACATCCTACTGGAACTGACATGTTTTCTATGACTTCTTCGGGGGACCATTCAGCAGGAACACCACGAACAAGTCCCATTCTAGTGACGTTGAATGTAGGGATAAAAGCCTTGAAATCATTAGAGTCCAGTTTAGGATGACTCATAAATGAGTTAGCCTGAGAGAAGTCTGAAAATGAGACTGAACATTTGTTTCGTCCGATTCTCTTGACGCTTCCATCAATAATGTTGTGAAAATTATGTCTCTTTAGAAAGTTCCCAAAAGTTACCGGATGCAAATAAACGCCGTCACTGGGAGACGATTGATTACGCTGAACGTGGACAACGTATGGAGCCGTATCAGAGTTATTGTAGAACTTGCGTCCAATAGTGACGGGAGCAGAGCCCGAATTTGGCAAATCCTGGTCAATAGGAGTGGGAGTAGGAGGATCTACTGTAGTTTTGTCATCAGGGTTACTCATACGACCATCAACCTTTTTCTTTTCCTGTCCATGAAGTTTTCTTTTCTTGTGACTACGTTTGAGAGTGGGGGGAGCAGTAAATGAATTTTCGGAATCTGTATCGTTTGTTACCGTCACATAAAATCCTACTGAAGGAGAAGACTGTCCAGGAGAGCTGATAGACTCATCAAAAACAGGGGGAACTGATCCCCCTGGGTCAGGAGGATCGTTCATGGTGAGAGACGAAATTGAGAAAAAACTTACCAAATAACAGCTCAAATAACACTATCTACACAAAATATACGTACACACTAATAAATATTTACACTAAAACTACTTCCCTGATCACAATTACGCGAAAATTTGTAAATAAAATCGGAAAGTTAAAAAAGACACCCGCCGAGTTTAACGTTTCCCGCGCTTTTCGCGATACGGATTTGTCAAAACAGCCTTAGGGTGGGTTGCACCATCTTAGTTTAACTTTGACAAACGTCTAAAATCTGTCAAACTCCATACAAAAAACACCGGTTAACATCATAGTTACGGTCAAAGTTAGGTGGTGCAACTCACCCTATTGGTTTTCGATATAATCGAAGCTTATCACCGGGGTTTAAGTAATCGCAAGGANGTTTGTTACAGTCACATAAAATCCTACTGAAGGAGAAGACTGTCCAGGAGAGCTGATAGACTCATCAAAAACAGGGGGAACTGATCCCCCTGGGTCAGGAGGATCGTTCATGGTGAGAGAAGAAATTGAGAAAAAACTTACCTAATAACAGCTCAAATAACACTATATACACAAAATATACGTACACACTAATAAATATTTACACTAAAACTACTTCCCTGATCACAATTACGCGAAAATTTATAAATAAAATCGGAAAGTTAAAAAAGACACCCGCCGAGTTTAACGTTTCCCGCGCTTTTTTCCATGATTACTATTGCTTTATAATAGTAATCATATGACAGTTCATAACGTACGATTATTCTGTCAAACGCTTTGTATAACTGACTTTATCGTACGTTATGAACTGTCAAATGATTACGATTGCTTTACACAATTCCACCTCTGAATTTGCACAAAATGCATACTTTT
The DNA here is from genome assembly GCF_004193835.3 of Ostrinia furnacalis. NCBI lineage: Eukaryota > Metazoa > Arthropoda > Insecta > Lepidoptera > Crambidae > Ostrinia > Ostrinia furnacalis. Next base: position 400,327 of record NW_021132589.1, on the reverse strand, counting down.
CTATGCTATTGCGACGTGTACATTCTGTCTGCGTCAAAAAATCGTTGATTTTTCTTTATATTAAATATTGGTGTTGGCTGATTTTTTTTAGTTTCTCTAGACCTAGTGGAGACTAAATGATTAGATATTATGATAACGATTAATAAATTTAATGACAGAAAAAAATCGGTTTTGTAAGTACAGTCACGGAATGAAAAGGTTCGTCAGTTTTCAAATTGATTCCTTCAACGAATCGCGAGCACATATTACCTTTTGAAACTATGTTACAGAATAATCTCGAGTTAGAANTCTGTACCTGTACTATTACTTATTCTGTGACTGTACGTAGTTGAATTTCGAATGAACTCCAGAAAGTAGACTGGATATAACTTGTAAGATTTGATTACAAGGTATTAGACGACTGAGCTGAATACGAGTATAAGCAATTAAAAACAGAATCTATGAATCTATGGTAAAAAGTGCAATCTACATAATAGGGATAAGTAACAAGGAATGCGTGGGCCATAGGCACCATAGTAGGCATTCCAGCCGTTAGCCATACAAAGTTGCAGGTAGTTGAATAAACTCTGAATAAATCATAGGCTAGTTACGCCTGTCTACGTCGTCACATTAATAATATTTAGATGTATGCGAAATGTAATTTTACTAACTAGAATGTATGGCGTTTTTTCATGACACATTAGAATGTATGGACTCTGAGCACGATTGATCGGCTTTTCTTCTTTTTTCTCAAAATTTCTTAGTAAATTAATGATGCAAAATTCAAAACGGACCTATTTTTCAAACAATTTTTATTGATATTATCTTGTGTTGTTACAAATTACTTTCTTTTTAAGTAAAAATTAAGGTTGGATTAATAATGCTTTTAAATCGGTATCAATGATAAAAGTAGAGATAAGTTGAGAAAATTTTACTATTTTATTAAAATCATTACATTTCCTCAATATACCTTTTTTACCTTATGCACTGTCTAATTAGCAACTTAAATACGCCTTATTTGCATATTTTCAGGTGTCCCTGTGTCGCTATTTTACAGTCATATTATCGCGATTGGTCTCCTTAGAACCAAATAATTTTTCGTTTGACATGAAAAAGTTTAAAAGCAAACCCGGGGAACAGACTAACTACGCTAAGTGACAGGCCACAGAACATCAATCATGGAGTAACGTCACTGTCAGTGTCACACGATTATGCACGCGGGATTAGCGGGTAGAAAGCGGGCAAATCGACTTTTAATTAGTCAGATAAGAACCTCATTACGTCCATGTAGGTTGTGACAACGGACGTGTATGTGTGTTGTTAGGGTTCCTTGGTAGGTATGGATAAACGGCAAACTTTTTACTGTCACACAAAAATGACTTTTTCTGTGGTCTTTTCAATAGAAAGCGAAGGGTTTTCTGGGCGACATTCAATGGTGCTTTCAAATTAAATAGAAAACAATAAAATGATAAATGTTAGGCTGGGTTGCACTATCTTACTTAAACTTTGACAAACGTCAAAAATATGTCAAACTCCATATAAAAAGCACCGGTTATCGTTATAGTTACCCTTAAAGTTAGGTGGTGCAACTCAGACTAGTAAGTCTAAGTACCTACCTTTGTTAAGGTTTCCTAATCAATCACAAATCAAGGCAATTATAAAGAATAATCATATTGTGTCTCATTGTGTAACTCAATTTATTGTAGTATTTTTAACTTTTATAATATTTTAATAGTGTTCCATATCCATTCCTGCGTCTCTCTATATGAGGCTAACACAGCAGAGAGCTGCGTAATTGAAAGTATGTACCAGTCCCCATAGACAAAATGCACTTTTTGATCGAATCAAAAATCGAATCCGTCAAAAATCCATACAAAAAAAGGCCTTTTGACCATTTTTCAGCCGGTTTGCGATTTTTTTATTTCAACCGTATTAAATCGAACTTTTCATACGGAACCTTTCCCCTCCGGACAACTTTCGGGTCGCCAGCGGAATTATTCAACATTCATAATATTGTTTCAGAGGCAAGTGAGCGTGGCGCGGTAATGTCATTTTAACGCATGCTAATGCCGTCTTCTCTTGACTTACCTTCACCACAGTGGAGGCAGGCTCAGGAGCACCTGCAGTTAGTTTTTCAAGGCAGTTTTTCTAACGGAATCCCGTACCACGTAAAAACTTCTGTACGCTTATAACAGTCTGGAAATGATGACTTACTGTGATACTAATTGCTATCACAAACTCCAGATATAGAGAGATTACGTACCGCGAAGCCCACGTCAAAGGCTGTAGTTTGAAAACTAAGTATCACTTCTATTGTTTAATGGAGACCGATCATCATCATCATCATCAAATTATTTAGTCTCTGCTGCAGGAGTTCTATTCTCATACCATCTGATATTTGCCTCTGCAAATGGTGAAATGGTGACCGAAAAAAACGTAGGTACGCATTTTATAAGTCATTTGAAAATGAAATTTTCGTAAGGAGATAAAGCGTTGATGTATTTTTGGAGCCAAAAGAGTACATGACGTGTTGTACTTGTAATGGCTATCAGTGTCATTTATGTTTTCTCTAAAATAAACTATTTTAAGAAATGGTATCACTGTTCTTTTTTACATCATGTCATCATTCAGACTACCAGATCTCTCTTTGTATTCGATTGTGAACTCTATCCCTTTGCTCTAAAAAGCTAAATTATAAACCCAACAACTTTTAACTGTTTACTGCACTTTATTAACCAAACACAATGGTACATAATGACGTTACTAACACTTGTTTGCATTACCGTTGTGTAACAAGCGACAGTTCCCATTTACATGGAAAAATAATGATGGTTTTCATACCTAGATTCATCATATTTTTTGCGAAAAACCCGTAGGCTCTATTTTTTGTTTTCTTTAGTATCTCTAGAGCTGCCATACTTTGGACTTGCAGTCAGCAAATTCTGATAGATTATGGTAAATGTAGCGAATTTAGAAAAAGTTATCTAACTGACATTTTGATAAAAACCTTAATTTCTTTTTACCTAAAATAAAACTGACTTGGTCAGTAGGTACCTACACAAAATATCAGTATGACTCCGCTCTTTTCATGGTAGTTTAATTATGGAAACTAATATTATTTACATACAAACTGTTATGTTATGTACGGTATTAAGTAGATAAGCATTAAAACTCACACAACACAAAGTTCATATTCATAAATACCACCAATAATCGTAGACAATAATAATAACGTTTATTCAATTTCCATGGCAAACCTTACCCAATACTCTGTGCCGAGTCGACCAATCCTATTAGAATGGTTGTAAAATATAGTCATAAACTGTTATTGTCTATTACAACAATCGTTAAAACTTATACCATCGTGATTTGCGCGATCCCTGTAAACGTAACACAAACAATCGCATTTTAAAATGTGTCGCTTAACTTCAAACTCGGATAAATCCAATTCTAAGATTTTTTGAGATTTTGGTGTCAAATCAAAGAGAAAAAAAAAATGTTTTAAACATTTTTATCAGTCGTGTATAAATCAGCGTGGTTCTTGAGAAATAAGCCGTTAAAGTCGTAATATTTTATCTAAGAGAGATAGATCCATGAGACATTTTTTTTCAAACGTAGCTAAGTCCATGAGAGCCAATCCGGTAATTGCATTTCTTCAACATGGCCGCCAGTTGACGAAAACTCAGCGACCAGTGGCACCATGCGCTCCCGCTTTTTATTGTTTATTTGCGATATTCAGACAGTTCCCATGGATAATTATATTAAAATTGTGTCACCAACTAAAGCCCGCAAGCGGCTTAATATAAAAGTTCGCCTTAGGAAAGAGGAAAAAGCGAAAACTCGGTTTTGAAATACCTATCCCTGTGCGTCGTTTGGAATTTGGAGTTGGCACTAGTGTTGTGTTAACCATTTTCGATTATTATTTTGTCCTTCTATTGTTACAGAATATTTTGGACATAAGTATGTTTATGATATACTTACCTAATATTGACTACATTTCTTTCTCCGATCCAATTTGTGTAGGTATGTTCATGTAAGTTTTAGAATATAAGACATGCTTTGTGGAGTTGGGTCGTCTGGATATGTTTTGCAGTTTTTTGCTAAATATATTAAATTTGTAAATGTAATTATGTGAAATAAAATATTGATCTATTTAAATGATTTATAATAAACTAACTTTTTTTTCCTTTAAGTTAGGGGCTGGAAACGCACTTTAGCCAATTGGGCATAATGGTCATTGTTGGTGGAATTGAAATATGTATTATAAAAAATGCTTAATATTGAAAATGTGATAGGGCGACCAATTCACGAAGAAGAAATTGAAGAAGATGACTGAAGAAATATTGAATTGTGTTTAAAATAATTAAATTGGGTACTTCCTTTTTTTTTATAAAATAATAACTAGATTTTCTTATTTTGTTTTATTGTTCTATTCAGTTTGCTGCTACAAATTTGACTGTCGATGGTATACCGCGATTTCGTCACTACCACATGTGCTACCACATCCCTAGCTCTAATCGTGTTTTTTCATAACTAGATAAATCCGAATCTATTAAATCAAAACTCTATAAATCCTCATTGCGTTTTTTCAAAGTTGGATAAATTGCATTCCGTTATATCAAATGAAGGTAAATCCAAACTAAATATTAAATTTTTGAGAGAATGCGTGATTTAAATACTGAAATGAATAAACAGGATCATTTTCTTCAATAGTAGTGCGATAATAAAAAAAGACTGCCTTTTAATTCATTAAAATAAGACTATAAACACTTTTTATTAAATATCTCCGAACAGGGTAGAGTGGATTTATCCGAGTTTGAAGTTAAGCGACACAAATGTACGAAACAAGAATCAATAAAAATACGTCTAATTCAAAGATTATGCTCATTACCTGCACTTTGGCATCGAGCCAAATGATACGTTGGCCAGTCCCACGGAGGTAATCTCACCGACACATTACGGGACGATTTTCACGGCTAGCTATAATTTAATATGATCCAAAGAAATAGGTGCAATCGGACCTGCCCAGAACTCACAAACGCAAACCACTTTCAACCTTCTTCGAATATTCCCTATTCCAAATTCAAAATTCAAAACGAAACTCACCGCACAAACGCATTTTAAATCAATGGAATAAAATTCAAATTCGAAAACAGAATCAAACCAATTCGAAAAGTGAGCCTTCTAGTGAAGTGCACACGGTTTTCTCGTTTCAATCGGCGCAAATGATCGTGATTTCGATAATCGGATGGTATGTTATCGATCACGACGCTAAAGTTTCGATTCGTTTTGATTGTGGATCAATGCTTGTTTTGATTTCCAATTCGCGCTTGCGCCGTTTGAGCGTTAAATAGCCGCACGTAGCCGCTCTCATTACGTATGTTCGCAATTTTCGATTTCAATTTGGAATTGCATCGTGCAGTTTGTGTGCAGTTATAGCCATTATCAGCTCATATTATATTAAAATCGTTACATAACGGATTATATAATGTGATCGTGTTATAATATTCTTACAGTTCAATGATTTATCATATTAATAGCAAGATTAACGGACTGAAACTTTCTCAAAAATCCAACCTGTATGTATAAAGCCGTTAAATGATGATGATTCTCCATTTAACGAAATACTTACTTGAAATATAGGTAAGATGTAACTATTGGTTCGATTTAATGGTTTTTAATTTTGTTTTCTGTCCCTTCCGCATAATTTGATAATAAACAAAAACAACCCTCCCTCCAAAATCCAGAGCCTACTAAAGCAATTTAACGTAAATTTAGGCCTTCAATTACATCGAGTCAAACACGAATTTACCAAAATGAGATAAACGTATCGGATAGTCGTGCATGATTATTAGTTATTACAATAGCATTATGTGTATCGAATACAAAAATACTGATTCTGTAGTGGAATTTGGATTTCAATCGATTATGGTCTCTATGGTACATCACTAAAAAGTTTTTGTTTGAGTGAAAATTTGAAATTCGAAATGCAATGCAAACTGTTCTTGTAAGTTGGTCCCACTGGCTTATGACGATAACAGGTTAAGTAAATGACATACAATGGCCGGTAAAGGCAATAAAAATAATTCGGGACGGACATCTCTTATTACTTTCAAAAATTCAATTTCATTTCCACTCGGGGTTTGCTTTTTTAAACTTTGTCCATTTTATTGCTTTTACGATTGGCGGTGGTTTTTATAATCAACAGATAATTTTTACTTGATGAAAGGAAATTAGAGAAGATAATAATTTTAAAACTAAAGTAGTAATTTGAAGTGCCACATTTTAAAAACATTATGATGGAGATAATGTTTATGAAGAAATAAGAAAGTGTTCAAAAAGTATTTTTAGTTAAAAACAGTATTTCTTAAGCGGACACATTTATGCGCTCTACGCGCTTCAGCAGGACAGTCCATTAAAAAAAAGAGTGCAAACAAGAAAAACACTTTCAGCACGGAGGTCTGTAATGCATTCTTAAAAAGTATTATACGAAAGTAGGCACTTTAAAAACTAACTTTCGATTGGAACTGGCATTTAGAATTTGACGCTCAAATGACCTTTAGAAAAAAAAAAGGATCAAGGAAGAATCTAGTCGTAACGGCTTTCTGCGCAGGAGATAATGATAGATGATCCTGTACGTGACGTCCGTCACGCGGACTTAAGTTCGATTCCCGGGAATTAAGGTATTTCCTTTAAATTTGAAGAATAAATTAATTGGGTGAGTCAATAAAACTACAATTGGTTTTTACGTATTTTGGCTGACTCGCCATTCTTATGCCCGTTTTCACCATCAATCCCTAAGATTTAAGTGATCCCTATGGTAACACATTAAAAATTAGGGATTGATGGTGAAAACGGGCATTAGACAACCTAACCCAGGGGCTTGTTTATTATGGAGTATACCAGTGACTTGCCCCATTTTTGGCTTGATCCACGTGCCAAGTCACTGGATTGAATCTATACTTAATATAATAAATCTGTAGAGAGGTCAATTCTGTACATGAAATATATTTTCAAAATAACTATCAGGGGGTGATTAGTGATCGATACTGATGCCAAAAATGCAATCAGTGAAATTTTTGTCTGTCTGTCTGTCTGTCTGTCTGTCTGTATGTTCCTTATAGAAACAAAAACTACTCGACGGATTTTAATGAAACTTGGTACAATTATTCTTCATACTCCTGGGCAGGTTATAGGATACTTAGGAATTCCCACGGGAACGGGCATTAGCGGGAAAATCCTTTTGTATGAAAAATCTAAACCACTTAAGTTAGATGCTTGTTTGGCAAGCAGGTACCTTAGTAACTAAACTTAAAGCTTAGTTATAACAGGATATTGCAAAATTCCTACGGGAACGGGAATTAGCGAGAAAAAACATTTGTATGAAAAAATCTAAGCCACGTAAGATAGACGCTTGAAATTTGGCATGCAGGTAACTTAGTAAACTTAAAGCTTAGTTACAACAAGACATTGCAAAATTCCCACGGGAACTGGAATTAGCGGGAAATTCCTTTTGTATGACTGACTCACTGACATACCCACGCACAGCCTAAACGGCTAAACGTAGGCACTTGAAATTTATAAGGGACGTAGCTTAGGTACCGTAGAGGTGCACTAAGAAAGGAATTCCCGAAATTCCCACAGGAACAGGAATTACCGGGAAAATCCTTTTGTATGACAAAATCTAAACCGCGTAAGATAGATGAAGGGGGTAAAACGGGATCCACGCGTACGAAGTCGCGGGCGGCCGCTAGTTTTTTAAATATATTTATTTTCCAGTAACTGGGCCCACTTTTAATGATTTTATTAATAAACTAAACAGAAAACAACAAAAATCTACTATAGAATCTTAGGCTGAGTTGTATAACCTTATTTTAACCGTAACAAAAACCGGTGCTTTTTGTATGGAGTTTGATAGATTTTTGACGTTTGTCAAAGTTAAAGTAAGATGGTGCAACTCAGCCTTAGAACGTGTTAGAGTTATTAGGCAGTGCCTACACAGGAAAACGATACACATATTGATAAATTAATAAGTAAATAATGGCATTTGTACATAATTATGAGTAGCTGCTGCAGTAAACTACGCTTTACATAAGCATTTCAGGAAAACAATTTCTTTTTTTGTCTATTTTAAAAGTTTTTTGTAATATTTACCTAAATTCAAAATAGCCAAATGCCAGTCATGCTCTAATTACAGGTTTAGGCATATAATTTCAGTATGCATTAAAACATAAAATTATAGGACATTTCCATTTATCAACAAGGAGATCTCGTTCATTTTCAAATGCATATGAAACAAAAGTGCATCGATAAAATAACTCATAATATGGTGCTCCCACATTGCCGTTAGAAAATGTTTGTAAACATTTTCTAACATAAAAACATTTTTATTAAATTTTTAGCGTTTAGAGTCGCATCTCAAACTAATTTGAAAATTATAAATAACTTGAAAAATCGTGGGTTCAATTCCCGCCTTAGGCAGTTCGATTTTTTCAAGTTATTTATAATTTTCAAAATAAAAACATTTACTAACAAATGTTGTCAATTGTTACATTTTGTTAGGAACTGTTACATACATGCTATAAGTGCTCCTACACTAATAGAAAATGTTTACTAACATTTTATAACATTTAAATCTGGTGTTGGTTCGCAGTTTGGTTAGCGTTCTGAAGGCGTCTACTCGAAAATGGAAGAGGATTTGCTCATTGGAATAGCTTTCGTTTTTTGTTTAAAAATAAGAAAAAACGCTCTTATTGGATGCGCCAAACGCTTAAAGCTAAAGGAAAATATAGTGTTATAATTTGTAATGTAATTTTGTTATGATTTGTTTTGTTATAATTTGTTAACTAACGATAATAAACATTTACTAACATAAAATCATTTTTTAACATTTGTGATTAAATGTTTGCTAACAAAAGTTTACTAATGTTACACATTTTCTAACGGCAATGTGGGGCACCAATAGTGTTTGTGTACAATAGCTACAAACACCATGGCCCACTAACTCCATGGACTTTATGGTGACCATTCGGAAAAACAACAAATCTGAACGCGCGACGCTTTTCATTAGGGCTGTGCCTTTTTATTTTCTTATGAGTAGATAAATATTAAATTGTTTGTTTATTTGTAATAATTTGTTCTTCTAATGCAAACTTAAGTGAGTAAATCTTTTCTAATTTCCGCTAAAATTATTACTAATTGTAATGGATTTGAATTGAAACTCTCGAAGTTTTGGAATTTTCGTATATTAAAAACATGACTGGCTTAATCCGTGTGAAATTCACACAAAGTCGGACTTGATACTTTTCGCTACAGATTGTTTAATGAACTCAATATCGTCATAAAATTGGCCTTTAAATTATTATGACGTATGAATATTTAATACTGTTAAGTTTCATCATAATCCGTTGAGTAGGTTTTGTGAAATAGTAACGTCCATCTATCCTCACAAACTCTCATTTTTACAATATTTAGGAAGTACTTAGGATACGAGCTCGAACTCAATTAGCTTTACCATTAGTTTACATTAAACATCATCGCTAGTTTGAAAGTTACCGCTAGGGGCGCTGTGAAATCTGTCATACACTTATTTCATGTCATGTTATTCAAACTGATCATTCACAGCCACCCCTAAGTGGACACGGAGCTTGCGCATACAATGAAGCGCGTAGGCGCGGGGCAGGCGTGAACGCTCACACAAAGTGAACAAACAAACATCCGCAGGGGAAGCCGAGGTGAGTTGTAACAGAGGAGAGTTGTGACATTGTCGATTTGGAACTCATTAACTACTCAGCTCGTAATTGTGCGTGTTTTTAAGCTCAAGTCTCGAGCTGCCAAATGCGCGCTGTTACGAACTCGCTGGTAACTAATAGGTTTCCAAAATCGACAATGTCACAACTCCTCTGATACAATTCACCTCGGTCTCCCTTAAGGCAGGAACCACGCTCACTTTGCACCAATTGCCGGCAGTCTGCTTCATAACAAATTGATTTTTTATAACAGGTGGCGAGATTATGGGAACCGAGGCAAAAACTAACACGGTCGATGCAATGATTCATGTAGAATTAGAAATACTATTACCCTTGCAAAGTTCTCGCTGATGAGAAGTGATAAACAATGGATGTTGGCTGTGATATTAACGATCTGTCACTGAGCACGATTATCTATATATATAAAAGAAAGTCGTGTTAGTTACTTCACTTATAACTCAAGAACGGCTGAACCGATTTAGCTGAAAATTGTCAGGGAGGTAGTTTAGAGCCAGGAGAAGGACATAGGATACTTTTTATCCCGTTCGAAATAAAAAAGAAAGTCTGCTTATTTATTGCCATTAAGGCGGAACAAAGTTCGCCGGGTCAGCTAGTTAGACATAAATCAACACGGATTTTTTTTAGGTTGCGACCTGACAACGCAACGCACCGTATGACGATGTTGCAGTTACGAATAACACTTACAAGAGTTGATTGCTGTAACACTTACGCTGTACGATCTTTAAAAAAACTATATCTACCCACGCATCGTGCTAATTCATAAAACCTATGGGACTACACTTAACGTAGTCTGTATTTTCAGATCTAGCGACGCTATTGCTGAAAACGAGAATAGCTAAAGGCAAGTGCGACAAGGAAAAAATATCCAGAAAAATGTGGAGACGACTTTTGAGTATTAGAAAAACCTGTGGATTTTATAAAAACTTGGGTATGTCAGTCAGGTTGGTACAACAATTACTTAGGCTAGGTTGCACCATCTTACTTTAACTTTGACAAATGTTAAAAATCTGTCAAAATCCATACAAAAATACGGGCTATCGTTAAAGTTACGGTCAAAATTTAGTGGTGCAACTCAGCCTTAGTGTTAAAAAATTTAAATATTTTTTTCAATTTCACCCTTTCAGGCTTATAATTTGTTGGGTACACATAACTGAATACACATTGCACAAACACCTTATAAAGCCTTCTTGTCCTCCTCGTTTATGTCTCCTTATAGTAAAGTTTCAATTTGTAGAGATAGCATCAAAGGTCCACATTTGAATATTGAATTATATGGCCTTAATAGAACCTTCCTTATATGCGCATCTAATTCCTACAACGTCGACAAATGACCGGTTAAGTCCGCAAACAATCGAAACAAGCTATACCACCCTCGAGCCATCTTAATTATAGTTTACAACTTTTTATCGGAGCCTCCATTTTTTTTTCTAAACAATTATCCACTGTTGATACCACAAACTAAACGCAAGTGTTAATTAAGTTAATGCAATTATGAGATCTCCGTTTTATTCCCAGCTCGCTGAAAACTAGCATCGTATGTTTATAAGGATAAGATTCAAAATAGGACTGCAAGTAAAAAACAGCTAATACTGGTAGTATTTTCATGCTTTGCTCAAGTACACACGTCGACCTTTTCAAATAGGGCAAAAAATGTTGTTACACAAGTATTCGAACGTTCATTTCGTGAAATGCCACCTGTCAGTGGATGCCCGACATAATAACACTATTTTGACAGAGGCGGGTAAATAAACTATCAAAAAGTCAATCATGATGATAAGTAAAGTAAGGTCTTTTTGATAAAGTGGCCTTACAGTAAGCTCTAGCAAAAGGGCGCGCAACTTTTAGTTTAGGACTTAAGGTTTTTTCTTACGCCAGTTATGAGGACAATTCTGTATTTTAAAAGGGATAATCAGGGCTAAAAACCGTTATCCTGGTAGTAGGTAGCCATAAAATCCTTTTATGACATTATCTTGTAGACTTGCTATTTAGTTCATGTCAGGCGTTACATTTTTAAGAACAGACACACAACTTTAACTTGAATGTTCTTAGGCTGAGTTGCACCACCTAACTTTAACGGTAACTATGACGATAACAGGTGTGTTTTGTGGAGTTTGACAGATTTTTGACGTTTGTCAAAGTTAAAGTAAGATGGTGCAACCCAGCCTTTGTCTAATTCCCAATCTTCGTAATTATTAAATCGTTTTAAAAATGCCTGATAAAAACCAAATGGCAACCGTTAATTATATCTGGCTCAGAAAATCCATCATATTTTTAATTTTTTAGCCATGCCTCGTAAATAGGTACCTAAAAGCTAATTTTTGGTACCTACCTAATGTACAGAAACACTGATGTTAGTAGTACTAATAAATGAAAGATTTTAAGTAGTAAAAACAATTTCCCATAAAATATCGACTCTAAATGTTTTTTAGGAAATGGTTTGCACAAAAATTATTAACTTAAATTGTTTAATTGTTCCATTAACTTAATGAAAGGACTAATTATTGTTTACTCAACAAACACTAAGCCTAAATAATAGGTTCGCCCTATCTAGCCTGGTAATAGACATGGATATCTGTTTGCGGATGTTAGGCTCTACCTCCACTGATAGTGGAAATTATAGCGCGAAGAAGTACCAGGGGTGTTATCACTGTCTAGAATATCCTATACCTATCTAAGGAAGAAGTTCCCTTTACAATCGAAAGAAAGGAAGAAGAAAGAAAGATTACTTCAAAATGTAAGGGAGAGTCCGGTAATTTGGACCAGTTTTTTTCAATCCCATTTTACACATAGTTTTCTTTTGTTTTTGCTTATGTTCATGGTACATAATTAAAGAGAAATTATTCAACTTACTATTTTATAGGTATGAATCAACATGATTGTTGTATATTTAGCACAAATCAACAAAATACGAGTTCAGAGCATCGGTCCAATTTAGCCAACCGGTTCGATAATTTGTACCACAGGGTTACTAAATTGGATTTCAATAAATTTCAAGCCTATAAAAAAACTATGGCAAAATATTATACGATACATTCTTAACAAATTAGGTAACGAAAAGGAACAGTAGTTAATAACATAGACAATCGATATTGTTTTACACGTTATCACGATTTTGAGTAAAAGTTTTTTAATTTCAATTATCGTAACCCACACTTGTACCTAATCTACTTTGCCAGTCTTTTGCTTTCATTTATTGTTAGTCAAACATAACTACGCTATTATAACTTCAAAATATGATTAACTAAAAAAAATTCAAAATCCTTTGGTAAAGTTCCATACAACTTGATGTGGTACAATTTAGCCGACTAGGTGATAGTGCTTTTAAAAAATCGGTAAAAAATATAGCTTATAAATACCGAATTTTTTTTCAAATAATTGTAATCCACACTAATTTACGCTTCTAAATAATATATTAGAAACACCCTGAGATTAAATTTAACAAAATTACAAACTAAACATGCATTGTCAAATGTTACTTGAAAACAATGAAAAAATACTTTTCAAAATAAAACACACGTGTTCGTTGTCACGGCAAAAACCAAATGGCCGATATTAATTGAATTTAGTTGTGTATCGCTGTGTGTTGCAATTACAGACATTCAATAAATACTTTACGAAATATGAGGGTGGTACAATTTACCCGGCGGTACAATATACCGAACTCTCCCCTATGTACTACAAAATTCACAACTATGTATTACCAAAAGCTAGTAAAAAAAATTGTTTTGCATAAAACCTTTGCATTTAAAGTAGGGTTACTTTAACTTTTAACTTTATATTGACATCAATATTTCGAAGTTCCGATGGTAGGTAAATTTTACGATTTAAAGTTCGTGTCAGTATAGATTCAGAGATAGACCAGTATCGTCGATATTTTTTATATTCGGGTAGTGATATCAGTAGAAATACATAGATGCATTCTTGCACAAAAGTGCTCATCTAACTCTTATATTTTTCTATATTTTCTATCTTTTTGTGTGCACTATTCCTAAGGGCCGTTTCCATATCGCGTGCCCGCACACATTAAACCGCCCCCCGCGATTGGTCGGCTCCGCATTGATGTCTCATTTACTGCATTTGTATCGCCACACTATTCTGGATACTCCATTAATAACGTGTAGATCTGTTATCCTTCTAACCTACATTCACTTTTTGGTATCGAAAGTCATTTTAGTATGTGTATCAGAAAAAAACACTGAAACCATTTCAGTTCTATTGAAAAGAACTGAAATTGCATCCTCTAACATAAACTTTCATGATTACATATTGTTCGGTTCAAATATCCATCGCTGAACATATTGCTGTCTACTACTTAAATAATGGTTGGTTCAAATCCAGGGTTTACGATTGTCGAGTATAGGTTTGCAAGTTGGTTCTATTGAACCATTTCAGACGCCTACTGGTGGCAAGTATAAGCTTACAACCTGCGAGCTTTCAATTTGATCAACAATGTTAACAGCATTGTTGTGTTCGGGCAGTTAGAGGTAAGATAGCCAGTTCCTCTGTGGTTGAGGATTCCGGGTGAAGCTCGCTTCCACCTTCGGCCTGATTATCACTTACCATCAGTTGTGATACAGGCCAAGAGCTTCCCCGTCGGGAATAAAAAAAAGATCCATCAGTAGGCAGTTCATAACGAATGGCACTACAGGATTGTGACCAGTTGTCTCAACCCACACAATTAAAAAGACAAAGATTTAGCTGACATATCAGATCACACAAATTAAAACTTTTTGATTACTGTCCTTTGAGTTTTAAAAACGTCGAAACTTATAAAGTAATATCAATAAAAGCTCCAGAACGAATTATCCAAAACTGTAACTTTTAACTCAAACATACGATTACCAAGATTAGGAAAGGTTAAAAGAATTATCGAGCCTCGCAATTAACCATTTAGTTGACGAGTAAAACTCTAGTTCGTGTCAGGTAGCTGGCATTAGTCGGCTGTTACTTGGCACGCAATGGGTTAAGTTGAGCTCGGCCATGCTTACTTAGAAGTGTGTCGAAAGTACTTACTTAAGTTAATCATTAAGTAAATTACTCACGAGATGTTACTTTGTAATTGGTAGATAATATTGAGTATGGGTAAAGTAAGATATTATCATTGTAACTAAACAATTTCCAAGTACACAGAAGAACTATGGTGTCGGCAAAACAATGAACTAACTACCTCAATATAAAGCAGTTTTACCTATTTATTTATATTTCAAAAACAAATGCAGTGTGTGTTATTTGTAATAAGAATATACTATAACTGTACTATTTTATTGTGAAGCAATTTTTTATTTTTTGGCTCATCTGGGTATTGAACCCGAACTTGATCTTGAAGACGGTAATCTTTACTCACTATATCTATCAGACAGGCCTTACCTCATGGCTTAAAGGCCATTGTCTTTCAGTTTTCCAAAATATTTTTCATACACGAAAAATAATACGGCTCATAAATGTTTACTAGAATACTTACGTAGGTAGTGAAATTAAATTTGCTCGGATTATTTAGTTATTTCAGCGCGGTTTTATCGCTGGTTTGCATGCTCGCCTTAACTCGTAAAATCAGGCCTAAGGGCAGTACAAGTCATAAGAGAACTAATTCCTTCCAGAATACCTTTTTTCCACAAGCTGCCTAATACAAAATGTAATTATTTCTTGTCTTAGGACATTATACAGGGTGGCCAAAACAGTGAGGTCTAAAGTGTATGTTCTACGATTTTGCTTAGTTTAGGAGATAGAGTTAATTTTGTGATTGTGATTTCGTCTTCAATGTAACCCCTAAAAGCCAATACAACATGCAAAAAAAATTGATAAATTAAATTTTTTATTGCTTGAAAAAAATAAACATAAAATGGAATGGAAATCAATTTGTCATAATACTTTTCAGACGGTAAAAAAATTAATAAGAGTATGACATTTTAACAATTCAGTATGGTACAGTACAGCACAGTACAGTACAGTACGGGGATTGATTAGTGCTGTCAACCCACTGTCTTACGTCACTTACAAACTTGCTGAACTTTTAAAAAGTGTCATTTTCTAAAGCTCTCAACTTGTACCAACCTTGTAAGTTAGTCCGAATAATTACTACGCTTGCCTTACAAATTGTTAATTTACCATTAACTGGCACTAACTCCGGCCTGCTCGCTCTATAATAAGCGAATTTTCTACTAAACAAATAGTTAAATGCTTTTGACAAAGTAATTATTTCGAGAAACTTTAAACTGGTTGGTTTTTAAGTCAGCTTTTAAAGATAGGGGTTTCTAACAAGTTAAATTACTTGCGAATGCAATTTTGATTTGTTTTATTTAGTTTTGAAGATAGGGTTAAATATTATTTGGCAGAAAGTCATGAAATCATATGAAGCTCGATTATATTTTCCTAAACTTTGCGGCATCTATCACAAGAGAGATGTTGCGAATGTTGTCAATTTTACAACAAGTAGCGAGCGCATAGAATAGAGAACACTTTTTTACCATAATATTAAAGTGACAACAGTAAACAAAGTTCTAAAAGGGTAAGTGTTATTCTGCATTTGATTTCAGCATATGTTCATATTCCTAGATCACAGACAATAATAATATCAGGTTTGAATCATTATGAAAAAAAAAGAAATACTTATGATATGAGCACGTTAAAGTTTACCAGTTCGATTAAAGCCATTCATATATTATACCTAAATTTAAGCTCTTACATCTGACTCCAACCCAACAAACAAACTAGTCTAATTAGTGCTTTAAGAATCGTCATTATATAAATCTGACTTAGGTAAGTTAAAATATTTCGCTTAAAAGAACTTATTTAAGATATATGGCATGTTGATAAATTAAGCTCGCGTAGACACGAGACATAACACGAAAGCTGGCTTGATAGCCCTTTTGTACTAATTAAGACATAAACCACCGATTGCAAATACCATCTTGACAGCTTTGTAACCACTAATAATGATGTGAATATCGTTTATATTGCTAAGAAATTAGGGGCCATAATGGATTGTGCCAAGTTTATTTGTATAATGCATCAGAAATAGGGTTGCCTCTTTTTTGTCTAACGACATAATAAAGCCCGAGATATAAGTGAAAACGCTTCTACAAAGTTGTGAACAGTAGGTGCGTATTCAATTCAATTGCTGATACAACTGAAAGAATTCGTAGGCAATTGATATCATAAAGTTTCTCTACCGAGGCCTTGCTTCCCTCTTATGGAAGATTTTAGTTAGTTAAATTAACTGAAAGCTGCTGAAAGTTCTTTAAAAGTTATACATTTTATACTAATAGTTTTACAGTAGAACCAAATAAGTAATAGAAGTAAGTAGGTGCATATTGAGGAAGGTCAGCCTAGGTAGACTCTATATTTTTAAAATCTTCCAAAATAAAACCGGTGCACGGTGCCTTACCTTTTCTAATTCATAAAAGTTATTTAAAAAATGAGGATATTTTTAGTAGGTACTGTAATATTTTATTTTATTCCTCATTGTCCTTGACGTTGACAACCCTTCAGAATCACAGTACAACAATAAACTAAGCACGAATCGCTAATAGCAGCCTAATAAAGCAATATTCGACGCGGCCTGTAATCAACGTAATATTGATTATTACGACCGTAATATCGATTATTACGGCCGTAATAATGCTTACAAAGTCTGCAGTTTAATTAGTGATAAACGTTGTTAATGGCGTGCAGTGTTTGATAGCGAACGCAAAGGTTATCAGTGTGGCGAATTTATTTATTTATTAATAACGATAATACGGATGACACTTTAAGGCTTTTTATGTACTTGTTCTAATTTATTTATTCTTTATTGCACAGTTTTTTAGCCAATTCTCGTTTAGCACATCGTGGAAAAGTAGCCTAAAGGTCATAGCAGACTTGTCAACTCGGAAAGGGATCAAAACCGTATCACTTTTCGCGAGCTGTGATCGCCTTTCGCGCACTGTCAACTGCGAGGCGAGGCGTTTACGTTACGGTGCGGATAAGTGTATGTTGCAGTATGGAGTTTCATACAAAGAATACTGACTGCCAAAGTTGATACGGTTACGATCCCTTTCTGGGTTGATAAATGTGCTTTGTCCTTTATACTTTTAAAGTCGTAGCATTTTAGGTATCTAAGAATGGTTTTGGCCCTTAAAGTACCTACCCCAGTCTAAGATTTCCGATACTGCCTCAAAGAGAAATCGAACTCATAACTGCAGGCATTCAAGACTTCGCCATTAGATTTAGTATTGTAATTTCATATATGATATCTTTCAATCAATAATTTGATTATGTGAATTGAAGCCCTAATATTTCCTGAAGTGGGAATTACCACCCCAATATTTTTCTCCACTTTCTGTGCTCCATCCGACAATCGAACTCAGAACCTCTCTCTCTCCAGCATCCAAATTGTCAATCTATTATTGTAGCGGAGGCATTTGTGGGGTGCACAGTAGGGTGCTAAATACAAACACAATAGGTACCTTTAGAGTAGGCGCACACCGTTGATTTTTCGTCGGCCGATAGTTTAGTCGGGCAGTTGATCAGTATGGGGGCATGTATGGGAGTGCGCACACTACGCCGATTCGATTAGGCCGATTTTTCATACAATTTAAAATCGGGCACAACTATCGGCCAACTAAAAATCAACGGTGTGCGCCTACTCTTAGAAGCGTCAATAGGGGTGACAATGTCGTGCAAAAAGGACAGGGGACCGGAAAGGAAATTTCGCATCCCTGCCCGTCGGCGCCGTGGCTTAGTTGGTTAAAGCGCCTGTCTAGTAAACAGGAGATCGTGAGTTCGAATCTCGCCGGTGCCTGCTTTTTACATTTCAGCTTTGATTATGTGAAGTTTTTTTTTTCATTTGTGACATGATTTTATCGGAATGTAGAGCTATTTCTTTAGTTATTGTACATTCGTCTGTAGTTGCGTAGAAAGCATTACCTATTTAAGGCTTGTATTTGCGTTATTTTCTGTCTGTGCAAATTAAAAAAAGTTTATAATAAATTAAACGAAACTATGCCTTTTGAAACTATTAAGTTAACAACAATAGACCATCTAACCTTTTACATACATTCCAATATTCTCAATTCAATCAATATTTGTACAAAACCAATTAACAATCGGTGCTAAAACCAATAAACAATTCGTTCTTACATTCAACATTTAATTTCGCGTCACGCGCTCTGTCGGTCGCTCAAACAAAGTCGTAAATGGTAACAATAAAGATCAACTCAAAGTGCAACACAGAACGGACACTGTGTCGAAAATATCCTGGAGAGAACATTTTGTGCCTACAATTATTTACGAAATCCATCGAAAAGTTTGCACATCTAAAGTTCGCATTTCAGCTGTTTTTATACCCGAACATCAATTGTATTATTAAACAGTATTATGTCTCAAAATACAAATATTTTAGTTAGAACTGTCAATAAAAACGCGCCACAAACCTTCCCTGTGTCGTTCCAAGATACAGTTGGAAAACTCCGAAGGGCCATAACAATAACAAGGGTAATCAAAATAATAAATGGCGGGTAGAGCGGATCGTTTTTTGTATCCAATTATTTTTATTGGTGTTCTGTTAATTACATTCTTTGGCAAGGCCTTGCGCGGGCGCTACTCGAGGGATAGCTTTTTTGGTGTGATATTCAGATGTCATTCGAATTTAACGGATTGATTTTTTCATCAATACAGTTTTGTATTCAACGGCAACTTAAGCTGCAAATTAAATGAAATAGGATAAGAATAGAAAGCAATAGAAGTGAAAAGAAGTACTGACTAGGACTTGAGAGAATTAGTGAGAGGTTTTAGAGCAAAAAATTTAATATCTTAAAGTGCATTTAGACAATCGCGCGTGCGGGTGAGGTGATGTATAAATACTCATGACGCTGAAATGCAATGGAATAATTGTACAGATGTTAAGCTCTACATGATGCAAATAACGGCCTAAATTATTCACAAGGCCATCAGCATTAATTTAGGTATATTTTAGATAGGTTCTCCCTCTTCCTTTTTATCAGCCTCTAACTCTCCCGAAGCAATGGTAGTGTAGATTTTCACATTATATTAGTAGATTGAGTTAGTCAATTTATTTAAAATAAATAAATAAAAAGGTAGTCATAAAAAATCGCATACGAAACTGCAGCTGCTCCATAATCGGCCCCCAAATGACGCGCGAACGCATGCACAATGGTCCTTTACCGTCGCCGCGAGTTTTTGCCACCCAATAACTTTTATTGATTGAGCTATTCGCCGAGCCGCGAAACCTTAATGGCCTTTCCGAAGAAAGCTGGAGAAGAAGAAGAACCTTTATTGGGGGCATCGATCCGTTTATTAGTGTCCCTCCAAACTGGATGGCTTGTAATTAGCGCTGATTGAGTTAGCCGCGACAAAAATGACAATATTGGACCGAGATAAAGTAATTTTGAAGTTATAAGCGAAGGTATTCTCAAATGATGTTATAAAATCAGTAAGTGCTTGATGAGGTATCCCAAAATGATGTTATAGAGTCAGTAAGTGCGACTCGTTTAAGTTTCACAAACGATGCTTGCTCAAGTGTAGCAGCAAATCGAACGCACAGCGTTGAATAGAGCTCTGTGTTTGGTTTGTGTGTCACCCTGTGCGTACGCGCACTGTGAGACCTCATAGTAATGTTTGTGAATACATTTTTGTAATCGTGACATATACTTAGTGACGTAAATAAATTAGTGCGTGGTAATAAGCCGTTACAATAAAAATGTATTTTAGATTATCTTATAGACTTATTTAAGTATACTAAAACATCTAAGGTATAGTGCTACAAATATTGTTTATTTCTTTATTAGCTTCTGTCCGCGGTTTCGTCCACAGAATGTACCTTTAAAGTATCTTAAATTCAAAAAGTATGCTGTAAATTGTATCCAATAGAGACAAAGATAAACATTGATTTTCCATCGGCAATTATAATAGAAGCTACATAATCATTACTTATTAAATCTTGCGGTTATAAATTGACCACAATATTAGGTAGGTGTTTACTTACTTTTAGGATTTATTTCGAAGAACTCATTGATTTCATCATTGCATTATCAAAATCGATCCCCAAATTATACCCATCTCATTATCCCCAAATGAATGATTTAATTGTGAAAACACACTCGATTACTTTCCAATCTCGGTAATTGTTTTAGTGTCGTTTTCCGACTAACTGTTAATTGGCCGGCGCCCCACAAATTGGCCTAATCACCGTCGAACTGCGTCGGTATGGGACCGTGAAAATCACTGATATCCCATACTAGTGATGTGGCAGTGTCGACAGTTTGAGCACAATATCGATTTAGATTAAAACCGTTATTAACAGTTCTATCAACGATTGATAGAGTCAACATTGAGTTTGATAGTTGTATAAAACTCTTTATAGTATTTTCAATAAAAATTAACAAAATACATAATGCATCTTTTTCGTTGTTTTTATGCACAACCAGCACAACTAAGCAAAAAGATAACATCAGACAAACAACATTAATAATGATGTTCTATAAAATTTTCCTAGCTTTTATAAAAATTACCATGTACTTCCTACCTACATAATATTTTTATTCTAGTCACATAAATTGGTATTGCCAAATTCAAGTCGTTAGGCTCTACATAAAGTTTGAAAATTAGAAAGATGATTTTCTTCTTCCGGTCCACCGGTTCTAATAATGCTAATAGTATTTATTCGATCAGATTTTTTATTTCGTTATTGTATCGATAATTCTAACAGTAATTATTTTCGAGTCTAGACAATTATCGATAAAGTATTTTCTTCACACTATCATATTCTAATCATTTATTGGTCCGTGGAAGATAAAAGTTAATATGAGCCAGTTTATTCGATTTTCGAGAAAATATTGATTGAGGTTATTCAAGGTTAACTATGCTCTTGTGTTGGTAAGTATTTGTTGCTATATTGTATGAAATCAATATTATTATTTCTAACGACGCGATGCTGTGAAACGTATCTCGGACCGTCGTTTCTACATCGCATTAATAACTGCCACATCGTCTCGCTAACAGGAGAGGCATATTTATATGGTAACAACAAGTCACTGTCTTATACTAAGTAAGTAGTTCTAATTTTGTATTTTTGTATTTAGTATGTATTTATAAGCCATTTCTTGAAGTCTCCCAATCACTGCCAGCTACCTATCTTCTTTAGGTCGTATGGTCCTTCGAGCACGAAGGATTATAGTATATTCTGCTTTTGCCGAGAAGTGGTCTATCTATATTCAGGATCCTATTTTTTCAGCTTTCATCAATTCTGAAACAGATAGAGTACCAGCCCAGTCCCACATTAGCTTGCTACATTTCTGGACTATGACCATTACTCCCTCTGTGGTTGAAGATTACGGGCGAAGCTCGCTTCCACCTCGGGCTAATCATCACTTTCCATCAGGTGAGATGCAGGCCAAGAGCTTCCTCGTTGTGGATTAAATAAACTTCCATCTGCCGAACGACTTCGGTTCACAATCTCAACTTTTGGCCCTTTCGCGTTCGTGCCATACGGTCGGCCATATATGTCCCAACTTCAAAGAATCGTGGCCCCATTAACCACGCCCGCGCCCATAAACAAATTTGTAACAATCAAAACGACCATAAAGCTCAATCTACGAAATTATGTTACAATGGGAACAAAAGCCGGTTTTATTACCTAATTATTTTGATTTGTTTTCTCTAATGAGCGGTCCATGGTTCGACGCTCTATCCCATGTTACCACGTTACCTTTAACCCTTGAAAAAACGAATTGAACTTTATTTTTATTAGCATAAAGCTCGAGTTTTTATTTGTGAATGAATTAAGACGCTTGTGTTGGTTTATTATGCGTTTTATTGCCGTCTAATTGGTCCAAACTGCTGCTTTGTTCGATGTCATTTCTGATGAGAAGCTAATAATGCTGCCATGTTCAAACATACTAACACGGCCAACCGTATGCCTTTTTTATGTGTAGCTCGTAAATGTACGGCGGTTCTTCGTAATGTTAAATGAGCTACACGTAATTAATGTGCCTGCGTAATGTAATTGAATCGTAATGAACTGCAAATGAGGACGTTTATTTGAGGTCTTCTATCAAATGGTTAAATATGTAGGCAACGGTGAGGAGATGTCAATGGACGGTGTCGATTACTCACTGTCACGTGATGCATGCCTTTTTTCCCTAACCGCCATCAATTTGCTTTGAAGCTTGGAAGAATATGACAAACGCTATGCTAGGATCTACAATAATAATGAAATGTAACTGCATTGAATTATCTCTACCAACTTTCGTTCGTTCGTTTCAGCCAAATGACGTCCACTGCTGGACAAAGGCCTCCCCCAAGGTTTTCCACAATGCACGGTCCTGCGCTGCCCGCATCCAGGCTCTTCCCGCGACCTTTACCAGATCGTTGGTCCACGTAGTAGGAGGCCTGCCCACGCTACGTCTTCCAGCCCGTGGTCGCCACTCGAGAACTTTTCTGCCTTACCAACTTTAGCCTTGTGGAAAGTTTAACGGGAGTATTATTAAATGGTGCATTAAAAATTACAAACACTTTAAAACAACTGGGATTAACTACATAAAGTAATTTTATTACTTCTCCAGTCCCCTTCGGAATCCGAAGCCACGACCTTGCAGTAAAGAAAGTCGAACGCTCTATAACCACTGGACTTAGACTTTTTAAACAAACAATAACAACGGATTCCCACCGAGTTCATGTGCAAAATATGGGTTAAGAATATCTCTTAGAATGAGACAGAAGGACGTATTAGGACGTAGTATACTATAGCTAATTTATTAATAACCAATAACTGGTCATTATAGATTATTTATATTGATTTACCCGCAAAGGCGCAGCAGCGAATGGCGCAATAGAATTATGTATACCCGCAATTACTTCTATTATAATTTACGATGTTTTTAATTTATTGCTAAAAATAATTGAGCGTCATGTAATTATATCAGTTAATTGTCGATACAGAATTGCAAACGCTTCGTAGAGTTTCTCGGTCGATGGTTCCAATGAATTTTTATACGGGGTTGCCATATCAATTCATGGAATTTAACAACTTGAAAGTTGGCTACCGTTATTGAAGTAAGCCGTGAGTGTATTTTAGTTGCTGACCAAATATTTCTCAAAAATAAACATGCCAAATTGAGTCGCTAAACTAAAACATAATAACGTCACTAACGCAAAAGGAAGTAGAAGCACATAAAAGATGTAACTTTAATATTGGTTTGTACGATTTTTTCCCACCCTGTATAGATGGAAGTCGATTTAATTTCTTATTAATGAATTATTAAATTGTTTTTTCTTCTATAGGTTTGGGAAAGAACAAGTTCGCCGCATTTGTATGCGATCATGCATGGCTCTCTAATTAAATGATAGCAGCATATTAATTAATGCTATATAACCAAATTCGAACGCGTATTCTTGCCAATACTCAAAGAATATTGAACACATATTATAATTTTAATTATAATACTTTGTTATTGATGGCGTTCGCTATGATTTTATAATCAATTTAATACATTATACTGCTCTATTTTAAATAGGACTAATGAATACAGTGTTTTTTCATATTTAAATTCATTACTTTCGTATCGTTGGAAAATTTTAATATGTGCATAATGATCGAAACTGAGACAGTAGAGCGCATAATATGTATATGAATAAACTAGTTCTTAGTTTTTCTCTCATTAAAAATACCATTTTTTTGTTGCGATTATACAGACCTTTAAATTTCCCACGCTGGTCAGTGTGACGTCATTTTACATGAAGCTCGCCAGCACCTTAGAATGATCTTGAAAACTACATGATGTGTCATAACTATATTCACTTGATATTTTTTTCACACCTGAGGACTTTCAGCCTGACTGAAAAAAGAAAACTGTCCTCTGGTTACCAGAAAGCAACATTGCATTGTTATGCTTGCTACATGAATCACCTATATCACGTAATATTTGGTATTTGTATAAGGACGTCATCCCTACTGGCCGAATGTTACAAATTAATATTTTCGATCCAATGTGTTAACGCAAATCATTTTAGTAGGTACCTCTCTAAGCAGATATCATTACTAATCCTACCTAATTTATTATTTTTAGCATTGTCAAAGAGTCTATCGTAAGTGATGACAGCCTAATGAGCCGCCCAGGGCCTCCGCCCATCCGCCCACCGCCTTGGGCAATGCAACGGTACTGGCGGTGACAGAATATTGTCAACATTTTACTAAGTAAAATAATTGTAAGTTTATTTTATAGATCGTTTGATCCAAGCAATCCGAGCGTCATTATTGTAGTGTGTGGACTCATGGATAATTTAGCGTGTACCGATAACACTCAAACATTAGCGGAAGAACAATGGGACGCGTCTTCGTGGCTGAAACTTTGACGAAACGATATGTATTCTGAAAATGTAAATCATTTTCAGAATTCTTTGAAACTTCACGGCGTTTTTTATTGCAATATCTGTAGAGTGGCAGAGAGTTTGGTCTTAAAAGAACGATAAGTTCAAATCAACTGACAATTTGCAATCTAAGTATGTATTTTTTACCTATCTAGGTAGGTGGTGAACAAATACAGTTTCTTATAACTTAGGCCTACCTAGCCATAACATTTTTATTTTACTTAACGACTACACATAAAGAGTAGATACTTTGCATAAAAAGGAAAGAAAAATTAATTACGTTGGTTGAGATCTTCGATCGAACTTGAATTTCGACAAATCGAAAGAAATTAGACCAAAAAGCGCATTTCACCTTATGCACGCGATGATACCCAGTGCCAGCAATAAGTCCTGCAGCTGATTGCGGCGAGCGCGGTAATGAGGCTCTCATTAAGCAATTATTAATTGCTGGCGACCCGCTGTGCGCACCAATCGCGGTGCGGGACGAACTTATGCCAAATGTTTGGGCCAATATTTGACACCATTCCATTTCTTCTAAGATGCTATTTGGTCCAATATTACATCATGCCGCTTAAAAACGTCTCATTTTTTCATATTGACAATAAATATTTGTTATGCGCACCAACTGCAGTGCGGGACGAGCTATTTACTTATGCTGCATATAAGTTAAAAGTGCCAAAATAAATGTTAAGACTAGATAGATAATAGAAATCACACTCCTGAATCTGCTCTACTTTTACCTCATTATAACAATTTGAATCATTATTGAAAAATTAATTAAGACAATGAATAAGGAAATAATATAACTTCTTTATGTGTGGTTCTTTTTTACTGGTCAAATTTACACGCACACTTTTCAGGTGATCCGAATACGAATGTATTTACAAGTACAATAATTTGTTCCAGTTTGTCTAATTTACAAAAAATAATTAAGTATTTTTTATAAGTCTAAACGTACGAATATCTATCAGCTTTATTATCCTGGCATTAGAGCTAGTTAGAGATCATATAAATTTATCATTCGGTATTTTTTATTAGTATACATTCAATTAACAGCGCTGTTATTAATGCAGCCAATTATACTTGATGCTCAACATCCTTCACTCGTAAATTAGGAAACGATAATGTTAAATTATTTAACAAACTCAATGCCACCAAGTTATTTAAGTCATCCCAAACAAATAACGCCGAACGCGGCAAACACAATAAACTCTTAAAAAATGATGTTTCGTACGTCGCCTGTTAAGGCAAAGTCATCAGTAAGTTATAGGGCCGTCCAGCCAGCCGCCATCTTAGTATTGAAATTTAACTTCAATATATTACGTTTGTTTGTTAAGTTAATTGTTAAATGGAGAGGCTCGTTATATCCTCGCGCATATTTTATTGGGGCCCAGCGCTTGCGCTTTCAACCCGTGGGTATAAATTCTTTGATTGTAATACATGCATCCGCTTTTTCGTATAAGACCATAGCCCGCGGCCGCGGCCATAGTGTTTTTCATAATCATTTTTATTAAAATCTCAAACATGATTAATCTCATAAACACGGATATTTATTACTATAATGGAACGTTGTTTTTAACAAGGTCCAGCGTCGGCTCGTTATTTGTTTGAACTTTTGTAAATTAACGGAATTCGAACGTTTCTATCAACGTTTATTTTTAAACAAATATAGTTAGGCCAATTCTGGTGGATCTTGTTAACCACAAATGGATCTCACATAACGTATCTGGGATACGTCCATATTTATTGACAGCGGTGCCTTAAAAGTCTGTAAGTTACGCTGACTTAAACGACCGCGTTAACGTTACAAACCCATTGAATTTTATTTGAGATCTAAATTTTTACGTAAACTCAAACATTTTGTAATCGACTAGAGTCATTTGTAATATAATCAAAAGCAAGGCATAAGCCGATTCGGCATTAGATTTAGAAATACGATTAATTTTTATGATTAAAATTATTAGATGAATTCATTATGAATGCAAATACGAGGCGTTTAATTTGAGATTTAAAAATATATGGAGCTTTTAAAGTTTTCATCGTAGATGCTATTGGAAAGTTCTCATCAAGGTTTTGTATCATTTTCGTAACTAACTGAGACCTTTCTAAAAATGAATCAATCTATTCCGTAGTCTCAATTATAAATCGAAGGCAACCAAAATCATTTCCTATTTATTGATTGTCGGTTAATTATTAACTAATTACCGATTGACGATAAAATATCGAACTTAATTACGACATAAATTTTTAAATTCGGTATAAAAAATAATATGTAATACATATTTTTTTTAAACGTCAGCCTAAGTACTTTGATTGAGGTAGGTACTCGTACTTCAACTAAAACAAAAATGCCTTTTTATTGACTGCCGCTAATTTCCCTTTTTCTTTGAGATTGCGTTATTTCCAGAAAATTAAATATATGAATTTGTTAATAGAAAAAGAATACAATTGAAAAAAAAATATTTTTTTTTTTAATAAATTACTCATCAGAAAACACTTACGACCATTTTGTCTTTTATAAATGGCAGTAGTATGTTTGACCTAATTTTCTCATACAGCGATAAGTCCCTTGTCAAGTTTTCCTACTTATCGCTACCCTATAAAACCCTGTAAAACGAAATAAATAAGGTGTCGACAGCGCTTTTTACAGCAACGCATAAATCCCGCACGACTTCCTAATCACATAAAACATTTACAAACAGTATTCCGACTATCCAGGCCGCGGGCGAACGAACGAATTTAATTATTCCCAAACTGGCCTCAAAACATTTGCATAAAACAACAATAATTTATCTATATAAGAAATTAACCTCTGCCTCAACTCAATTAGGTCGAAGCAGGCCGCATACTAAAAGGGTTTAATAAGTTTCGGTTTTTTTGTTTGTTAATTTAGTTTTTTAGTCGAACTCATAAGTCAGGCTATCAATTAGTCAATGCATCAGTCCCGCGTCGCTTCGTGACAGAAAGCGTTTAGTTTTAGTTGAGGCGAGGAGTTTGCTCTACGCTTAATCACGTTACGGTGCTTAGGCGCCTAAATGTAGTTTTAGAACGTGTTGAACATCTTTAATGTCGGTAAATGGGTTGCGAGATCCTTCTAGTATTGTGATATTATATGTAGAAAACACTAATAGTAGAGATTTTTCAGGCTTGCTGTATGTAGGCAAATAACACGAGTTAATTTGCACTAAAGCACAACAACAACACACGTTGATTCACAACAAGGACAACACTGCTTTGCATTAGTTACCAAATCAAATAGATACTATTATTATGTGTTTACTCTACATTTTATAAGTAAAGCTCTAGTATTTTATACCTAAGTAATTCTCAGGTTAAAAGCTCTAGCATCTTAATCCTATTAGGTAATTTGTGTTAAAAGTACTTTATAAAGATAATAATAATGAAACTAATTAGAAGTCAAGTTGTAAGATGTAAATTGCAATAGCTTAGTTCATCTCATTCTTGTAATTTCTTTATGAATAAAGTACAATCCACGCCCACATATTTATGTTAAGTACAACTGTAAATGCAACTTTTTCCTTAAGCAGGCGCCTTGACTAAATGCTAGTTAAGGGGGAGCAGAATTAAAACAAATTAGAAGTACCCAGAGGATTAAAAGCCCACCATAATTTTTGAGGTTGATTTTCAAATGTAACTCTACTTAGTTTTGACATCGCGTTGCTTGTGTGACATAATTATCTTCACAAGCAGAATTTGCCATGACCGTTGTTATGGGTCAATTAATAATGTAATGTAACTTGTCATCTGGTAGATATTAATACGAAGGACTTGATCAGTATCATACCTAGGTATGTTTTCCTTATCTTCTTGAGCACCCTTAAACATCTTAATCAGGGCCTTCTCTGACTGTCCCCAAGGTATCTTCATAAAAACCTAAACTTTCAAAATGTTTAAAACTCAGCAGCAGAACGACAGTTAGTTCTTAACATTAAAGCTAAAGAGAGCAAGCACCTTTAAATAATATCTCAAGGAAATCATTAAGCTTCAGATAAGAAATTGTACAAACTAGAATTACCTTGCCACAAATGTTCGCTAAAACCAGCAATACTTAATACTTTGTCTTTATTTCAACGCATTTAACTTGACCCCTTAACATTGTGCGCGGACGCATAATTGGAATGGCCCGGGGCGCGGTTATTTATGCGCCACATACATC
This sequence comes from Ostrinia furnacalis, assembly GCF_004193835.3. Lineage (NCBI taxonomy): Eukaryota > Metazoa > Arthropoda > Insecta > Lepidoptera > Crambidae > Ostrinia > Ostrinia furnacalis. The sequence goes on along the minus strand of NW_021132589.1, from coordinate 371,038 downwards.
AGTCGAAAACAAACATTCGGACAATCAGCGCGATGCAAATTGACTAATGCTGGTTACAGCACATAACTCGAGTGTTTATGACGTCGACAAGTTTATGTTAACTGTTAAGTCAATAACAGGAATACAGGTAGTTAGGTTTTACGGTTCATCATCATCATCATTTCAGCCATAGGACGTCCACTGCTGAACATAGGCCTCCCCCAATGATTTCCACAACACACGGTTTTACGGTTAATAAAAAAAAAATCCGCACACCTAGTACCTAATAACCCTCCTTCTGGCGTAATCGGGTAAAATGGCACTGAAAACCTAGATATAAAAGCCAATTTGGACGTGGTGAACTTTCAACATCCAAATCGCGAAAAACTTTGGCCCGGGTCCGTTGGACTCTTCTGTTGTGTTCGTCCTTCCTTCAAATGGACCATGAAATTAAATTTTAAATGGTGAAGTATTCCCATACCAAAAATTTGGCATTTATTCTTTAGAGAAAAAAAGAATCCCCCGAACTCTGCTTGTATTCAGTTAAGTCCACTTTTGGTGATGAACCAGACACATTCACAGAAATATAGAGTCACAGACTCTACCCACTTACTTATTTAATTTTTAGCGTTAAGAGTTGCATCTCAAACTAATTTGAAAATCATAAATAACTTGAAAAACACGAACAGCATAAGGCGGGAATTGAACCCACGACCTTCCGCTTGCGACTGCTGTTCCAACTTCTACCCGCTTAATTTAGCTCCACACTCCATTATTGTGTGGGTTCTTACAACCACACAATATTAAGAAGAGTGAATTTATAAGATCCAGTTACTATTTCATAATTTATGATAAAAACACGGTAACACAAAAAGTGTAGGTAACTTAAAGCTCTCACTTAATATTGCTCCAAATTGCAGCCGCTCACGAAAACAAAAAAGAATTAAGAGCCTCAAAAAATCATTTTACACGATCTCCTTTGAATATGTCGCACCAGAGGTGTCGTGTTATGCTAATGTTTTTAAAATAAGCCAACAACTGACACGAGCTGAGCGCTGTCGCGCAGCGGGCGCCGCGCCCACTCCTGCGCGCTAGCGACACCTACTGGAGTTACAGGAACAGTATGGGTTGGGGTCTGGTAGATTAATTTTTATGATAAGTTTATTACTAGAATCGGGAACTGATTTTGTGGCGGTTAGGTTGTCAGCTAGCAAAATCGATTCGGATGAGATCCTGGTTTGGCAATACCTATGCTCTAATTAAATTCTGTGTTAAATTTTATACGGTTAAAAAGTTGCTATTTTGCAATCTTATGTATGATAGCCTGAAGTGATTTCTACTGTGTTGCAGTTTGAATTGAAAGCCTTAATTTTATCAATAACAAACTTTCGCATTTATTTAGTAAGATTACTTTTAAATAAGTAATTATTTTTTCAATATGATGATAAAGTATTGGTTAAAATACTACCTACTAAAGTCAATGTGCAAGTTTTTCCTTTAAAACGAATGATATAAATGAGAAAAATACATAGTAATTATAGACACTAATCCGTCTATCTTAGCTAGAGTACCTACATAAATAATTCATTATTTCTGTGTAAAAGATGTCTAATTTGATCGTAAATTTATTTAATTTACTGCTAAGTGAAACACTGAAGTCATAACTTACTGACATAAGTACCCAATCTAAACTTTAACCTTTAACAAATTCGTTTCGTTAAAGTACATAATTGCTTTTGCTGTCTCAAGCAGGTAATAATTTACTTAACTGACACTACACTCCCACGTAAATATCTTTGACAGTGTATTTAATTGTAAATATTTAAAAAGTAATTAAGTGCTTATAAGTAAAATGATTCTATAAATGGGTAATAAACTCATCAGATATTTTTATAATGAAATAAGTTCTTAGAAGGTCTTTTCTTTGAAGATGGAGCATGATTTAAAGACACCCAGGATAGAGAGTGAGAAAACAGATCTGAGGACTGACTTGTCTTTTATAAGATGGAGTATGATGTAAAGACACTCCTAAACAAACAGTGAAAAGTCAGATCCTAAAAGAGGATTCATTCTTTGCAGTGTGCAAGTTGTATTAAATCCTCATCCAAAACTTACCAGTGACTCTACCTATAGGTATTACACCGTCTGAACTATCAGAGTCGATTTAATGATTGTTTAATTGCCAAATTATTTAGGGACAGGGTTACATCACGGTAGTATTACCGTGGTTACATTGTCTACATTACACTGTTACCGATGAATTGATAAATTCTAGTCTAACTAAACGTTAAACGTGCAATTCACCTTCATGGTTGTGTTATTATTGGTGGTCAAGCTGTAGATCCTGGCTGCACAGGAGTTGCAGCGGTGGGAACGAGAAGTCCCTCTAACTAAACGTGCAACAATATCACAACTTTTGCCATCCAGGTTACATCCTTGCGGATTATTCTACCATTGTGCTGTGCAATTTGTAGATCAGTGTACAAGTGGCGCAGTAAAGTGTTAGTGTTTATTAATTCAATTGTGCCTGTCGCAGCCCACGGCCCGACGGGAGCGTTGCGCGCGCGTCGGTGGCTTACAACTTCATGTGAGGTGGCTATGAATTTGGGTTTAAGAGGAATAGATGTTGAATGGATCGTCAGAATTGCAAAAGTAGGAAGTTGGGATGTGTAATGTAGGTAGTTTCATTCAATTTATTCCAGTGGTTAGTAGCGGTAAAAGGAACGGCGATATTATGAGAGAAAATTAAAGATGGGTCGTTGTAAAAAATGACACTCAAAACTCTATTCGAACTTATTTGTATGATTGATATCATCATCATCATCATTTCAGCCACAGGACGTCCACTGCTGAACATAGGCCTCCCTCAATGACTTCCACATCGCACGGTTGGTAGCGGCCTGCATCCAGCGCCTTCCTGCTACCTTTATCAGGTCGTCGGTCCACCTTGTGGGTGGACGTCCCACGCTGCGTTTTCCGGTACGCGGTCTCCATTCCACAACCTTGATTGATCTAATTATATTGAAATTCCAACGGTATACCTATAACTTGGAGTCCTTGACCAAGATCTTTAGCACAAGATCTGCTAGACCTTGACCATCTAACAGATCTTGTGCTCAACATCTGCTAGATGGTCTACTAGGACTCTAGGCTTAGCCGTTTTTGGTTTAATTTGAGGAATAGCGCGTCTACTTCTTTCAATTTGGGAAGAATGAAGTGTAGTAGTGCTTTAGTCAGTGTCATCATAATAATTTCTGTTTGAAACGAATTGCCACAGATTCTATACACTATACACATAATATCTAATCCTTTTATAATTGGTCTTAATTTATTGTCACCCTCAGCCCATCCAGGCTATAATGAGCCAACAAAGGCCCAATGTCCCCGTATCTATGACATCTATCGGCCGCGTCCAGACATTTATTCGCACTATCTTTATCAGTTTAATGCCCAACAAAGATGTCCTTTTATTGCAACCTTTCACTTGCAAATTGTATTCAAATATCGATGCGGGATGTCTGGATTATGAAGATGGAGTCGTAGTTTTGTTCGGGAATTGTGTGGACAGTCTTTGTTGTCTATCGCAAATCATTTGGAATTCAAAAGCTATTAGATGCTTTTCAAGAACCTGGATGCGTTGCTGGTCGTTATGGAAATTCTTGGGGGAGGCCTTTGTCCAGCAGTGGATGTCATTTGCCTGAAACGAACGAGGTTTCCGATTGCAAAACATCTGAATCGGCAACTTGTGAAACCAAAAGTTGCAATTTATCTGATAGATCTAGGTAATGCTTTTCCGCAATTTTCCGCTCTATATAAGTCATTTCTGTACTCAGTTCGCGGGAATTTATATAAATTAAACTAAAGGGTAAATAACAAGACGTATAAATAGGTGTCGATCAAACTCAACCCTCATTTCAAAGCTTTAATTTCCATTAACTTCCACCTTTGCTTTACCCATCAACCCTCAAAACGAGGGTGCTAAAGTTACCAATTTTCCGCTCGATTTACCGCCAAAACGTATATCCTCCATAACCAAAAACGCCGCTGTCATGCGAAGCATAGACAATTAAAAAAGAAAGCAACCAATGAGCCCCGATACCCAAACCTCCTTTGTTAGCCTCTAATTAATTACTTGTAAACAAGGGCGATGATTTTACGAAAAGTAAATAATAAAAGTAGAAAGCTAGTAGGCGTAAAATTAACAATGGCCCTACCATTTTTTCGACTGACAACGGTTAATAGTGAATGAATTCGGCTTTATTCGGGAGCTCTTTCAACAATGCCGGTGTTTCCTTCCTTTTGTGAGTCAATGAAATTACAACGAATTGATTTCTTGATCGGATATTAATTTCATGCGAACACATCATTTTAATAGGATTTTGTTACATCAACCTACTACTTGTTAGTAAATAAAAAACTTGAATTCCTTGTAAACATGATTGTTTGTATTTTTTTTTTCAGTTATAATAATTAATTAAAACTTATATCAGTCAGCATCAACGTCGCAACGGTGTTATAGAAAGTTTTTAAAACAACATTTATAATACTTACATAATTAATTAGTTTTCACTGTATTACGCCTATTTGACAATGCTATTTTAAATTAAGCCAAAATTCAATTATGGTTTTGTCTACCATGTGCTAAGCCCATTATTCTTCATTGCAAAGAACTAATTGTTGCAATTTACCGCTTCCTCAAACAGTTTTTGAGCAATCGAGTACTATTGCTATTTATAAAAAATTTTGGCTCACGCCCAGCCTATAAAAACTTAAGACTATTGGCTTATTATTACTAAGAAATTACTCGCATAATATTTCCACGCATTGTCACACCAATTGTCTGACCATCACAGCGGCTACGGGACTTTTTTCCAAAAAAAAACGACAATCCATACCCTGCCCAAAGCCAGTAGCCACCAATGCCACCATACACCATACGGCCGGCGCCAGCGCACCCAAACGGCGTCAAAGGCGTTCCCCAAACTTGCTAGTCAGCGCTTGCCGATTAGACTCCTCTAGTACTCGGCACGCCCCACCGGAATATTGGACGTAATTACCCCGCTATAATACCCGTCAGTTACTTGCAACTTTTTCCTAAATAGATTTTGGACACCGCCTTTTTGTAACTAGATATTAGCCGCTTGGTTTGAAAGGGCGATTGATATTCAAATATTTGCGTGAGGTGAAATGATTGCCTATTATGGAGTTGAAATGAACTCGGAAGATATTAAAATATGACTTAAGGCACGGTCAGGCGCGGTGCCATGTAGGTACCTACTATCAGGCCTGTTCATCTCCGCGAGTTTACCTACATCGAAAACAAAACACGCACGATTGCCCCCTACAAGAGTACTATTCGGCAAGGCCTCACATACGAGCGAACATTGACTCACGCACGCGTATTCTTGTGTATGATGGAAAAAAATAAAGAAAATGGTGTACTAAATACTGTGCAGTATTTAACTGCCTAAATAATAATAAAAACACAGAATGTACTTTTTTAAGTTGCCTCAAGACACTGAGAGGTAAATAAGTAGTTAATATTATTCATGATAATTCATGCTAAATCATGTATTTCCTCCGCCATTTTCTGCAGATTGGCACCTCACGTCACATCATTTTACCGAAGTCAGCCCTATAGCTTCGGCGCAGTACCGATCACTGACGTTTGTCAACAAAACTTTTGACAAACTTGCTTGACTCTTGAGACAAGCTAAATTACACCATATTGTTAATGACATTGACCATACATTTTTTTAAATACCTTCGCGAAGTAAAACTTCTGTACGTAGTACTTATTATTATTCTGTGGTACTATCGGCAACAGTGTTAACTGCCCATTGCCGGCCATGTCGTCTCGTTCTATCGCAAAGAATCACCATTTATTTTGATGAGAGCGAGAGCAAAAACAAAAATGGATAGTTAACACTGTGGCCGTGTGTGCAAGACGTAGTATGTAATATGTACCGTCAACAATAGGTACATCGGGTACTAGTTAGGCAGTACAAAATTCACGCCCGTATTCACAAACATTACTATGAGGTCTCACAGTGCGCGTGGACGCACAGGGTGACACACGATCCAATCACATAGCTCATCAACGCCGTGCGTTCGATTTGCTGCTTCACATAAGCAAGTATCGTTTGTGAATACGGGCGTCAGTATAAAAAAAACTACAAAAATACCAAACGGAGCATAAGTCGCGTTTATCGTGAAGAAAATCGTCGTCGTGTCGTGTCGATATGACTCTTAATATTGTGATCAATTGTCACCGATAAATAAAGCAAATGAAACAAAATGTATTTGAAAATGTATATGTTTTATTTTATCTACATATAAACACGTGTGTAGGATACGGTATTGCCAAATAATACTTACTTCTAAGAGACCAGTGCAATACACAGTGTTTTTAAAAGAAAATCCCTCAACCATAGTCTTTGGCACATTATCTTTGAATAGGACAAAGACTCGATTCCGACATTCAGTTCTTTTATACTTAAACTTATATTATACACATTCCTTCATAGCTTCTATACATAGACGATGTTTTTTAGTCTCAGAAAAATAACATATTTTCTTATATTGACAGGACCATTGCAAGTTCAATTTTGAATAAACTCATGTTAAAATACCGACAATGTGTAGAAGCCAATTTATAGGTTGATAGATACATTAAATACGATATAGATAACGACTACAAAATGCATACAAATATAATAATTTTATATCCTATATTTATACCTTGTGGTAACACAAAACAAAGAAAATTACATCTTATTTGTTCAAAATTAATTACATTGAATATTACAAAAAATATGTGGGATACATTTGTTTATAAAGAATACCTATTTTACATTGCAATATATTACACATAATTTTAAATATCTATAAAGTAATGCCATTTTTTGTTCGCATCAAGTTTCATTCAATAACAAATCATAATGTATTAGCAAATAAAAATCATAAAGCTTTCCTTTAATTAATTACAATATTTTATCTTAATCATAAAAACACAAAACTTTGACTTACCTTTTATTTTACACAAGTATTGTGACCCTAACTTAGAATTGACTACATTAATGTGACAAGAAAAAAATATCCTAAAATACATTATATGAGTATTATAGTATTACATAATGTCCGGAAATCGGTGGTAAAGGACAGGATATGTTTACATTTACGTACAGTATTATAATCATCAATATTTACAAAGTTTGAGATAGAAAAATCATTATACTATCATTGATATTACAAATTGAAAAGAAGAAAATCATTTTATCAAATAACTTATTAAGTATTCTATGCCATCGAGTAAGTGAAAAAGTTCACTATTATTATTAACATGTGAAAAATAAACACAACCAAAAAATTTTATCATCTTTTAAAAAATCTTTTTACTAAAACAAATATGTAGGTACCTATTTGACCGTACATTTTAAACGGATTTTTTAACCTATATTTATTTGATCAATAGAATAGAAAAGAATCTAAAAGTGACTAATCAAGGTTCACTATTATTTATACTACATTTTGAACCATTGCGAATTTTCTACAGGATTGCACAGCCAAAATTATGGTACAATAATCACATTCAGTTAAATCCATTGGTTCTTCTACTAATGACTTTGCAGACTTGGCGTAATAATAATTGATACTTTATAAAAAATGACACTACTGACATATCTTAAAAGCGGAAAAAATCTACACAAGATACTACAAGTACAAGTACTTTTTTTAAATAATTTGTCACTTATTTACCTTATTGGTTATAGACAAAATTCAAAGTAGAATAACAATATTTTTCATACCTTAGTAAGGCATATACAAATCATCAAGAAAATTAATGCTATGCCAAAATTACATTGGGTGAAGATTAACTTTTAAAAAGAAAATGTTCTTTTCATCAAAATTTCAACACTCACTCAAATAGATCATGGGCATTTAACAAGTAAAAAAGTTTTTAAGCCATTTAACTCATTTTAATGACACAAAGAATGAATTATCATGAAGATACTCTTATAGTAAATGTATAAAAACTTATGACGTAGAAGAGGCATTCTGCCTCAATTCATAGACGTCAGTTCAAATTCGTTACTATAATGACAAAAGCTATCTTACTAAGACACTTCATTGACTACTTTGGACATTACGTACAGTCGGATTCAGTGTAATTTGGTATTTCATTAACTTAGATTATGTCAAAAATATCACTTTAAGTAAAGTTTGCTTACTGATACGACAAAAAAAAACCTTTTATAAATCTGTCTATCTTTGTTGAATCCGACTGTACATCGGATGAGGCACTTCACTATTCAACAAATTGCGCTAAACGTGCCTACATACATAACATGTGTAAATGACAGGTCGAAAATTCCCTAGTAAATTCGTGATTGTTGTGCAGAAGATCAGAAGCACCTTAAGTGGTTGTGACTACGAGCTTAATGGTGACAAACACCATCCTTACACCATAATTTGACTCTATTCATGTCTTGTGACGACATTATGTGTCAACAAACTGGAGAAATATCTGCGTCTCATCCAAAAATGTAAGGAACATGGTCCACTCAATTTCCAATGTTTAATATGGCCTTTTTTTACTGTCTTTTAGGTTAAACAATGTAACCAATGTCTGCAATGGACATAAGAGCGTGCACCGTGCTCATGCGCTAATTAATAGCGATATTATTCTACAAAAATTCAAAGTCTAAGTCCGCACACACGTCAAGTATCAAACACGTTAGAATACACTATAATGGTCAAGGTAGTATAGCTTACAATATAGGCTATTGCTTTAATATCTTACATTTAAATTCATTCCGTTATTTAGTCTAGAACCATTAAAATTATGTTCTTAGGATTGTCTACATGGATATAGGAATTCAAACAAGGAAATTACATGGGGAAGACGTACACAGAAACATCTCCTTGAAAAGGTTAAAAAATATAATCACATTTGTTGCCTGTAGGCTTTGGTATTGCCATAATAAACAACATTCCCCGTGTAATATTATTAGAATTGGTAAATACTTATTTTATTAGATTCCTAGATTGGTAAAAGTCGTAAAAAGTTTATGTAATTGATTCATTCTCAGACCAATCAGAGTACAACACTATTTAGTGATGTTTTATCACCTCAAGTGGGATTACTAANGAAGGATACCCCTCAAGTGAGATCAAGCAGTGGAAAGTTATATCACATTACAAATACATTTTTATTGTAATTTGGTTGACTTGATCTAATTCGAAGTGACGTCACTCTCTCTCGAACAAGCAGTTCTAATCTAATGTAGGGTCGAATTTCCTAGTGATAAATTACATTTAATTTTGATACCTCACATTAGGGACTAAAATTACTTAGCCTCCAACTAGTTATCAATTCAAAATCATTCGCTTTCTTGGCCAAAGGTCGGTGGGCGTGAACCTTCATTAGAAATATAGAAATTAGCACTTACAGACCACACTACGTGGCAGTTTGGATATAGTTTATTTTCGATTCCATTGTCTCCTCGATTTCGGAGTGTAAAATTATGAACGACAGTGTTAGTACGACTGTAGTAATAATTTTAGACTGTGTCTAAGCGCTTTGTAAAGGTTTCTCGCAGAAAATAAATTACTTTTATGTCTCTATTAGGTTTCAAAAAAATATTTACAGCCACGCGAATCCTTGCTACATTTTTCGGGCACTAGGTGACTAAACCTAAACCCATTAGGGTAAACTATCCGGTAATGCGATAATACCTCGCTTTACGGTCGGTCACACTTACAATTCGTCTCAAATACCTTTTTATTAGGTACACTAGAGTTACGAAGTGGATTGCAGCGCCAGCGCAAGATTTGGCCACTTGATGGCGCCGGTGGTAGAATCGACAGTGTCCGATCATATCGTTATCCAAATTGTTCGATACACTTATTCACTTATCCATAACTTTTGGTACTCCTAGAACAAATCAAACCGTCTCAAATACCTCTTCACTTGTACACTAGAGCGACAGAGTAGATTGCAGCGCAAGCGCAAGCTTCGCGGTAGATGTCAGACGGCATTGGGTGGAAAATCTTTGCTATCTTATGGTACCGGGTGATAGTATTGACCAAGTGCTCGACTAACATATTACAAGTCTCGCTTCACATTCGGATACACTTATTTAACTTTTGGTACACCTAGAACAAATCGTCTCAAATACCTCTTCACTATCACTTCACGTACACTAGAGCGACAGAGTTGTTTGCGGCGCGAGTGCAAGCATCGGGCACTAGATGACGGCGGCGAGGAGAGCCGAAACTTGGCTATAAGATAAATTACCGGGTAGGTAACAATTACAAGTCTCACATCACTTTCGGATACACTTATTTAACTTTTGGTACACCTAGAACAAATCGTCTCAAATACCTCTTCACTATCACTTCACGTACACTAGAGCGACAGAGTTGTTTGCGGCGCGAGTGCAAGCATCGGGCACTAGATGACGGCGGCGAGGAGAGCCGAAACTTGGCTATAGATAATTTACCGGGTAGGTAACAATTACAAGTCTCACATCACATTCGGATACACTTATTTAACTTTTGGTACACCTAGAACAAATCGTCTCAAACACCTCTTCACTTGTACACTAGAGCGACAGAGTGGATTGCGGCGCGAGCGCAAGCATCGGACGCTAGGTGGCGGCGGCGGAAGGCGCGGACGCGGCGGGCGGCGCGGGGTGCGGGGAGCCTCGTAGACTGTTGTGTCGCCGAAGGAGCTCGGTAACTGTGATGGCCACTTAAACCGTGGTAGGGGTGGACAACTCTTTTAACCGAACGAAACCTCAGATTAGGTGACAGAATCGTGCCCTATCATAATTAGTAATAGCATTACAAGTCTAGCTTCACTTTCCGATACACTTATTTAACTTTTGGTACACCTAGAACAAATTGCTTCAAATACCTCGTCATGTACGATAGAGCGACAGAGTGGATTGCGGCGCGAGCGCAAGCATCGGACACTAGATGACGTCATAGGGAGACGAGAAACCTTGCTATATTAGTAGTAATAGCTTCACATTCAGCCACTTATTTAACTTTTGGTACACCTAGAACAAATCGTCTCAAACACCTCTTCACTTGTACACTAGAGCGACAGAGTGGATTGCGGCGCGAGCGCAAGCATCGGACGCTAGGTGGCGGCGGCGGAAGGCGCGGACGCGGCGGGCGGCGCGGGGTGCGGGGAGCCTCGTAGACTGTTGTGTCGCCGAAGGAGCTCGGTAACTGTGATGGCCACTTAAACCGTGGTAGGGGTGGACAACTCTTTTAACCGAACGAAACCTCAGATTAGGTGACAGAATCGTGCCCTATCATAATTAGTAATAGCATTACAAGTCTAGCTTCACTTTCCGATACACTTATTTAACTTTTGGTACACCTAGAACAAATTGCTTCAAATACCTCGTCATGTACGATAGAGCGACAGAGTGGATTGCGGCGCGAGCGCAAGCATCGGACACTAGATGACGTCATAGGGAGACGAGAAACCTTGCTATATTAGTATTAATAGCTTCACATTCAGACACTTATTTAACTTTTGGTACACCTAGAACAAATCGTCTCATACACATGTTCACTTCAAGTACGTCGTCTCAAATACCTTGCTGTACTTCTTCACTATCACTTCACGTACACTAGAGCGACAGAGTGGATTGCGGCGCGAGCGCAAGCATCGGACGCTAGGTGGCGGCGGCGGAAGGCGCGGACGCGGCGGGCGGCGCGGGGTGCGGGGAGCCTCGTAGGCTGTTGTGTCGCCGAAGGAGCTCGGTTACTGTGATGGCCACTTGCACTGTGCCTTTGCCCTCGAGAACGTCGGCCGCGCAGCACATTAGTTTCTGGTGAAAAAAATAAGTAAGTTAGGCCCAGAACACACGGTGAAACACAACTGAATCTATGGCAGAAACTTAAGATGCAACTCAAAAGTAACTAGAAGTTGCAGTTTCGTTTCACCGTGTGCTCTGGGCCTAAGCGATTTGTTAAATATGTCAGTGATATAGAAACACTTCAAGATATCGTATGATTCATCATCATTTCTCTCGGACCGAATTGCTATGTACCTAAATAAATGGTTAATATGTGTTCATAATAATAAGATCATTCGTTTTACAAAAATATTTGAAAAAAGAAACACTACCACCAGATAGAGTTAACTAGGCACCTATGCACCTCGCTGGAATGCGACTCCCTCGCACATCCCCTCGTTCACCCCATCCGTACGTCGATGTGACGTCACGTCTGCCAAGTGCGCACGTCGATGTGACGTCACGTCTGCCAAGTGCGCACGTCGATGTGACGTCACGTCTGCCAAGTGCGCAGTTAACTCGATCGGACTGTACTAGACTCAAAGGACTTCATTCATGAATAAACGTCGATTTTACTGTACTTGAATAGCTTGTGGAATTAGTCAAAAAAAAAGAGGAAAAAGTTAAAATAATAGTAAAATGGATCTCGACCGTTGCAAACTTCTAAACTTTTCTGTATGTTGATGTCTATTCACATAAAATAGAAGACAAAAATGTAAAATGATTATAGGTCAATAAATAATACACGGTAAGTACCAATGAAAATGTTTATTTTAAGTAGAGAAAAACATTGTAAGTACATACAAAAAGTACATCATAAAACATTTTGGAAAAACAGTTACATAATATAAAAAAAAAGTTTACTTATAAAATACTATATTCGTAATGGATATTAAGAAAACGCACATTAGTTGTAATAAGTTTGAAGAATACATAACATACATAAAACCGAAACTAATTTCCCTTTCTGTGATTAAACAATACTATAATACAAAATTAATTATTTTGGCCGATAGGAGTGTACCTTTTATAACCAAAATATATTTCAGCTGCTGATATGTTAGTTACATAATTTCGTAAAATAAAATTCCATATTTATGTAAATGAATCAGTAATTTGTAAGGCTCTGTTTCAGAAACACAACAAAGAAAAATAAACGAATTTATGTAATCATATTTTTTGTATTTATCATCGAGAAAGGTACACCATTGTCAGCGCCTATGAACTACACAAATAAGTACCCAAGCACCACAAGCTAATAAATATATTATTATGCTATATGTACCGTTTTAAATTATATATTAAATATTCTATCTTATGTTATCAGCATTGTACTCGCAACTTTAAAGCTCAAAATAACGTTATAAACAAAAGATATCAAATCAAATTAGGAAATGACGAAATATAGATTAGATGACACATAGTAAGTACATATAAATATGGCATATTTTATACATTTCATAAAGCGTTTTAAGGTAGTTTCGAACAAATATCAATCATATCTTTCTGCAAAAAATGAGTTTATGTATAGCATTTAATGAATGCCACTCAGAAATGAATTTAGTTATATTCGAAATTGATTATGGATTGTCATGGCGCTGAAAGATCTGTTTACATATTACATACTTAAATAATAAATAAGGCAAATACTGTATCAGATTATAAGTAAAATGGAAGAATGTAAGGAATTTAAGATAAAACAGATTTGAATCGCCTATTGCGCATCATTATACAAGTACACAATTTACAGTCTATGTATAATAATATATAAAACATCTTTGGAATGATAATAAAATCGTACAAAAATAACTCATCGTTGCATTCAAATGTCAAAGCATTTATGCAAGGAGAGTTATTAATATTTATGTCAGGTTTTTATAATCGACGAATTGTAAGGTCATTTTTTCTCTTTCAGAAAAACTTCGTCTGACATATTTTTCAGAAAACAGAATAAAAGTAAAGTTAAATTTGCCGTTCATACAAACCTGACTATAGTAATAAATGCAAGATACCATCAACAAATACTTTTTAATTAATTCTCCATAGAATTCGTTGGCATCACAAGTTATTGGCATGGTTAGGAATACTTTTTTATGTTATGTTAGTTATGTCTTTTAAAATCCAATTATTATGCGAAAAAAGCCTCAAAAATTCAAAATACAGTATAAATATAGTACTAATATAATTTGGACCAAATCTACTTTAAACATAAAAGCCCATAAGTGAAATTAACGATGCAGGGTTGAATGACTAAAGAGGTTATGTCGGAAAAAAATAACTATTATTTATGGTTAAAGTAGTCTTTGGTCGACCATATCGAAATCAAACGAAATGTTTGCATTAATAATACAATAACGATATGAAGTTTCGATTAAGGCATACAATTCTTATTTGATAAGAAACGTTAAAATACGTTAAACAGCTAAGCTACGAATATTTATTCATTTATCTGCTTACGACTATCTCAATACCATCCGTTTCGTACTCTTGGTATAATTCATAATACTTATTGCACCAATATTTTCTGTCATTGTACCTTAATTTCGGATTAATATTGAATTATCTTTGTTTCTATAACATCGTCTTCAGTTCATAATATTAATATTAATTATACTAAAAAAACTACATAATGTATAATCTTTATAGTATAAAGATGCAAAAGATCAATTTTATCGGTAAATTGGTGCAAAAAATACTACATTTTGTTAGTGTGGTATTAGTATACACTACATCTAGATAGCTTCGAAATAGCAATGACACACCAAAAAAATAAATTTTATGAAAGAAAAAACGTATAAAAAAGACTTCTCTCAAAAAGTTCAAAACAACAAACGCACTGAGATCGTGGGAATAGTGTAAAATAAATCAAACAAAACACACCAAAACACAGGAAATATAAAAAAAAAAAGTAATTGGCAAATTTCTAAAATACCTAATCTATAAACTTAATTAAAAAATTTAAATGCCTCTAATGGGAATGAATTTATCAATTTAATTGGAATAATAGAATTGAATCTAATTCAACCAATCGTACTAACCAATCGTTTTAACCAATTCATGTCTACGTCAAATCACACAAGCCAATTCTCCCTTAACAAGTCTTATTTTTCCAGTACAAATGCATCAAGAGTTCCTGATTATATTTCTATCATCGACACAAGTTATTCGCTTACATTTTATTAAATAATATGCTAACCTTACTTGGGTACACATAGTAAGCGCGTATTCCATTTTAGCAATTGTATCAACAGGGAATTTTGCCATTGTTCAAATCCGAATGGAAAAATACATGGATAGACAAAGAAAAAAAAAATAAATAAAAAAAGTCTGCATCACTCAATAATTAATTGTGTAAAAAAATCTTTGCATGTCTGCAGTACATTGTTACTGGTAGCCAGCCAGTACCCCTAAAGAAGTGAGAATGTCAAAGTTCCACAATAGGTTTTGACCCGTACATCAAAGACATAAAGGTCAAATTCATTGCGGATATTCGATATTTTTGGAAAATTGACCGATTGGCCACTGATATTTCACTGGATAGGGATAATAAATAGCAACACTAGGCGGAGTCTTTAGACAACTGGTAACACCAATTCGCTTGTCAGCAATTGGCATTGTTATTGCACTGCATATTGGTTTTTATGTACATCACACTTCGAAACATATTTGCGTAAATGCATTATCACCGTCAAAAAATCCTATAAACCATCAAGCGTAAATACAAGTCTTCCAGATCAATACCGACGAGTTACATCAAGCCTCATACAAAGTCTAGAATGCACTAGATAATACGAAAAAGCAGCCTCAAAATCTAATTTCAGACTACGTTCACAGTTTGACTGTGAATATGTAAGGCAATAGTGTGGTCCAAGCAATTCAATAAGTTAATATTGTAATATATTAACTTATCCAAATTGTTTTCGCACTAAGTATACTTATGTTACTGGGAATAGTTGCCATATTTAGTGTACAATATTAATTAAGTTGATAGAAAGATAGAACTCACACTGTTGTTTTTTTTTTGCTGAAAATTGTTTCAAATCGTACATAAATATTATTAAATGCCATATATTCGTAATGTAACAGAAAACACAGTGTAAGTTCTATCTCACATCGATAAGTATAAATTAAAAATAAGTATAAACTAGTTCACGCGTCCCAGCCGTCCATCCCAGACTTACAAAGGGTACATAATAAGTAAAATCGTAGATATAAGGAATGTGCCAAGGCACAGGCAAGTGAAAAGCAGTCTGTTCTCATTATCCTTAGCCGTTTCAGTCTCTGTTTTAAGATCCCTGTTCAGATTGTCCTGTATGTCGAGATTCATTTTTCCCCTGTCGTAGCGTTGCATATTCTCCTCTTGCGATAATTCTACTGGAAAATCCACTTCATCCGTGTCGTAAATTTCAAAGTTCTCGCTTCGGAGGACGTGATCTTTATAAAACGGTTGCACAAATTGGACTCTGTTATTCTGGTAATACGGGCCACGGCTCCGCAGTCCGTCGCCGTAAACCGGAGAATAGTGGATGTTTTGTGGTGATTCTGTGTTGTTGTTTTCGTAGTTCAATTGAAACTCCTCAGACTCATCAATGGTGTAGTTGCCGTCGGAAAAGTTGAAGTTGCTCAAGATTCTTTCTTCGGAGTACCTTCGGAGCTGCCGTTTGTAGTAGTTGACTTCGACGCAATCGACCGAGTTGTTATCGTAGTGTGTGTAATCGGGGTCTTGTACGTATTGGTCAGAGGTTCGAGCGTACGGGTGACCGATATCGCTTTGGTCGCGGAAAGGGGGCGGGGCGTGACTAGGGGGCGTGGCGTGTGCGAGGAGCGCGACCGCTGTGCGAGCGAGAGGCGCGAGCGCGGCGGGCGCGGAGTCCACGCCCACAATGTCCCCGGGCGAGCACACGTCCTCCTGCAACACACGCCACCCGTCTCTTTTAATAAACAGTCTTTTGTTCCGCTCGCAAAAGGATATCGATACCCTGTAACACTCGAAACGGACACGGCGGTACGAATAATATATTAAACGAGGAAAGGTCAGTGGGGCACAGTAAATCAAGCACTTTTTATCACCGCCCAAATTACGCCGTTATCGAAAATAATGAAAGCGTCATATTTATCAGTGAAACTGACAAGATAAAACGATCATGCAAAGTAGCCGAACCGTTACGTGATGTTCAATTACGGACTCTTTACGAACGGAAGGTTAAATGAAATGTTAAAGAATATGAAAGAATGGTTACCTCTTCAACTCCAATTTTTCGACACGCTTCCAAGAAGTTGTCCACGTTTCTTCGACACCTTGCCATTGTGAGTTTGGGCTGAAACAACAAAACAAATATTAATTACAGTTTAGGGAAAAATAATACAAGACGCGTAGGCAATGTAAGCCTAGTAATTTAAAAAAAAGCTATAAAATGAGTGATTCGACCGTACCGTCGACTTCGGTCGGTTACGGTATCTACGACAGTACTAGGGTATAAGGGAGTACCGTATCCGCGATAGTACTCGTACCAGGCCTGCAGAATACAAGGAGGTTACCACCCCTGTGATAGTGTTAAGTCTGTCAAGTACAAGGGGGTACTACGGTACCCCCACACAACACAAGGGGATGCTTTACCTGGGACAATACTGTATCTGCAGAGTATAAGGGAGTACTTTACCAACAAAATACAAGCAGGTGCCATACCTTTGTTAGCACCAGGCCTGCAGAAAACATGGGGGTACCGGACCTGGGACAGTACGAGTGTGAGGTGGCACAGCACCATGCCGTTGCAGAGAACCGGCGCCAGCAGCTCTCGGAACGACATCTTTAAGCGTCTCTACTGTCTGAAGCTACAAGGGGTACCGTACCTATCGAGCACAAGGGGGTGTCTATCTATCTATCTACGTCAGCCTTTGTCTATCTATCTATCTACGTCTTCAAACATAGGCCTCCTCTTCAACCTTCCACCGACTTCTGTACCTGGTCACTTGCATCCAGTTTATTCCAGCTTGTTGCCAGATGTCATCTATCTTTTACGCAGTTTTCCTCTACCGCGGGTTTTATTACGGTCTCTACTCCAAGCTCTTTCTAGCAAGGGGGTGTAATACCTACGATAGCAGTATACAAGTGGTAATTACCTGCGCAGGCGAGGGCACGTGCACGGAGGCGACGGCGCGAGGTCGAACGTGGTTGGCGAGATGACACAGTACCACGCCGTCGCATAGAACCAAGGCCAGCAGCTCTCGGAACGACATCTTCAAGAGTCTTTACTGTCTGAGACTACAAGGGGTACCGTACTTGTGACAGTACCAGGCCTGCAGAGTACAAGGGGGTACCGTACCTTCGACAGTACCAGGCCTGCAGAGTGCAAGGTAGTACCGTACCTGCGACAGCACCAGGCCTGCAGAATTCAAGGGCGTACCGTATCTGTGACAGCACCAGGCCTGCAGAATAGAAGGTAGTACCGTACCTGCGATAGCAAGAGGCCTGCAGAATACAAGTGGGTACCGTACCTGCGACAGTAAGCCTACAGAGTACAAGGGGGTACCGTATCCGTATCGGTAGAGTACAAGGGGGTATCGTAGCCGTACCGGCGGAGTACAAGGGGGTATCTTAGCCGTACCGGCAGAGTACAAGGGGGTACCGTAGCCGTACCGGCAGAGTACAAAGAATACAAATGGGTACCGTACCTGCGACAGTAAGCCTACAGAGTACAAGGGGGTACCGTAGCCGTACCGGCAGAGTACAAAGAATACAAATGGGTACCGTACCTGCGACAGTAAGCCTACAGAGTACAAGGGGGTACCGTAGCCGTACCGGCAGAGTACAAGTAGTAATTACCTGCGCGGGCGAGGGTACATGCACGGAGGCGACGGCGCGAGGTCGCACGTGGTTGGCGAGATGACACAGTACCACCCCGTCGCAGAGAACCGGCGCCAACTGTTCTGGGAGTGACATCTTCAGTCGTGTTTCTATTATCTGAAATGTACAATTAAAACACTTTAGGTACCTAACTTAAATAAGAATTATGTTTCCTATTATTATCTGAAATGTACAATAAAAAAAATTGGTATCTGCAATAAGAAGTGTTATTCCAGTAGAGTAGAATCGAATCACCCCCACTCTTTCCGTAAATGTTACAAGAGGGGACACACATGCGACTAACCCATCTGTCAAAATATGGAGTAAAAAACTAAAATGGGGAGTGTAAGCCAAATCATTCATTTGATTAGGGTGAAATGAGTGGGTCGTAATTCTGCAGTTAAGTCTAAATGACCTAATGGACAATAATGATCATATGTAAAATGTAGATAATGGTTACAGAGAAGTTCAGTAGTGAGAATAGTCCCGAATCTTAAATCCAATACGATCGAAAGTTCTCTTCAGATCGTAGATGTTTCAAACTTAAATTGTGATACCATCATCATTTCAGCCACAGGACGTTCAATGCTGAACATAGGCCTCTCTAAATGATTTCCATATCGCCCGGTTGGTAGCGGCCTGCACCCAGCGCCTTCCTACTACCATTATGAGGTCGTCTTTATGAGGTGAGTTGTGATACCGTTTCTTAATAAAGAGACCAACTTACCGTCCTCAACTGCTGCAATAATTCTTCCTCTTCCTTCTGCTTATCAAACTCCCTCTTCATGGTGAAGCTGAGCTTATCCGCCGCCGCCTCTTTATTCCACGCCATCTTGCCCGCCGGCTTCGGTGCACCTTTCAAGTACGACACGCTTGTGGTCAACAGTCGAGCGCTGTCCCCATTCACTCGCGGTATACTAGACTTCCCTATGCTATTGTACCCTAATGTACTAGTTGGTGATTTAGTAGGTGATGTCGGTTTAATGTACACTTCGGTTTGACCGTTCACTCGGTTGTAGTCTACGTTTCCATTGACGCTCGAATACATTTTGTTGACATTACGAGATGGCACAACTTTCTGCACTGGTCGTTTATTTTCTTCTTTGTCGTTATTCCCATTCTGACTCTGGAATCGTCTGGGGGTGGAATGGAGGAGGGGGGAGTTTGGCACTTGAGACGAATTAGGGGATGAGGTAGAAATGCTAGCGTTGGAAGATATGGATCGGGAGTAGAAACTAGGGGATACGTTACTGTAGCCGTTGACTGGTGAGTGAGGGGAGGACTTCGCGTGGACTGGACTCTGGTTTAAGGATTGGGGGGAGGAGTCCAGTTCAGGCGAGGGCTGGTCCGTTCGGGGTCGGTAGACGTCTTGCTGGCGCTGCTGTCTTAGGGCTTCTTTGTATTGTCTGGAAACATTTTTAATAATCGATTAGTGACATTGTGTAAGTGGGGGGTACAGCTTTAATAACACTTAGATATTATTCATTAGTCACTGTCATCTCCAGTTTAGATTGTTGTATCAATATTTACAATCACAATGCTGCTTAGTAAGCACATATAGATAAATCATTCAACAAAGACTATTTCTGTAGTGAAATGCAGATAAGGAAGAGGCGAGACACGTGACTACGCCGCTTCTCATCTCCCATTCAATATCCCAGAAACAGTATTTGAATGGTGGGACAAAAGTTAGTACATCAGTGCATTAGAAAAAAGCAATCTCATTAGTAGCAGGACAACATATTGTTATTTACATATTACGATAAAATGGCAGTTATGAGCACCCAATGTTAATCTATCCAAGTGTTATTAAAGTTTTAGCGGTATACAAGCAAAGTTAGTGCGGGCATGTGTGCGAATGTTGTGCTTATGAATGACCATGTACCTGTATGTTTGTTGATGGGCTACTTTACTCTTATCGTCGCCATTGGAAAGGTTCCCATCGGGCGAAATACGTAGGCTGAAAGGGACAACACCGGGGTTAATAAAAAACAGGTGGAAAAAAAAAGATAAAAAGACAAAAAATGAGACAGAGGAGCGATAGATGGCGGTGACGTATCTAGAGTTAGTTTTTACCTCTGGATCGGCGAATGCAAAAGAAAAAATAAAATAAATTAACGTAAATAACATAGCCAATAGAGTATCTAATAAATACAATCTACATCTATGTTGTACAGTCAATAGAATACTAATTGATGATAATGACGTGTAATCTTTTAGCTGGTGTTTTAATTAAATCCCTTTAGGTTGAATCTGAAATAAAGCGCCAAGCTATCTCCCATTTTATGTATACCAAAATTATTTTATCCTGCCTTGAAAGAAAAATAAATAGCAAGACATGATCCCCATACATATACCAAGTGTGTTTTCGATATTAAAAAGGTTTGACGCTGATGATACAATCAGCGAACAATATCAATCATTATGAAGTTAACAGTGAATTAGTCTGCCTTATATCGACAGTCATTTTCTAAATTACAAACTAACATTATTTTGTGATTAGTGACCATCAAAAGTACGTTTATTTCGTCTTATCAGTCAACTGCTAGACGTAAGCCTCTTCCAAGGAGCACGATATTTCCACATCCTTTTATAAACCAATTCTGATAGTTAGAATAGATCTTTAACATATACAAAATGACAAAATAAACTTGTCCATACTGCCTATCGGCTGTTACCCCATAGAAGTGTTTTTGAGAACATTTCCATATTAGTTGAAATGATCACCATTTGAAAACGAATATTACACTGTTTAAAGGCCCAGCGTATACAATAGAAGTAGCGTAAATGTCAAGACTTATGTCAATAATTCTTTTATAGGCCCAGCGCTTACAATAGTAGCGTAATGTCAAACTACTATGTCTAATTTGTTAACACGTTGACCTCAAAAAGATCTTCATATTTACACAAAGAGCCCCAATATACAATACTAGCTTTTGCCCGCGGCTTCACCCGCGTAAAATGTAGTGTCATAGATCGGCATAAATTATAGCCTATATGTTGATCTGGGTTACAAACAATAATACAGTAAAGTTTCAACAAAATCCATTCAGGATATTTTGTGTGAAAGAGTAACAAACATCCAGACATCCAAACTTTCGCATTTATAATATTAAAAGGCCTATTCAGACCTAAGCGGTATTCGCTACCGTCTGCGGCAGAGAAAACCCAGTGGGTGTGCGGTAGTAATACTGTTCAGACCTAAGCGGTATTCGCTATCGTCTACCTATGTACCTCTACCCACACCGGCAGCGAATATCGCTCAGGTCGCTCTAGCCGCGATACTTGATACTAAATACCTGAGCGAAACCCGCGCGGTATGTACCTCTACCCACAGCGGCAGCGAATATCGCTCAGGTTTGAATATGCCTTTAAGTAGGATAATCTCCACTCACCCCGATAGCAGAGGAGTGAGCGGCGCTAGCGGCGTCTCACTCGATAGAGACTGAGCCCGCGATAGCGCTGCTCCTGGAGACAGGGTTGACGGTGTAGATGGCGTTGACCGACCGGAGCCCCCGCCCCCCGCTTCGCCGCCTCCTGTGGTGATAAAATGATGATGATACACAAGCTGAGGGGACAAGGTTGCGCTTGAAGATGGCACTACGACTAAGCCCTGAGGCAAGCCTGGCCAAACCCAGGCAGGATTTTCAAAAAGCTGTGGCCCGGCGTAGCTACAGTCTAAGAAATGTTGCTCATCTGGAAAATCTATTGGACCAGCTGCAGCCTTGCCCTAAGGGCTTATCATAACAGGCGCGGATCCACCGTTGTGGGCACTGTGGGCATGCCCACAACCCTAATTTGCTTGTTTTAATTATGATCTATTGATAAGATCGATAGGCTGATGATAAAAACGGCTGACTGATGAGCCTTTAAAAATCGAGCGTGATTTGGAACACAGCCGTTCCACTAAAACGCCGCCGCCACCGACCACTTGGTGCTACTAGCGCGCCTGCCCAAGTCCAGTTTGATTTGATGATGTGACCATTGTAAATAATATCAAATTAAAAAAAAATTCAAAACACAGGTTAGGTAGTCCATGATTGTTCATGAGTGAGCTCGTACTCCAACCCAACTCTCACTTTGCTAATTTTTGGTGGCTGTGCCCACAACCTTTTTTGGGGGCTGGATCCGCGCCTGTATCATAACAGGCGTAAAGCGCGCCCAGAACGAAATAAAATTATCGCCACCTGAGTCTGTTGATGATGATGACACAATATGGCGATTACTCGTCCCACTCTTAGCTAGCCCGTGGAACCCTAAGCGGTCGCTTGAGACCGCGGTACAATTGATTTCTATTGTGTCTCGATTCGCTGATACTTGAAGTGCTATATGCGCTTGAAGATGTAATTTTGACCCTAACTAGCGCTTAAAAGTGGCAAATAAATAAATAAAAGAGTATGACTCAAGTATTAAATAAGACAGTGAAATTATCACTGGCTGTCTGTTGATAAAGTCGAACAATCAACACAAGATAAATACAATAAATATTACATTTTTAATGATTCTGCCTCTGAACTCATTATGTCACCAAGGTAATATCCAAGAAATACCTATGACTTGCTTGCAGCAGTTACATTCCTATTAAAGCGATGATTGTATCGATGCGCAAATTAATCATAATAATGAAGTCATTGTAAGCAATGCGCATTTTAATAATTTCCGTTCCGGATAAGCGAGCGCACAAAAGTGCGACTTATTCAAATCAAGAGTAACGAACTGTGACACGAAGTAAATTGTCATATCTACAAACGTACTCCTATTATAGTTTGTAAATTGTAACTTATGTTAGACCAATAAAGATTATTTTTAAATGACAGAACGCTTGCGCCAATTTTTTTGATTCTATGACTTCATCCTGTCGTGTTGTCTGGACTAAATGATGAGTTTAACCGCTAAATCTAAATTGGATTTATATTCTGAATTATATTGGATAGGTCATCTAGGATTTGGCCACTATTTATCTGCTAGCAGTAGTAAGTCTTTATAAGAAAAATCGTCGCAAATATCTACATAAATAAATATTATTGAGTAACGCCAAGCTGACTCGGTGTTGAAATTACAGCCATGACCAAAACTTGTCCATAAGAAGTACCTATTAAGAAGCATCATCGTCCTTATGAAACCCCTAACCTTTCACACTAAATACTTCTTCTAAGTTAGCTTGGTACATCATAAAAATACTATCGTCATTAGTCCCACATTTAACCTAAACATGATCAAAACTCACCATCATTTGACCACCTCTTGTCTACGCCGTCCGTACTGTATCCACTATCCACCACATGCCTCGGTTTGTGCCTCAAGCAGTCAATGGTAGCGTTGCCCGATGTAATTTGATGGTTCGCCGACTGATTCGGCGAGTTGTTTATGTACGAACTGTGTTTGGCCGTTCTTCGGGTCTCTTCGATCCTTTTGTGTGCCGGTAAGTTATCTTTGTTTGCCATATTCTCTAGGTATTTGAAGATGTGCACGCGCCCGCGCATGCAAATCTGAAATAGGAGAAGAAATTACGATTAGTAGTAGAAGTAGTTGTCATAGTAAAAGGGAAAACATCGACTTGGAGCTCGCGATGACGGGTACAAAACTCATTTATTTATGCAAGTAGGCTTATAAAAAGCACTTTTAGGTCCCAGTATTAACCCTACCACTGCTTCAGGATAATAAATGGGCCAGTGCTGAGTAGAAGCAGCGCAAGAAACTCAGTCACTATTGCTTGTCAGGTCATCTGGACCAGATCTGTTTGAGTTAGTTAGGTATCTTCTTCTAAATATATAAAAGGAGAAACTGACTGACTGACTGACAGATCAACGCACAGCCTAAACGGCTAAACGTAGGCACTTGAAATTTGGAAGGGACGTAGCTTAGGTACCGTAGAGGTGCACTAAGAAAGGAATTCCCGAAATTCCCACGGGAACGGGAATTAGCGGGAATAACGGGATTCACGCGTACGAAGTCGCGGGCGGCCGCTAGTTAGGTATAATTGATGCGGTTGTTGATGAAGGAAGCACCGCTAGGAATGTAACAAAATTGGGAGTTATTAGGAAGATGATATGAATCTTTATTATATTAGAACTAGGCTACACGATTTATTACACAGATAGGCTTAACAAAGAGATTCTCGAAATAATTGGGCTAATGGCAGATATGTATTATAAATGTATACAGTCTCCAACATTAAGAATACAATATTCTTGTTGCAAAATCGCACCTATTAGAACGGCATAAGATGCCACAGTTTTATGTGCTGTATGTACCTACATAATCAAATTAAAACAAATACACGGATGAGACGTATGCCAGAGCTCAGATGATATTAAGATTGGCATTTAGGTCTTGATTGTTGAGATCGGCACAGGGTCATTTGTCTTGATGCGTACTGCATACAAACAACAGGCAGTAACTAGCAGGCAAACCACGTTATTTATTGATTCAGGGGTTTGCAATTTGTAAATTCCCACTGTTTACGTCGAAATTAATAACAGTTGTCCGCCACTATTGCAAGTAAAAGAGATCTGCATTAAAGGGTCAGCAATGTTTATTACTAACTAGCGGCCGCCCACGACTTCGTACGCGTGGATCCCGTATTACCCCCTATGATTGAATTTAGCAAAATCACCTACGTTCTAAAAGGAACCCCCAAGCAAAATTTGAGACTCCTATAGTCTGGTCTGCGAGCACGTAGAATTTTGTCCAATGACCCCAAGCTACCCATCTTTATCGCTCGCGCGTCATTATGTTGCTGTTGCGCTCGCACATTCACTGCGGGCGCCCGTCGCACAGTCGCGACAGCAATATAATTACGCGTGAGCGATAAGGATGGGTAGCTTGGGGTCATTGGATAAAATTCTACGTGCTCGGCGACCAGACTATAGCACTTGTAGTTTCTGAGATTTCGTGATAAGTGTGTCAGTCAATCAGTGACCTTTCGCTTTTATAAATATAGATAAAGATGGACATACCGTAGTAGGCGGTGAGACTAGAGGATTGTTGTCCAGATTCAACGTGACGAGTGTGTTCATATTCCGCAGCTCCAGCGGCAGTGAGGATATGCAATTACAGCTGACGTCCAAATGTTCCAACCTAAGGTATGTAATTTCTGAAAATAGAAAGGTAATTTTGTAATTATTCGATGGTTTAAACACTGGGTTTAACAAAACTGCGTGGGGCTTGTTAAGTGCCGTTAACGTTTGTCATCACGTCATTTGCGTCTAGGACAGAATTGCAGAGGTTCTACTTCTTATGAATTAAGTTGTCAGGGTGTGTAATTTGCAGTTAACGTCAATAATTATACGTCCTTACATGATTGGGAGAGGCCTGTGTTCAACAAGTCATCCTATGGCTGAAATAATGATGACTTAATAGGAACATCTTCACCAAAAGCATGTAGTATTTGTCCCGAAATCTTTGAAATTAAGATTTATAACATATTAACGTCACAAGTTCCTATTGCTAACCTATTTTCATCACACCCTTTATGTAGGGGTATAGCGTTTTGTTTGACGAGTCTAAAATTTGACTCAATTAGAGTGGCAGTCATTAACTAACTAGTCAAGAGTTCAAGTTCATAATACTCACGTAAAGGTAATAGTCCTAACTGGTTGTGGCTCAAATCTAAAGCCCTCAGTCCAGAGCAGTCTCCCAGAGCCATAGGGACTTGCGTCAGCCTGTTATTGGAGGCATCCAGCTCAGCCAGTGACGTCATCTTGCCGATCTCCTTCGGCAGTGTGGACAGCAAGTTGTCGGGAACTAAGAGCACCTGAAGTGGCATCTGACATACTTCTCTGGGCAGCTCGGTGAGCTGATTTGAACTGTGAACAAGAAAAAGAAAATTATGGTTAGTGGCACTTTAATTCTGCTACAATATCTAAACAATATGGCTACTTATTCAAGGATTATTACAGAATTTTTCGTGACAAATGAACAAATAGGGTTTGACGCGATGAGATCCGACACCACTAGAGATCTAACCACAACGACTTTGCCAACGCAAGTATTAATATCGCAACCTTCACCTCGGAGGATAAACATAATTCTCATAAATAATGTTTCCTTGGATAAAGAATATCATCTTTCAAGGTGTCACCCTCAATTCTGGTTCCCCGTTGCATGACAAACGCGAGTATAGTCCGTAAATTTTAATTATCGTCAAACGTCAAAACTAATTGTGCGCCCCACGATAACCTGACGTCCATATAGCACGCAGACACTCCAAAAGCCAACAACCTAAAATGTAAACAAATGCACGCAATCGAAATTTGTTATTGGTGGCTATTTTTAACTGGAACATACTTAGGGATAAGATTGCATGTAATTAGATCGGTTGTAACATAAATCGCTCGTCGTTTAACCTAATAGACGCGGAGTTGGTGCCAAGAAAACTTGTAAACACCCAGTTAATCGGTTTGTTAGAACTGAACTTCCCGATGCAGTGGAACGACATGAAAATGCTCTCGCATTTTATATTGACACAGTTCAGGAACTGGAGCGAGATAAATTGGACGTTCTTTTTTCTTGCGGGGATAGTGTTGATACATTTGTAAACACGACCCCACACGTGGAGAGCTGCGTAATAATAAAAGAGATAGGAGTTGTGATGAAACTGCTTATCGTAGTGCTGAATAATACATTCTTTGACTCCGTAAGTAAGTATACTGGATAGCTCCTGTCATCAGTAATCAAACACTTAGCTGTATAAGTAGAGTACCCAGACCCACACCTGATGTAGCAATTTAGACTTTCATGCACCCCTGAAGCAATTTTCACTTCTTTAGTCTGAAAGAGTCTGCATAATTTTACAAATTGCTAACCAAAGTGGTATTGTTAGACGCACCCTCGTCTGCGGAAATTTTTTGGACAGACCATTATCGGGCCCGTCTAGACGCGTAGACATGCCTGAATCTAGATTCAATACAGCTAGACCGGGAATCAATAATAGAACGGAGGTGAACGGACGTGTCTTTCTTAGCCGCATATACGGAGCGGATTCAACGTGTCGAGACTTGAAACTCATGCCATTAGTATAAATACTACAGCCTTTCAGTAAAAATTAGAAAATAATATAAGCACGAAAAGCAAGCGAGAAGCTTGAAACCCTCAAACGATGCTTCACCATTAAAAGCATGCTTTTAATAAAGCTACCTGTTATCATGACAGAAGCCACTCCAGATAAGATTACAAAGTGGTTTCTGCAATTGAAATACTGTAGAATAAAGGGATCGTTTCTTCATTGCATATTCCCTTGAGCATTTCACAAAGTGTTCGTTCATACAAAACGATCTTTGACGATGTAAGCTAAAAATATTATGTTTTGTAAGATTTCCCATTGGGATCCGTTAACACAATTCCGAACCAATATCGTTCCACCATGTAAGGCAACCAAGCAGTTACATAAAGAAACCTGAGGCCAAGTTGTCAGTTAATGTAAATAAGTTTTCTAGACAACTTTTTGCATTTGATCCCACTTTTTACATAGTAGAACTTGGATGGAGTCGAACATTGGTGGGGCGCTGAAAATGGAACAAAAAGAACCAACAGCGCGTGACATGGCGGAAGAATAGGCTTAATTAATTACATAATTATACATGGATATAACTTTAATCTAAATTGTATCTTTCGCATTTTGGTACTTCATTCAAAAAAATTCTATATTTTATCAATGTGAATACAATACGTATGGGACACAACTGGAGTAATGGACGAAGAAAAGAAATTACGAATTCAGTAATGCTTTCTTGCCTTTCAAAACCACTTTCAGTGTCACGGCTAACTTGCCCGGGGCCACTCCCACGCCAAATTAGCGGGTCTATGATGACACTCGCCCACGGGACCCGTTTTTATTGCCTCAGAGGGTCGACCCTCAGCTCCCTGGACATTTGAAACATTCGCGTAGGCGCTCCGTTAATAATTCAAAGGTTTCCCAACATGGTTGATGTGCAAATTCTGGCCGCTCATATGATTAAATCAACGAGCCGTACTCCGGGCAATCTAATTTTGTCCGGAGTATATAATTTATTTAAAGCGTCAAGCATTTAGGCTGAAAGGTTTTGCTGCAATCCGCACTCATTAATAATTTATTGGAAAATGCATTTATTTCACCGGAGTGCAGATGCGGTTTGGTTTAAACAAATTTCAAATTACTCCTGCCTGCCCTAATGAAAATAAATCTAACATCAAGGACAACAAAGTCTAACAAATCGTATTCGTTTGTATTCCTCGTTCCCTATAGCATTAGGTGGGACCTTTCCCCTCGTAGGTGATTCACTGATTATTTGCACGGCCAGTGGGTGTTTCAAGGTCTGCATCATATCGATTCACTTCCTACAGTAGGGTCGGAGAGGGATGACAACAATTGACATAACGACGACCTTAGCAAATTAGTTCGCGACTAACAAGGTTACTGACAATAACAACACGTCCTTTCTCCATGTTATTTACGAATTATGAGGGAAATAATTTACCTTCTATCGTAGGGTGAAGAGAATAACAATTGCGTTCGTTATTTGCTTGATCACTAAACAATGGCCATGGCTGATTGGGAATGGAGTCTTATCACGACCGTGTCTGCTAAAAAATTTCCAGATTTTCAAATTGGTTTCCGAGTACTTTTGTCCATAACATGTCGGATTGTTGTCTTAGGTCTACACAACAGATGAAAATGAAACCGCAAGTTTGTTTGGACACGATAAGTTTTACAAATTCTAAAGCTATCACGATCGTGGGAACTTATTGGTTCCTAAAAACTTTCATCCCTTATTTCACCCTCTTCCACTATTATCTTCGCGACGAAAAGTAACGCATGTCTAGGATCCAATCATCTCTACCTTACCAAAATTTGCTGAAATAGAGATATTTTTTTCGCATTTTACGACCAATTGTTACCGGAATAGATAGAGGGTCATTCCATCGTTTCGGGTGTTACGTTCGTACACACATATTCAACAATTTCTTGTATTTTGAAATAGTATTTTAATAATGTTAGTGCCTTAATCTGTCCGTTTTTAGTTGTTTTATCTAAATAATAAAGTTTGTACAGCTTAGAATGTAGGATAACGAAAATATGAGTCGAAAAGTGTGCGTTTCGGGCGTTACGAGATTTTGCCTCTATGTTCTGACTGTTGCTGCATTTACTCGAAATTTAGCGAATTTTCTTAAGGAATCATACCTAAAACTTACAGGACTTCTAAAGTATGAAATTTACNCATGTGTAAGGTACAATAATAAAACAAATACCTGTTTTTTTGTTTCGGGTGTTACATCGCCGAAGTAACAAGAAAACACACTTAAAACTTGATGATTATCAATTTTTTTGGGACTATGACGCTATCTACCAATACTATGATAAATACCCTCAAATCATATAGTGGCAAAACGGTTCATAGATTGATAGTTTTTTTTAAATCGTATTACCAATAATAAGAGAGAAAATGATCATTCAAACAGTTGACTTAAGTATAGACTTTGAAGACTAATAACTTAAAAATTACTTGTTTCTTCCAGATTTTTTTTGTTGCACATTATAATTTGGAATGTTTACTTTCAAAATTCATCAGATTTAATGCGAAAAGAACATATTTTGTTTTTCACCCTCGGTAACATTTGTCATGGAATGACCCTAGATCCCCTAATACAATCAGTTTGGCGCGAGTGTTCCATATTCGAAAGCTTGGTCGTGCGCACGCGCACTCAAACGTCATGGCCCGTGCGCACGCGTCGAACCGCGATCACAATGCGTGAGTTAGACCCAGCCAGTGGTTTTATGACGGTGATTTACCGATATTGTGGGCATAAATAGTATTTTGATTGTGCTATACCCGTTCTACTAGGCGGTTTTACACATTCGCACTACCAATTCGTAATGGCGGCGTAAATAAGTGTGCTGTTGAGTAAAAGTTGAGTCATGGCTTATGATTTTATATTGGCTAGGGGTTTTCAAACATTCAGAATATGCGGAAAGGACCTCTGAAAAATATTCACTGTGGTACTTATATGCTAGCGTGAAAGTAAGAAATTGCTTATTGGTTCATTTAGATAGAGATCTTGGAGGTTCTACTCTAGCTAACACTAGTAGCGCAGATAGGGCTGTCAAAATCTTTATTTCTGTTATCTATTAAGATCAGCTTTTGATTTAGGTGCCTAATGCCCATTTTACCATCAATCCCTAATTTTTAAGTGTATAAATACATAATATGGATTTTGTTTTTATAGGGGTCACTTAGGTGAAAACGGGCATAAGTGTACTTAGATTCATGATTTTGTAGAAAAAATACTAAATAAATAAATGTGTGGACGGTAAGACCTACTTGAGCACTTTCGATCAATGTTGGGCCTAGTAATCCTTCCAAACAGCTGTCTTCCCATACAAGACATACTTCTCCTTTTACACCCATCCCAGGAATATTGATTTGACACCGCATTGTCCTGCGTTCCGTTCAGCGAAAGCTCCATAACAGAATAAACACAACATTTCATCGTAACTACGCGAAACAGTAGGTTTACGATGCGAGACCGATGTTTGGCGTGTGGTATTACACAAGCACAATATTCCTGGAATATAAGCTTGCGCTAGATTTCGATCGCATGCAAACGAATGATATAACTTGAGGTGCTAACGGTACACTTTATTAGTTCGTTGTGCGTGTGTGGGAATTAGGAAATAACATGTAGGTGACAACAATACATAAGAAACATTATGGCAGCAAGACGAACCACTGTCTCATGTGATGCTGACGCCCGTATTCACAAACATTACTATGAGGTCTCCCAGTGCACGTGGACGCACAGGGTGACACACGAACCTATCACAGAGCTCTATTCAACGCTGTGCGTTCGATTTGCTGATTCACTTAAGCAAGCATCGTCTGTGAATACGGGCGTATGATTGTTAAGTTTAGGACGTCTTTTAAGACAATGACATGTCAAAAATAGCGGACGCTTCTGTCATTTTCAATTTGGAAATGTTAAAAAGGAAGTTAATTAAATTACTTTTGCCAACCCTATAATTTTAACACTTTTTAAATTGATTGTTCATAAAGACAGACGTCTCATTTCTGCGTGCCAATCTAACGGCGGTTTTGTTTAGTACTTAATCATGTACACCACGTGCGAGCCGTATACGGACATACCAAATCTATAAAATAGTTAAACGCCAATTTGAACCGTATGTCTATGAGCACTAGGAGTTGTTGCCAACCAGTCAATACCATACAACCGGCAACACGGCCGTGACATCTCCGGTCGTTCACCTCACACACTGATCTTTTTGTCGACCTACAAACAAACTTACTTCACATTCCATAAGGGCTATTTTCGCTTTGGTATAATGTTATGGGTTATTATGGGCTATTAAAGCATCGTAATCTCTAATGCAACCGAGATAAAACCGTAAGAATTTTTGAGTATAAAACTATCAACACCACAGGTGCACACTTTATAGAGTCCATTTGTTGCCAGATACATTGCTGTAATAGCTGGGTTCTACCTACCTATTAATCTACCTATAATTACAAAACTGTAAATGCAATTGACAATTTAACACAAACTGTTCATTACAAATCCAAAGTAGCTGCATTCTGACACAGATTAATTTAACTACAGGCTGTGTCGCCACTTGAAGGACTTAAAAGGATGTTAGGGTAATAGATATAAAACTTAATAAGAGTTGAACTACGTTGAACGCTCATAACTTAAGCTCTAGAAATATTGAAGTAGGTAAATGTATTAAAGTTCAAAACAAAAATATATCGAGAATTCTGAATGTGAGACCGCTACCAGGGCAGAAATCAAAAGGCCCTATAATCATAAAAGATACTTGGATCTCGACAAAACGTTTGGTTTATTTCCAACGTCATTATGGCCATCTCGGTGGATGGTCCGCGGAGATTTTGTTATTTCTGGCTTGGGGGCAACGTCATTTCAAAAGACAGCCATTTCAATGTTTCAAGTCGTTTTCATCGTCTCTCAGGCATAAGAACTAACTAAATACAATTAGAACTACACTGATTCAAAATAGAAATCAAGTACAGTCAGAAATGAAGTAAGTTTTAAATGTGATTAACAATAATTGTCCTTTGTCCAGCAGTGGACGTCATTTGGCTGAAAACGAACGAACGAACAATAATTGAGTTTAGCAAGTTGTAGCGCAAGTGCGACCAGTAAGACTGATTGCTTTCATAGTGGATCCTTATTGCTTACAAATTGAATTAATGTATCATGTAATATTATTCCAGGTTTAAGTTTCTAATAACGATAACCATAATTAAATATTATCCAATGTTTATAATGCCATTTTGGTTTAGTTCTTGGACTCTTATCGATCCAGAAATACTATCAAACGAACAAAGTGAAGAAAAAAAAGTTATGAGTTCTAAAAGTTTATTATTGTTATACTTATTGATGATGTTAGACTTTAGTCATTAGCACTAAATATAAATATCCATGAAAATAGAAAGACAACACTATTTTACTTTACTTAGGACATTAGATCATTCGCTGTAATATTATTTGGCTTTACAAAATTGATATAAAACTTGTATGATTATTCAAACATGTGGAGATACCTTTACTGAGAAACGTGGCCTTTAATATTCAAGTGGGTACTCTGGCAGGCAAACTAACGACAACCTAGCCTGCCTACTTAAATATTTCTCTCCCTTAAAAGGGGTCAAAGTTTGTATAATAAATCCTTTTTGCCTGAGTATATCCAGTAATTTGCTTGCTCAGTCAACGTTTGAGCTACATTTCTAATGAGACAGGATGACTGTAGGTGACCCAGTTTAAAGATTAACGTTAAACCCTCATTCGAATGCCCGACCTCTTTTTAAATACTGTTGAAGAGACTACCTACATAAAAAAGTACGACAGGCATGCTGAAGCTAGCGAGAACTAATTGACAGAAATACAGAGTAGCCCTGGATTTAATCCAAAAATTGTTTTAAGGATTTCTCACACTGGGATGGTCTGCAGTCAGGTCAAAGGGAATGTAGATTCAGAAGACGTCCATCCAGTGAGGCAAATTAAATATCTATGAATGCGTTCACTTCCCGACAAATATTGATTGTTTTCAATATGGGTGGCGTTTTCCCGACTGCCTGCTGTGGAAACTACCTCTCACTACTCTACCAAAGGTTGTTTTGATCATGTGAATGTACAAACAACAGCAAATCAGATATAATGTTGCAAAATTGCCTCTATTACTAAGCACATAAGAGATCACCATGTTTAGTTTGGCGTGCCGTCTTTTACCAATATCCGACATCGTAATGAATATTTCGATGATTTACAACCTAGCCAAGAGAGGATTCGTACAAATATCGATAACCCATCTCCGAGGGGTGTAATCCGTCTATTTAATCGCAGCCGCTTCTAGCAGAAAAGATGAGAAAATAGACAGATTTTATTTAAAACTATTTTACTCGCATAACTAGTATTAACTAGGAATGTTTTGATGTTTATGAATAAGAGAGTATGGTTGGTAACGTTTATTTATGTAGTAAAATGTCACGTAGTAGTTATGAAGGTAGAGCATATGAACCAGTTTATTTATAAACACCCATCTTGCTATTATGTAGGTCTCCAAAATGGGTAATCTTTTTTTTTTTCAATTTTTTTTTCAAATCTCCACCTGTGCCAGAGCCCAAAAACTCTAAGTCTCAAAGTCAAAGGCTACGTTAGCGGGCAAAATAGAAAAAAAAACGTTGACTTGAAACGCGGGAGAGTCGATGTGTTGCGGTGTGGTTGTGGTC
This sequence comes from Ostrinia furnacalis, assembly GCF_004193835.3. NCBI lineage: Eukaryota > Metazoa > Arthropoda > Insecta > Lepidoptera > Crambidae > Ostrinia > Ostrinia furnacalis. The sequence continues at coordinate 336,656 of NW_021132589.1, read as the reverse complement.
TGCAGACGCCAACACGGACCGAGCGTTTACTTCCACGCGCCGCAGGCTAGACGCGCGCCGTTCGATAACGCGCGTTTGCTAGGGTGACCAAGGTTTCAGATATTTTTTGTTTTTTATTGTGCGAGATTCAAAAAGTAACGCTGATTGAAAACCTAGTCCTAAATTAAGTCAAAGTTTATACAAAAGGAGGCGAAATAGCTTACACTTCACAGACACTTCATGCGTGAAAACGCTTTAAATATTCGTGCACATTTGTCAAGTTAATTATAGAGGTCACAGCCGAAGGCTCCAAAAGAAAAACCAAAATGATTTAATAAAATTTAATTTAAAATAAAATTTGTTACAATTAGTTGCTAAGCCTAGTTGACCCTATCGATGTAAGATAAGAAGTAAGTTTAATAAAAATGAAATATTGAAGGAAAACGCGCCGATGACGCGGTAAGTTGCGGTGTCAGCGGTGGCGTGATCGTGCAGCGTCGCCTGACGCTGCTATTGAAATAATGGGTGTGTTTTATTTACATCACAGGCAAATACGCTCGTTTCAGTCAAATAAAGTCCACTGCTGGACAAAGGCCTCTAAGGATTTTCATAACGAACGACCGGTCCTGCGCTGCCGCATCTACGACCTTGAGTTATTTAATAAAAATTAATTATAATAATTAATTTACTCTTTAATACCTTTTTAATTATATTTAAGACCAACAAGTATCGAAGCACTTAGTCTGAAATAAGTAAATAATAAAAACGTAATTGCTCGATGTAATTAATTAGGCAATGTTTTAGAAATCAACAAGGCCCTGTACGCCTCAAGTTCAAGTCAAGGTAAGTACCCGTGTTATCAATGTAGATAGGTACGCAACATTGAATATGTCAAGAAGGTCAGCAGAAGAATTAATTAAACTTCAAGTACGAAAAAAAGAAAAATTTTTAGCTACTTCGTGAAAGGATATCCACCCTAACGAAAACAGGCGGCCATTTTGGAGTTTAACCGCAGCGTTCGCGTTCCCCCGCCGGCAGCGCGGCAGTCGGCCGTCGCCTGCCCTTTCAACTGTACGAACGACGAGCACGCGCGTTCGCACCGCGCCGCTAACGCCGCGTCGACGTTTTTTTTTATCCACGTCATGCAGTTCGAATACGATCCTGAACGACTGATAGAAGAGGTCAAGAAACGAAAGGGCATTTGGGACTTCGAGGACGCCGATCATCGCGCCAAAAATGTGCGACACCAGCTATGGACAGAGATCGTGAACGAACTCCTGCAATCGGATGTTAAGATCACGAAGAGCGAGAGGCGCGAACTTGGTAAGCAATCTAGATGTAAACACTGAAAAAAAGAATACATTTTTTGCAATGCCGTGCGCTGTGCCTGATAACTGCACATAGTTCAAAGTCGTAATTTGGCGTTCATGTGGCGAGTTAGTTTTATCTATGTAGTTAGGTAGCTACCAACCTACTGACTGATCGAACCGTATCGTTTATTCGCGTTCTTATTCCTACGCGTTAACGACGAACAACCGCGAGTGCGTGGTATATACGGCGCGATGCAAAGTTTACCCACGTTGTCAGTAGATGTCACTAGCAATATAAACAAACTACTCGAGGTCAGCTTTAGTTAATTTTAATTTTGTTTGTTGACAGAAATTCAACTGCAGAAGAAATGGAAAAGTATACGGGACTGTTTTCAAAAGTACATACAGAAGCCGAACAAAACGAGACGACCGTACATTTATTTTAAGCAGTTACAATTTCTTTTGAAGTCTGATGCACCAGCGGCACAACCAAACGAGGGGGAAACGAGCGAATCTGACGAGAATTCGAAGCAGTCGAAGAAGTGGACGTTTAGGAAGAAATTGAAGCTTGCAAAAGACGCCGAAAGTTCAGAAGACGACACCTACAATTTGGACAATGAAGAGTCTAGGGATTATTCAAACGAATGTGCTGTGGAGTATGAGATGCCAGTTCAAGTAGCCAAGATCACGCAACCAGCTGATGAGTTTGCCTTTGCCAATGTTGATGCACATGGTTCTAAAATGGATAACGACGATCCCGATAGACTGTTCCTATTATCCTTATTGCCACATTTGAAGGCAGTGCCTGAGGAAAACCGCCTTAATGCCAAGATGGATCTAATGCAAGTACTGAGAAATGCAAGTTATTCAGTCTGTCGGGACCAAAAGATCTTTTGACTACGATCTCTTAAGTAAAAGTGTGATAATTTGATTACCTAATTAGTTATCGTTGATATAGATAATATAGTTTATAAGTACATACCTACTTCATTACGGAGTAAACTAATTAATTGCATTGTTAATTTGCATTCCAGGTTTTATTAAATTTAATATTCAAATTAACTTTGTTTTCTTGCATAATCGATTAAATATAAACATGAATTAGTTAATGACTTCTATTAATCAACATGAATGATCTAATATCCGAAACCGCAATAAATTCATGCTCAATTTATAGGCTAAGTACAATTTGCAATAAGTAGTCTGCTATGAATTGCAGTGTTTAAAACTAATTACAAAAGTCTGAATATAAGAAACGTGGTCACGTTAATTAAATCAGCCTTATCAATATAACATGTAGAAGTATCAAATTCATTTCTTTGGTAACCTACCACTGAAACAAACGACACACTAACACATGCCAAAACCTTTTTTGCATAAAAACTATCCTATGCTGTCTAGATAGACAATTCTTACCAGATGGTAAGAAATAAGAATTTATTTAGATCCACATCATAGATTTAGGGATCAATTTGGAAGATCGCGTTGGCGGGGCGCTTATTATGAAAGAACGCTCTCAGTATCTGATTGAAGTACCAAACAAACTAAAAAGTAAAATATAAACCAAGACTCGTAGTAAATGATGAATGAGAGTAGTAAATATGTTTAAAAATAGCATCAGACTACACAATGAAATGGTTCGTGTAAACATCTACAGACAATGAAACTAACTCTAATAATATTATTGTATTAGTAGCCGAATTATAACAATGATGATGTTTTAATCTTACCTGAGATCTAAATAAGTTAGCGACTGCAATCCCCCGACCGTCCCGGGAACACTTCTGATGATATTTTGCGATAACAACAACTTTTCTAAATACACATAAGTAGTCACTTCATCGGGCACTTCACTGAATCGATTCTTCGATAAATCTGAAACAAAAAACGAACAGCTTAGTTATCATACAAAATTTTAATCTTACTAAGCAACCTTACAAAATCCTGTAATATTATTACCGAAAGTGAACCGCAGTTATAATACCTCAAAGCGAGGGGAGTGGTGACCGTTTGAGGGGAGGAAATAATATTTTTTCTACTTGTGACACGGTTTATGGGCAAAGTAATTGGCCGCCACGAAAATACTCGGAAAGTAATGGGACTAAAACTTATTAACAAGCAAAGTAATATAGTAGTTGATGTTACAAACAGTGGCGTGGATATACCAATGCAATGGACTCTACCTTCTTGCAAACGGTGTTTTATTGATGAAAATATCTTTTGCATTCATACTGCTAACTTCGAAATAATGTCAAAGATTACAGAATATTAATCCTGTCTGAACAGTCGACAGTTGTCCATCCATCAGGCATATTATCCGCAATAGTTGCAGCGATAATGAGCAGCTACTTTTAAACCGGTGCATATTACACAAGTCTAATTGCGAAGCACAACCAAGCTCTTGCATTAGAATAACGTGGATTAATAGTTCCAGCTTCACTTTGCGTTATGACAGTGAAGCATGTAAAACCCATTATACTAATGCGTAGAATGTATCCCTTATAATAGCGAGATCTGTAAACCAGTTGATAAGTTCGTCGAACCTAAAGGGTTGGATGTGGTAAGATCGGATACCGACCGCAAGTAGCTTTACAAGAATAGTGATTAAGTAATCACAAGACTGTGCACAAGATTTGCATAAATCAAGCTACTACTCGTAATCCAAACAGCGCTCTCCGAATAACAGTGATGGATGGCAATTTTGTAATATAACATCGAGTTAAGAAGTGCAGCAACTCAAATGTTCCTGGAAAGGATTCCACAAAAACGTAGATAACGCTGCATTGATAATAAAAACCATTTCATGTAATGCAAATAATAACACTTGTAGATAAGATATCGTAGTACTGAATGTTTTTCTTACGAAAGACGATTACCTACAGTTTATTTAATGGAATTCAACAAAAACGATAAAATGTTCTATCGGAAGGAGGCGGAACGAAATAGAGCAATATGTCATCAACATACAATGTCATCTAGTCGGGAATGTCGTTTTGTCATGGACTTTTCTCATATCTGGAAACTGGTCGAGTGGCATTATTTAGATGAGACTATTTCTATGAACAGGAAAAAGCAAATGTTGCGGTAGGGACTAGTATATTTGCGGATCGCATTCTGAGTCTCGAGCGAAACGTCGAACAACATTCATTCAATGTAGTTCTTCTCATCAATTACCTTCAGGATACATTTGAAATAAGAATCACCTTTCGCATATAAATGCCCACAAATTGTGCTGGAATTCATACAAATGGTCGCTTCCAGTTACCATGCCAGTATTTTAAGTTGAATTCGATAAAAGTGTTTAGTCAGCCCGAGCCACGCGATGTGTGTCAACAACACCGACCAGAAACAGGTTTGTTCCCCGGTTATTTCCGTGAGATTTTTCGTTTTGACAAACGGTGATTTCTCTATTAGATATTAAACTTGCTATAAGGACAATGCTCTTATAACTATATTATAACCAGTTATTTTAATTTCCGTGCCTAATTACAGCAGAAGCAATAATGTAATAGAACATTATCCCTTGGGATGCCGGGACATTTTAATCAAGAACTAGGTCGACAACAACAGGCGTTCGCCAGTCAAGCATACATATACATATAACATGCGGTTCTAAAAGGATTTTCTAGACCGTTATTTCTGTGTAAGCCGCAGTGTTTCACTAGTTTCTTTCAAGAGAGTCATTTGCTGGACGCACAAAGGAAAGAAAGCAAGGTTCGTAAAGACAAGACTGGTATAAATAAAAGGGTTCTGTTCCTTCGTGACAGGCTGGATGACAAAAGGGGGTCTCCGGAGAGTTAATGACAAGAGACGGGGCGACAATGAAGACGAGGCTTACTACTTGAGATTGGATGAAAATTTTAGCGAGTTCGGGAAACATAGGCCTGTTCTCGAGACGTCAAGGCGACAAAAGTTTGAAACTTTGCAAAGTGAAGGACGTTTTAATACAGTATTGATTTATTTCAACACAACCATGCACGAATTCTGATTGAACCATTAATTTTATCGAGTTAACAAGGTCAAACGATTATAGTCACCGATCAATTGTTACGATTGCTATAATAATAACATTAGTCTCGGTATGCTGAACTTTCCTTAAATACACTCGCGGGCAAAAGTATGGAATCACTAATATGAAGTTGCTTCCACGCGATCTTGTGTACTAACGAATTTGTTAGTAACAAAAAGCGTGCTTATCGGTGACCTGCCGTCAGTTTCAAGCCTGTGGCAGGCCTTTTTGGAGTCAAATTCTATTGTTTATATCTTAGACGAACTGTCCACTTGCTAACAGCTATCCTACGAACATTTCTGAGCTCTTGCTGGACGTCGATACCAGTCAAATGAAGATTTCGTAAAGAAGTTGACATGAAAAAACGGTTTTCCCTCTGCGATGTGCACCGGCAATGTTCAGAACTTGGTCTCGGGATAAAGCCACCAGTCTCCCGAAAGCGTCTTGAAACTTTCGAAACCCAGGACTGGCTTATGTGGAGCTGAGGTGCGACAGCCCGCTGGCTGAGCCCTTCATGCAATAGTGCAACGATTTGTGCTGCTTCTGAAGGTGTAGAATCCCAGGTAAAGTGTCAAAAGAAGCGGAGATGTGTATGGATCAACGTGTGAAAGCAAAAATCCGAAAACACTTGCTTTTATGGGGGGTAAATAGGCCGCAACTCGCGACGTATCAAGCAGTTGATACATGTCTTTTTCCTTACTTCACATCAGCCGGGATATCTTTTTAAATACTGGTGTGATTTAAATGAATTTGGTATCAATTTAAAGTTAAAAGTTTAATCTTTAAAATGGTGCTACTTTTTTTTTTACTAACAAATTGGTTAGTANGGATTTGCAATACTTACATGTGGTAAATGACTTCATTGTTCCTGTAGTTCTTCGTTTCACTTATGTTATTGCACGTTACGACGCATTATCCAACAATATCGGAGAACATTTCCTCAGTACGACTGAATCGCGACTAACCTGGCGTCGCGGGCGATGTTCGTTTCTGGGCATATCGCGGAGACACGCGCCACGCCCCCGTTTCACATCTATTCCCTTCTATGATCTGAGGTTAGTACACAAGATCGCGTGGAAACAACTTCATGTAAGTGATTCCATACTTTTGCTCGCAAGTGTAGATTACAATATGTGTGAATGTGATGAATGTTAGTTTCATGTGGCTAATAAATTAATTAGTTGTTAACCTATTACAATATGGTTGTTGTCATGGAAATAGATGGCAAAGGACTTAACTAGTTGTACCACGAATAGCAATTGTCTTAGGTCGCACTTTCATTGATCAATCTCTTACGTTTGAATAGTGTGTTAACGGCTTTAGTGTAAACACTTAGCTCCCACTTCCATTTCCGGTGGATATCGTTAATACTCTGCTGTACACTATAGGCGTAGCTACGAGATGTTATGATTCATTCGGGCTGAGTGAGTAACCTCGCAGACGCAGACAGATAACAGAAATGCATGTACTTTGCTAAGAACAAATAAATAAACTATGTGAATCCCCTACATAGATATTTTTATGCATTAATATGGCCTCTTCTAAAGCAAAATTTTACTAAACGACAAATCTGTACATTTTAATGGCCACTTAGATACTTATCTGTCTTTAGTTATTTAAATGGAACTTGGACCTCTTGATTAGACTTTTATCAGGGTTTTTAGTTTTAGTTACAAATAAATTGAGTTGAAGGCTAAGTATTAGTTTACTTTGATTGACAGAGATGGTAGAGTATTGAAGAACTGTATCGTGTGTCAATATTCAAAAGAACTCTATACAGTTAAATTTGACGATGACAAATTGGTCCACAAACTCTGGATTTACCAGATTCATAATCTGAACACGATTTACTTTACTGATTACTCTTTTTGCTTTGAACGATAATTTTATGAGGATAAACAATTTTACTAAATAAAATTTTAAACAGAACAATCAAACGTGACACAGCATAAAAGCCAAAAGATCTGTGCAAGTCTGCCCAAAGTTAAAAATAAATAATTGAAGTACAAAACGGAGCTGCTGATTTGATGATGTAACCCCGGCAAGGCGGCGAAGACGATCGTTAATTTTGTTAACTGGAACGTACAAACATCATGTAGGCACCAGCAAGTCAACATTACGACTCTTCCGATAATAGTTCTCGGTTGGTTAAATATAATTTTCCTGTCTCATATTAATCCTATTAAATACTAGAAGAATATAATACACAATCCCGAACGATCCATTTTATGTGTCACTCTTTCAACGCGTATCCAGCCCAGACTGCTATTTTTAAAGTAAAAGGTGAGATATTTTAACTTGACGAAGGTACGCAGAGGGTAAAAGGGCATTTGATACGCATCGACCGTGAACCTTTGACTGACACCGTGTAAATAACAGAGGTTAGCACTTAATAGAAATACGGGAATAGCCCCATTAGGAACAGTGTCACCAGTCACTACAATCAATTTTGCAAGAGATGCCTTGAATAAACCATCCAAAACCTTTTGCGAGATAAGAGGCTTTAAGATACAACGTTATCATGAATATTGAGTCCTCTTCAAGATTTATTAGTCACACAAGATAAACAAAAGAATAAAATTCATTTGCAGAGGTCATATCAATCATATCAGGCCATGCCAGTTCTTTTCCGAATTGGCACACTTGTTGTTATCGCGCGTCTTAACAACACAAATCATTTCAAAATGCTATTATTACTTTCATTTGTTAGTGTTACTTTCTTGACGTCAAACACATGTGCGAAATTAGCAAGCATTAAATATCCGCGAGGCGAATGTGGTGAAACAAGTCCGTAGTCTAGTTTTTGCGATACCTAGCGTCCTCGAAAAATAACCGTCATCAGCGAGCACATGGTAAGCTAACGAGGCCCATTTTTCGACACCAGTTGATTTTTCCTGTATTTTAAACGTGTCATCGGAATGCGTAAGAATAAGAGGTGAAAGTGCAGCATTTTGAGGTCTCAGTTCAACAAGGCGATCATATTGGTGGCGGCGATTCTTTTGTATTGTACCAATTCTTTAAAGTTTAAACTAAGCGTCAGTCCTATCAACTCCTATCTCTTTTCTTGTTGACTTATTTTATGTTCTTTTAATACAACTAATAAAGGAAAGTCCCAGTTTAGATCATGCAGAGGCTATCCCCATTATAGTATAAAATTTCTCATTGAAAACAAACGAAGGTATTGCGATAGTTTCTTGAGCTATATCAAAAAGAAGCCGAATGCGCCATGCTGGTGACGTGCCAAGACGCGATGCGGACTGCGGGCCCCGGCAACCTTGACCGGCGACTCCACCGCATAAATCTGCCCAAACACTGCACTCAATAGGTATTCGAATCGCACAGAGCAACGTACGCGGGGCGTGTTCCTCATTAATTTCCTATTCAATTTCGAATTCAACGGACAATGTGCTTTCAACTTACGTACTTCGGCGTAATAATATGGCGCCAGTTTAGTGCGAGCCGCTCGACCGAGACTCGTTTTAAATGCAAATTCTTTAAAATCTACCAGTATCATTAGCGTGAGGTTCGAGGTATTTTAAAATTATTAAAAAACGTACGCAAGGTCATTGGTACAACTAATTACATATTTTTTACTAACTTTATTATTTCCTTGGTCTTTCAATAGCAAAATTGCTTCTTAGTTTATTACGAATCTGGGGCCACGCTATCGTACCATTACACTGCGATTGTATTACTTCTTCTATGCAAAAAGAGGGCGCTCGATATCTCTGTGTTGGCAAAAACAAAACGATCATTTATATCGCACACGATCCGTCGGTATCGGCAGCACGTAGTAGTAAGTGATAGCGCAATTCGATCTGGTTACGATCATCGCTATTGTGTTAATTATGTAGAAGACCGACCCGATCGTGTGCCCCCGTTCGTGTAGCAGCAACAATTGCAATCTATATACGGTTACATTGCTCAATCAATATATCGCGTTGCAAACTCAATTAATTTTCGCGGACGGCCATCTGGCTCGAAGGACTAAATTCCCCGAACGTAGCTAACGTAGTGCTCACAGCGGATATGTGGCCCCGTGCGTCATGCTCATAAAAAATGGCAAGTGCGACTCCGTACGCCAAGTGGGTCTCAATAACGGTACAATAACGAATACAAGATGCTAGTTTATTTTTTCTATTGCTGGCCTACTATAGCCAAATATGATCTAATAGTTGCGATTACCGTTCGAGGCGGTGGGTGATAAAAGGGAGTGGATACAAAATAATATAGCAGTAGTGCTTTTCAAACTATAGCTAACCAAAGATGTAGTTCATCGAATTGTAAATGAGTAAGCTTTTGATCGATAAGAAATGTTTAGGCACATATTGTACGTTATGGGAAAATGACCTCATTCAGCCCAAACCTTATCAGCAAACTTAAGCCGTATAATATTGGAATGATAACACAAATATAACGACGCATGTTTTGAACAGGAAACAAAGAGCGTTCAAACTATGTCTAGATAGAGCAAGTGCAACGAAGTTGAAATGAGCTTTAAGTGTTGGAAGAGGAAGAGGGAACGGTAAAGTTTTGTGTATGTTCCACGTGCCGCCTGATCAATACAACAGTCGGGACGGCGACCGGCTGTCGCAGCACGCCGTATCACCCCAAACACAGCTGATTCCTCCCCTCGCCCGGTTCGTTCACCCCTCACTCCGCACTCCTTTGCACCCTCTGCTACTTTCGATCTCGCCGAAAACATTCGCAACGGATTTTTGTATCCCCATCGTCATTCGCAAAAGGAAATTGGGAATTTCCTTAAATATTTTATAGGTTTACGTAACTTCATGTTTATGTTTGAAGATAATATATTTTAGTGCGATAGGTGTCAACCTCTCATTGACTTGCGAATCTCGATGGCTATGGGCCAAAATTTGTCTACTATGTCAATAACCCAAACAAGATGTATTCCCGTAAGGGATATGGCCCTTCTAAAGACATTTTATCATACAAAGCAGGCCCCCAGACACTGATGGAAATACAGGACGGATACACGGAACAACAACAACAGCAGTATACGAAATACTTAAAGCAATTGAGAATTGAATTTCAACAGCGTTGGTGTAAACCGCCACAGTTCAACATAGCATTTTCTGAATTGGAACGCGTCAAAACGTTGGGCACAGGTGCCTTCGGAAGAGTGATATTGCTTAAACATACAAAAAGTAACAAATTATACGCAATGAAAGTGTTGGAGAAAGAGAAAATAATTAAAATGAAACAAGTTGATCACACCTTGTACGAAAAACGTATTCTAGAGGCAATAAGATTTCCGTTTACTGTCTCTATGGAATTTAGTTTCAAGGACAACAGTTACATTTATTTCATAATGACCTTCGTACCAGGTGGTGAAATGTTCACTCACCTTCGTAGAATGGGTAAGTTTGAAGAGCCGTTAGCAAAATTTTACGCCAGCCAAGTCGTTCTAGCCTTGGAATATCTGCATTTCTGCAATTTAGTGTACCGAGATCTAAAGCCGGAAAATATATTGATTGACAAAAACGGTTATTTGAAAATAACAGACTTTGGTTTTTGCAAAAATTTACAAGGAAGGACGTGGACTCTGTGCGGCACACCAGAATATTTGGCTCCAGAATTAATTTTGAGTAAAGGATATGGGTTTTCGGTAGATTGGTGGTCATTTGGAGTGCTTCTTTACGAGATGAATGCCGGCTACCCTCCGTTTTACGCTAACGAGCCTATGAAAACATACGAGAAGATCGTAGCCGGTAAATATAGATGCCCCTCGAGTTTCAACGCCGATTTAAGAGATCTTGTGAGGAACGTGCTTCAAGTGGATATCAGCAAGCGTTTCGGCGTTATGAAAAATGGGGTGATGGATTATAAAAATCATAAATGGTTCAAAGGGATAGAGTGGGAGGCTATTTTAAATTGTCGATCCCAGCCACCCTTCGTTCCAAAATATAGATCACCGGGTGACACTAGTAACTTTGAGCGTTATGAAGAAGAACCGATCGTTCCTGGGTCGTATTGTCGTTTTGAATCAGAATTTATGGAGTTTTAGCCGAAATAAAGTAGCGGAATGTATTTATTAGCATAATTTTATTTACAAGTCCCACACACACTGCATAATATCATTTTTATGAGTATAATTTTCTCAATTTCTCATGCATATTTAAAATGTACTTTCTAAGATAATATTCTGATCGTAGGAGGCGGACAGAACACGAACTACGCGAGTTAGTTTTAAACATCTACCTATAAAAAAGAAAGCCCATTACAGGTGTAGAGTAGTAGCTGCGGAAACATAAAAACTTAGGTACCTAAATCTCAAAACACCATAAACATTATTAATACTCTCTTCAAAATTGAAAAGAAACATCCTCATCCGATGTACCGTCGTGTCCCTTCGTTTTGTTTGGATGGACTTGATTTGAATTCATAATACAGCACGTGCGTGAGGCTCCCCTCACGATGCGCAGGCGCACAGGACGGTAATGATAGGCGCGAGGGCACGCGACGACACCGTATTTTTAGAATATGACATTGTCTGAACGTTGGATCTAATTGTTGTAAGGCCTTCTCTGCCATTCTTGTAATACTTATAATTTACCCTACTTTCGTAAACTACTTCTTCCTAACGTTTATGGCTAAATTAATTTTGTATTTATTTACTCCTGACACGAAAGCGGTTTGAATTTTATAAGATCCCTGTATGTATTTATGAATTCTGAATACATTTTCTTTACCAGCACTGGAAATGAACCAGTCCTAGAGATTAAATGTGAAGTCAACCAACAAAACCAACGCATGGAAAACTAAAAGACGTAAATGACTAAAAACTATTTTGTTCTTCTGCCAAAAACATAAACTGGGTGTAGTATTGGTATTTCAATATATTAATGGCAAACTAAATATTGCGTACGTCAATGAAGCAGACAACACATAATATTTACGCTCTAAATATTACAAGCTGCCATTATTCATAGAATGTGATTGAGGAAAACTAACGTGAGACGAGCAAATACTTTAAGCCAAATATGTACCATGTAGGGCAAATGATCACACGTTTGTAATGTCTCATTTGAGACCTCCGGAGGAGGCACATTAGCATACAAAGCCCTGTTATTAACAGTATAATAAGAGTTTACCGACAAAGGTCATTTCAATAAGAATTAGAATGAGCTGTTGAAATAAAGTCGATAAAGTTTTATTGACTCTATAGTTAGTTACTAGAGTCTAGAGCTTCTAGAAGCTGCATTTTGATTCGAATGCACGGAATCTTTCCAAATTAATTGACCATTTTACTACCAAAATGCCAGATTTTACGATGACAGAGGAATTTAAACAGATGGTAGTTCTCGTAAATTTTGCCATTCATTCGCCATAAAATGCTCAAGGTTCATCTTGAGAAAAGACACCATTTTATAATGCAATTTTAGTTTCCAGTCGCGTATTATACAGAAACAATGGCAAGTCCTGGTCATGAAACCCATCCCGTGGGTCAAAGCCACCCGACTGGAAAGCAAAGGAAGTGTATATCCGTCTCAAGATTGATGAAGATGCGATGGCAGGAAATTGCAATTCCTAATGGATAGATACTTTACCGCTAAGAACACCATTTAAATTAGCCAGACATTCATTTGCTATGGATAATTATGTCGCCATTCTTGCGTTCTGTTTTGCTTGAATACAAACCTCTATTTGATACGCTCTTAAAAAAGTAATTACATTTGAGTCAAAGAAAAATAAATAAAACCAAAAATAAGCTATACTTACCAGTGAAAGTGTTGGTGTTTTCTTTAACATCCAATAAAGGCTGCATAACAATAAATCAAACAAAGATCTTAGCTTTGTTAGTGTTTCGCAAAGTGACTTTGGCATTTATTTTCATTCAGATACAGTTTAGTGAAATTGTGAAGAGCGTCCATTTCCAAATGGCAGTGGGACAACAGACAAGCTTCGCTTTACAAGTACAAAAGTTCAGCAAGACAAATGTCCTACCAACAATGGCATTTCTTGCGCAAGAATCTTGCCCAACCCATGTTTTGGCTCGCGACGTTTAAGACGTTGGGAATGTTTGTCTAGGTTCCTTTGCAAATATTATGATTTATAAGTGTCGTCTCCAACTGAAGGTTGATGCCTAACAACACTCAGGAAAGAGAAAATTTTGAGAATAAACTACCAAAGGCCGTATCTACCGCTAATTGTCTGTCGTTGGAATTTTATCATAAGTGTGACGAGTGATTGCGTTCAAGAGTGGACTGAGTAGAGTAGTATGCCGTAATTTGAGCAATTTATTTTCTAATGCAAAAGATTAGAAAACAGAAAATAGGTGAACAGCTTTGATGGAATTATTTAAGACATCCGGATTTGATGTGGGTGCATATGAAAACACGCTCGCTTTTGGAACACAGCCAGCTTTTAGGTCATGACTCGAAGTGTTTGACGCTAATATTCAATAGCGTATCCGAAGCTCACTTGTGCAAGGTGTAATAGGGTTAATAAAATGTACAGACGGTTACACAAGCTGGCGTAAAACACGTTACATAACCGCAAGGGCTTTGAATGCTCGCTCGACAAGTTATCGTGTATTGATAGGGAGGCTAGGAAAGTTTAGATGACCTTGGGCAAAATTTAGTCCATTTTATATGAGCAAAAGGCAAAAAGCTTTGATATAAATATTCGTAGTTCTTAAATAAACATAATTATGAGGTACATGTGCTCATTAGATAAAGCTTAAACCATTTAGATGCAGACCCATATAAAATTAGTCTTTATTGAAAACTTCTACGAGTGCAAAGTACGGGCGCAAGTCAACTGGTGATTAAATAATCTGCAAATTGGTGTTATTAGCTAAAAAATTTAGAAAAATAGGTTAAATGCTGATCAAAAAGTTAAGAAATCTTACAGCCCTAGCCACAAAGGAGCTTTCGAACAGTTGCTCTCGCCTGCAATGTGGGTCAGAGCCTCAGAGGCCATGCAGACTCCGATGCAGCGAATCGCAAGGGCTTGACGAGAGGGTGCCTCAAATAGGTATGGGGGACAATATTGATCGTCAATTGATTGAACGACAAAGGGTCATAATAAGATTGCCTCCAGTCTATTATTACGCCTTTGACGTCTTTATCGCGTTACTCATTGATAATGGAAGTGCTGACATGACAATGTAAAACAAAACCCTCGAAGTTAAAACCGAACATATTGGTCAACGTTATCTGACCTAAATATAAACCAGTTAGTTGGATGACGAATTATAGCGTACGTAACTTAATGATCATTCATTGCTATTGTCATTACCAGCTCGTTCTCACCAGAATGTATTGTTCCGAATTCTAATGTTCAACACTTTCCTGTGTTAATTTTAATGTTATAATAATAGTAACTATTTTCAAATACGGTTTGTTATACCGGCGTAACTTTTGCTTTTAAAACGTGACGCAATTACGTGTGCAAATGGTAAACATTAGAACAAGAAGTCATTCACAGCGTTGTGAACTCTGAACAACAGTGCTCTGTTGCGGATCGCCCGATAACCGTACGCATCTTGATCTTGCACTGCGCCGGCACATGAAGAAGTTAAATTAGCACTGTTAATTTAATCAATTCATTTCCCACGAAGCCGACATGATCTTAGAAACTTGTTTTATTTCTACACGTTCTTGCTTAGGTTCAGTTTGAGCGATTTATGTGGTTTAGGTTTTTAATCTCTTAGAAAGTCAGCTGTAGCGTGATCTGATTCTGCATTGTCTGAGCTTTTAATGTCAACGCGAACAAAAGGCAATCTGTCATTATACACACTTCACACTTTTCATGAGACTATGATGGAAGGTCGATTGCCTTGGTGGTTTCGCATAACTGCGGCATATATTCTGTGACTGCGGTTCGGATCTCGATGGGGACGAATGTTATTGTTATGAACACGAGCGATGGCATGAATATGTTTATAATACGTTATCTAATCGCCATAGTACAAGCTCTGCTTGGTATGAAAAGTTTAGTAGGGACTATGTAATTAATTATAACAGTAAAAAAAAATGTCTGGGTCAACAGCGACGCTGCTTGGGATTCACTTTTACATCTAGCAGCATCGTTTCAATGAAATATGTTTCTCCTTGGAATAATCATAGCATAAACCGTACTACATACTGCATAATGCAGAACGGAAACTGCTAGGCTGGCAAAAAAGCAAATACACAGCAAGCCTACCTATGTAAATTCAATGAGACATGGCGAGGCGTGATTGCAAAGGAAGCTCACCACCACCTGCATACTAATTCATTACAGCAGAACATTAACCGACTGAATAAGAAGGCCAGCAGCCAGTCTTTGTTCTTAGACAACAACTGTACTATCATCAGAGGCCGGATAATGTCGATCAGTATTCTTGGCAGCCAGACCGAAGTATGAACCTCGAATAAGAATGATGTATTGTAAAACTCAGCTTCGCCAAAACTATGGAGGGTTTCATTAGGCAGACCCAAATCAGATGTAGATATACGTATGAATATTCTAAATAGGTACTCTATTACACCAAGTTTGCTAACCTTTTGGTTCAATTGACCATGAGCGCTCAGGTTAACGAAGCAGCGAAATGGAAAATTGAAAGCGTGCGATGCATTCTAGTACCTATCGTAACGCTCGAACCATGTATCCTTGTAAAAATATCGCCTGAGAAAAAGGGCACAGGGATAATTTTACCTCCGTTAAAAGCCACCCTTAAAAGGATCTGTTACATATCCAAACATTTCTACGTCTCGTTCATCTTGTTTGTTTACTTTTTTTTTCTAATGCGACTCCCACTCGTCCGCCTACACAAAAAAGGCAACGTTACCTGCTTGACGTCAGTCACCATTGAAAAGGGAATCGTAGGAAGGGGCTCCAACATAACTGTATGACGCAGTTAGTTGGTAACGCCACTTGTTGCCTCATTTTAATTGCGTTCAAATAGTTCCTTTTGAAAGGCTTTGCAAGCGGTTTGTTTGGGTCAAAATGTATGGCTTTAAGGTTGATATTGTCCTTTTTCACTGCAAACTGTGTAGGCAGTGGACTGGAATTACCTGGTTTGTTATCGTCCCCCCGTATCCGTGCGACGCTCGGCCGAGCACGCCGGTGCACCTGTCGCTATTATTGCGCCTTTCTGCGGTAAACTAATATAAAGTATAGGTTTCATACGTGGATGGAAGCGTAAATGCAATCATTATTGAAGAGGGAAGTGAATTATAACGAGAAGCTATGAACTTAGATGAGAGGAATCTCGGGGAACAACTTATAATGTGATAAGATTGCAATTACAACAACTGACAGAGGAAGATGATTTATTTACTTAAGTAAATATTTAAGATATCTTGACTTTGACAAGAGGTCAAATAAAAACAAGATAGGCAGACAGAACTGTTGCTAATGCACGGTCCTGGGTCAGACTGAGCTGCAAGAATGAAAGAAGAAGCGTGTGGCTCACAGGCGTTGTATTCGGGTGGATGGAAGAATAGTAATTGGACAATATTGAATCGACTACATAGATAGGTATAACCAGTCTCTACTCTACTGCGCACAACGATTTCCGCAGTTCGACGAATGTTCCACAAATTGGGTGATTGGATAAGAAGCAATTTGTAGATAGTTAATGACTTCATCCAACTATGGAGTAATTGACGTAGAGACACAAAGAACTATGTTTTTGATGCACCACGCCCAGACTTATCGCGCGATAAGATGCGTCGATAAGATTGTTACTCTAGTTAGATATAATTGCTACTTTCGTCACATAAAAGGCGCTAGTCAGCTTTCCAACTAGATTCGAATGAGGTTCGCGGTTTAATAATGCAATTGATAGTTTTCTTTAGCAATTTCATAGAAGATTTTTGCAATTTATTGTTAACAGCTGGTTTCTCTTTTATAATGTTATTGCTGGTATTGATTAATAGTCGTTGCCATACTTAGCAAACTAGCATTATTTCTAGAAAGGACGTTTCCAATCTTCTACAATATGATTTGAACTTTCTTATAATGAAAAGCAAAATAAATATTGATGCTCCCGTATCAAGTAAATAGAGTTTTCCATTTAAATCGGCTTGAGGAAGTAACAATATCCTTATGTGTACTTATTCATGGTGATTCCTGCCATACATGGAACCATTATTCTGCAGGTGGTCGTGATCTACCGTGTATGGAGTAATATTAAAAATATGTTTAATGACATTTGCAATTAAAAAAAGATCTTAGCAATGACATCATTAGGCGATCATAACAACAATACCACGTAGTTACACCTGAGCCCCTAATAGTCCAGTAGAATTAGCTTTTAAATCGGAAATAATTCCTACAAAAGATTTTATTGTTTTAATGGCTTCATTGGTTGCCCATTAAGACTCTTCTAAGTTTTCGACTTCGACGGAGTTGTGCTTAAGTTGTGGGGGCCCCCGAAAGAGGCATTTTTTCGGTTTTCCGGTTATACCGCGTAAAGGACTTTTACCCTATCAAAAAGTGGTCTTCATGACGGTTGAAGGGCACTCAATCCTGCATTGAATAAGACCAAATTCATATGTTTTGGACAAACCGTTCTCGCGCTAAAGTTCGGCAAAGTAGAAAATATACGTATAATTAATGACCCTCTCCACGTCCAATGGTTTGTTACCCACAGGCTTCCAAGTCTTGAAAAGGGCCACCTCAACCAGTGTAACCCTATCAAGGCTTACGAGCTTGATGCGCCTATCCTTGTTCGTCCCAGCGTTCCTTAACTGCGGTTGCTGCACCTCTTCCTGACACTCACCTGAACGACTCTGTGTTACCTACTGTGGCTGCCCCTCTTCCTTATATCCTCTTGCATGACTACGTTGCCTAGCCGTATGCCTGGTCTAAGATTCGACGCCAAAAATCAACAACAACAAGTTCATATTAAAACGCTGAAGAGTTTTTTGTTTGTTTGTTTGAACGCGCTAATCTCAAGAATTACTAGTTTGATTGAAATCATTATTTTTGTGTTGAATAGCTCATACATTGAGGAAGGCTATAGGATATATACAATCACTCTACGACTAATAGAGGCGAAGCAGTAAAGAAAAATGTTGCAAGCACGGGAAATAGTATTTAAACTATTTTCACGCGTACGAAGTTGATTTTGTGGCGTCGAACCTTGGACCAGGCATATAGCTAAGCAATGCAATCGTACAGGAGGGTACAAGGAAGAGAGGCAGCCACATTAGGTAACACAGAGTCGTTCAGGAGAGTGTCAGGAAGAGGTGCAGCAACCGCAGTTAAGGAACGGCTGGGACGAACAAGGATAGGCGCATCAAGCTCGTAAGCCTTGATAGGGTTACACTGGTTGAGGTGGCCCTTTTCAAGACTTGGAAGCCTGTGGGTAACAAACCATTGGACGTGGAGAGGGTCATTAATTATACGTATATTTTCTACTTTGCCGAACTTTAGCGCGAGAACGGTTTGTCCAAAACATATGAATTTGGTCTTATTCAATTCAGGATTAAGTGCCCTTTAACCGTCATGAAGACCACTTTTCGATAGGGTAAGTCCTTTACGCGGTATAACCGGAAAACCGAAAAAACGCCGCTTTCGGGGGCCCCCACCACTTAAGCACAACTCCGTCGAAGTCGAAAACTTAGGAGAGTCTTAATGGGCAACCAATGAAGCCATTAAAGCAAAAAAATCTTTTGTAGGAATTATTTCCGATTTAATCAATTTTTGTGTTTAATTCTACTGGCCTATAAGGTAAACCTCAAAAAGGTATTTTTCTTTTCCGATATTTTGGATAAGGAGATCTTTACGATATTCTTGAACTAAAGTAGCAGAAAATGACAGAAAAAACTTCGAGGTTAATTTCGTCTAGTACCACGTTAGCTTTGAATCCGTAAGCCATACTTATTGAGGCGCTACGAACGGCATACGTAATATAGGAACCTTGTAACTTCGCAAGGCCCTCCTCTAGACAGTACTTACAGTATGACTCAGCTACACGCTACAGCCTTTGGCAATTCAATTTAGAATCAAAGCTTTAGCAGTCTTATGGTCTTGCCTTGCAGTAATTTTGATCCGGGACGTAAGAAAGTTACCATTCAGGATGAAAGGTTGTCTATTCTATGAGTGGGTGCCACCAGTGCATGTCCCCATTTATCATCAAAAAGATTCAAAGGATTTAGATCGGTCTTCTGAAGAGTTTTTTTTTTCACTTAAAACTCTTGGAAGTATTTTCGGATCACAGACTGATTTTCTACGTTCCTGAGTATAATCGTCATGGCACCACAACCTTGCTTGATTTTTTCTAGCTTCTCTTGAAAATGCAGACATGGCATCACGGTTGTTGGCCCAAGAGCTTAGGATAGAGTCGTAAATCCATTTGATTTCGGAGTGGTTTCACTAAAAGGTTTGCCTAAGCATTTTAAGGTTGCGTTCTTTATTAAGTGTGTTAGAAGACAATGCTTCGTGTTCTCACACTCGATAGCATACGACAGATCAATGGTATAATTAGATTGACGGGGACGTCTTATGCTTGTGCCATGAACTCTAACGGTGATCGTTGAACTACAATCGATCGGATAATAGGGGACTTTGTTCTGGAAACAAACATGCACATACGGCGCACGGTTTAACTACCTATTCTTCCTATTTAAGTTGGAGTAACTTAAATAGAAAGAATAGGTAGAAATAGAAGGAATAGGCCATCAGACAAGACGCCATTGTGTTTAGTTTGATGTGCTGTCGTCTGTACATTCACCATGGCCTAAATGAGAAAGCATAATTAGGTATGTCTAGAATCAAAGTAATTTAATAGTCTTCCCTTTGATTAAAGGGCAGTTTATCAAGACAAAAAGATCTACCTACGTAAATGCAAATTACTAACAACAATGTTAATAATAAGGCCTGTATTTTTGGAAGAGGAAACCAAGAAATCGTGCCTGCTTTCACTGAGCTTCACAGTTTCACACTTGCATTTTGTGAAACCGCGCGATGTTTATACAAATGACTTTGTATAACCCTGCAGCTGGCCATGCTGTTACTTTTTTCGTAAAAAATGAAAAAAATTTGCATAATATTGCTCTCGTTATAATTTCGTCAGGTGCAAATATTAGGAAGCATTATGCAGCTGTTTCGATAAGATGCGTGCGCGCATATAAACGGCAGATGCTCTTATCTTGTGCTAAAATTTAGATTCTACAGTTTTCGACTATTTTTAAGCCAAATATGACATTAAAATATCCTTGCACGTGTGAAGAAACGCACATAAACAAACTAGGAATGACAGCACCATCACCTACTTCGTTCTAACAATAACACAGCATAAATTTTGAACAGTATTTCATACACAAGTGTGTAGTTCTACTTCTCCAGATGTTTTTTCAGTTAGCATGGAGATAAACAAACTTCGAAGAGACAGTTGTGAGAAAGGGCTTGGTCGTCAGTTACGATGGAGAATGACGCCCACGACTTTATTATGATCATTTGATGTCCCAAAATGTTGCCTGTTTTCATGTAGCTTTAGATAATATCACTGGATAAAAACTATTGAAATAATATTATAATTAGTTAATGTATTATTTAAAACAATGGCAAAGAGGACATAGGACCTTAATTAAGTAAGTAAAGAACAATGGCAATACAGGTAGGTCTTTGACTAAATGGCTAGATGTAGATTTACCATTTTTGACAAAAACAATGATCAAAGACAATCAAGAAATGTAAATGAGACATTATTGCAGCAATATTTTTAGTTGGTACACTTAAGGTTTAAATAATGTAGCAATTACTACCTAATTAAAGAACCATTTAAAAGATTTTTGTGTATCCCAAAGTGGGCAAAGGGCATACTAAATCGAAAATTACTTATCAGCCTTGTTTGAACAGTATTAATGATACCAAAGTTTAATTGGATCACTTTAATTGAAAGCAAACAAGCTCATGTACAAACATCCAATGGCTAAAGTTCCCAATTTAATTATCTAGACATAGCGGACGGACATTCAGCGATCAGCGAGGCTCGTGCCACCCCAACCCCTCAACTCTCCGCAACCACCCACTTTGACTATATGTACATATAGCCTATTATGTATCTTTTAAGGGGATCTAAATCAAGATAGGATGAAACATTTTAAAAAAAATGTTTTATGGACATTTACAGTACAGAGCAAATTAGCCTTGTAAAGACTAAATTTGGAAAGCAGAAGAGTGAGGTAGTTTAGTTATTTAATTGGTGTAATTCATTGAAAATAACTTATTCAGAAATCTAGTTACATATTGGTAATCTAACTAAGTAAAGAAATTTTTAATTTGTATTGTTGGTAATACAGGTAAATACCTAAATATTGATGCTATCATTGATGGTGGAACATTCATCTTCAGAACAGTTTACTTACTGGTTTCCAAGAATTGGCCTGCGTTCGAACTTCCTTTATCAAGACAACATCTCTCTTCCAAAAGTTTCTTAATAAATCTTACTAAAATCTTGAAAACTTTCACCATTCTTGTAATGATGAAGATTATTCAAAGTTAGTTTGACTAAAAGGTACTGAGATATAAAACATAGTTACTAAATAATTGTCCTAACATGATTTAAAATAACAGCTGTATTGCAGATATTTAGTTTTCTATGATTGATCTCTCGATCGATGTTCAAACATGCGGGACGCGGATACATGCCGGCAAATAAACAAAGTACCTCGAACTCTAGAAATGAATAAAACGATAGTAAATACTCAACTAAGGTGTACATACGGATGATATGTAGTAGTAGTAAACATTTACTACCTGTAAATACTACAGAAATACAGTACGATTTATTTATAAACGCAGACTTACCAGCCACAACTGTGTCACTCAAGTCATATTTCACTGGTTTCGGGAAGTCTCGCAACTTACGTCCACTTAATTTTAATTCACCACTCAAATAAGCATCTTCTAAAATTCTTTCTAACGATTTTGTTAACTGACTGTGAATATTATTGTGCCCATTCATATTTACACTCACGCACGGCCCCAACACGGCCATATTCCATCAGGTCAAAACGAAACTGACTTTTTTGTCTATGAATAAACAGAACCATTTCATTGGCTGACTGGAATGCTGCTAACTTCACGTTCCACGGATAAATGAAAGTTGTCTGTGGCTTATGTTGCAGGCAATATGTGAAATCATACTTTTTCAAGAGACTAAATGAAAAAAGGTGTGTAACTAAAATGCATGCATAGAGATTGCATTAGATGGCCATTATTTTATTACGGTGCTGTGCATAGTTGAAATTATCGATTTGTTTAATTTTATTCTTTGCGTAATAAATTCTGACAATATAAAAAAGACAAAATGTCAATGTCACATTCACGATTTTCCAGTCCATTCGTTCATTCTAACCTCCCTATGTATTACTTTTCTCTATGCTAACCTCTTTTAGATTCTCAATAGAAATGAGAAGTTTTGTTCTGTGATATTTAATTTATTAAATTACCAAAATGACTATATTTAACATAATACGCGCAGTAAACACATTAAAAAACACCGGAAAGCTGAACTTGGGACAAATTGAGGTAGGTAACTTATAGTTTTTTAATAATTAAGTTTCATGAAATCATTAATAAATCTTTACGTAATATCATAAACAAATCTTAATGTATTGAAGTAAATTAGAGTTCTGACTGATTTCCCGTATATTAAAGTGATTCTCTACAATATTCCTGCTGAAAAGGACTCGTCTAAAATATATTAATAGGTTTTTAAACATATTTCCAAGTGGGTTAATTTTCTGAAATTTTTAGTACATTATTATCTTTTCAGGCCTATTCATCATACGTCAAATATGCTGAACACAAGCAACTGGAAAGGATTCGTAACATTGGAATTTCTGCTCACATTGACTCTGGAAAAACCACACTGACAGAGCGGATACTGTTTTATACGGGCAGGATTGATTCTATGCATGAGGTAAGTAGAATTATTGAGTTAATTATATTCTAAATCATCTCTAGACATGGAAAATGATAAATTTATAAATAAATGTAATTATTTCAAACAACCTTTTTACTGTAATTATTTTTTATTTATCTGCTTCACATAATGTTTAGTTCAGTGCATCAAAAAGTTATGGTTATTCCAATTAGGGTCCCTTATTATGGAACACACACATTGGCATCTTTTGTTACTAATTTTTTTACATTTATGAAGTCATTCATAATTAAATTATAGGTCAAAGGAAAAGACAATGTTGGCGCTGTAATGGACTCAATGGAACTTGAACGCCAAAGGGGAATTACTATACAATCTGCGGCCACATACACAATATGGAAGGACCATAACATCAACATCATCGACACTCCAGGACATGTGGACTTTACCGTTGAAGTCGAGAGAGCTTTGAGAGTCTTGGACGGAGCAATTCTAGTCCTCTGTGCAGTTGGTGGAGTACAGAGTCAAACTTTGACAGTGAATAGGCAGATGAAACGGTACAGTGTACCATGTCTAGCGTTTATAAATAAGTTGGACAGAATGGGCTCAAATCCGGAAAGGTAATATCAATATTTCAAATACTATGATGTTCCGACATAATTAATTATTCAATCCTATTGTTTGATAAAATATAGCCAAAATGGCTATTAAAATGGCCACAATGATACTTTTCAGCACTTTGGCACTAAAGTCCGTTTGCCGAGTAGATAGAATATCATACAATAACCCTAAACTACCCATCATTATATTCATTATACCCAGCTGGGTATAATGAATATAATGATGGGTCCAATATCCCAAGCTACCCATCAGGGTAGCTACCCTGATGGGTAGCTTGGGATATTGGACGAAATTCTATCTGCTCAGCCACCTTACTTTTGATGTATAATGTATTCCAGGGTGTTAAAACAATTGCGTTCCAAAATGAATCACAATGCTGCCTTCCTCCACTTGCCCATTGGTCTGGAAAAGGAGTGCCAAGGGATTTTAGATCTTGTTGAAGAGAGAGCTGTTTACTTCGATGGTGATTATGGTGAAAAGATCAGATATGACGAGATACCTCAGGACAGGCGAGCGGAAGTGAAAGATAAGAAGCATGAGCTGATTGAACATCTTTCAAACGTAGATGAAACGCTTGGTAAGATAGAAAAGTTTAAATATTATTTATTGCCTTTTCTAAAAGTTGGAAATAATTTAAATTGTACAAATGACAGCACATCAATTTGAACATTGTGAAGTCTTATGACATTGTAACATGGGCTATTTTTCAACAAAACTTTAAAGTTTGATGTGCTTTTGGCTGTACTTGCTTTGTCCTACATGATTTTAAAATGAATTTATTTCTGTGGTTGCAGGTGAATTATTCCTTGAAGAAAAAACCCCCACAGTTTCTGACATCAAGCAAGCTGTTCGCAGAACGGTTCTCAAGCGCTCATTCACTCCAGTCCTACTGGGCACTGCGTTGAAAAACAAAGGAGTCCAGCCCCTCTTAGACGCTGTACTAGACTACCTCCCACATCCAGGAGAAGTAGAAAATACAGCTATAGTGAATGAAAAGAAAGAGGGTGGGGGTGAAAACATAATCTTAGATCCTGCTAGAAACGATAAGAAGCCATTTGTTGGGTTAGCTTTTAAACTGGAGGTCAGCAAGTTTGGACAGCTGACGTACCTGAGGTGTTACCAAGGAATGTTGAAGAGAGGGGATTACATTTACAATGCTAGGACCAGTAAAAGAGTAAGTTACTGAACAAATTCTGTGTCATCCATTTTGATCATGATTATTGACTTTTGTCCGAGTAGTTTTGTTATTCATATTTAGGACTAGAATCTATATGGCTACACCCATTCTAAGTCTATCTGAAAGATATCTTAGCAAAAGCATAACACGTTTTTCTCACACCCATTTATTACTGGCAACACTGAACTGTCTTGCTTGTATGACCATTGAAAAAAATTTATGTTTCCATTAATATTTTTTTGTATGCTCATAAAGGTTATTTATGTACCTAATTGTTTTCTGAGTAAACCATGCATGCATTTATGGTCTCTTTAAACTCCCCCTCCTTTATATGACTAGTTTAATATTAACATTGTTCTAGGTCAAAATCTCTCGCTTAGTCCGAATGCACTCAAACAACATGGAAGAAGTGAATGAAGTGTTCGCCGGCGACATTTTCGCGTTGTTTGGCGTCGATTGCGCGTCTGGAGACACATTCGTCAACGACAGCAAGCTGGACTTGTCTATGGAGTCGATACACGTGCCGGATCCCGTTGTGTCTATGGCTATCAAGCCTAAGAATAACAAGGACCGCGATAACTTCTCCAAAGCTGTTGCGAGGTGAGTGTACTGTCTGAATAACTTGGTACTTTTAGTGTGCCAAACAATAATGAGGCTTGTGTAGATACACTGTAGACATATCTTAAAGGTTGGAATGCACTTAAATAGCGTGGCACAGCGCTGCACTTCACTTACTATGCAGCGATGCTTGCTGCAACGCCGCTCTAAAGCAAAACACATCATCTTTAATAAAATAATATATTTTAAGGCTATGTGCCGTGCCGTGCAGCGCCGCTCAAATGTAGCCTGACCCTTAACGCTCTGAAAGTCAAGATAATGGCCGTTGTTCTGGAATGAGTTATCAGAGCTAAAAACCTCTATATTCTGCTCTAAGTTACACATACCTCTATACCAAAAGTTTTGGAGCCAAGAGTTTACTTTCGGATTTTTACAAATACTGAACTATTTCTTTCCAGGTTCACCAAAGAAGACCCCACATTCCAATTCCGCTACGACCCAGACAACAAGGAAACCATTGTCTCTGGCATGGGAGAGCTGCATCTGGAAATATACGCGCAGAGAATGGAGAGAGAGTACAACTGTCCTGTGGAACTCGGCAAACCCAAAGTAGCTTTTAGGTTAGTTTTATTCATTTGTTTTTAATTTCATGCCTATGTTAGTTTATTCATTTGTTTTTAATTATTTTTTCATGTATAAGGGCCTTGCCACACTGGCGGATTACAAGCGTTTTTTCTGCGAAGACGCGGCGTGTTCGTTGCGTCGCCGATCCGCTTTGATAACGCTTGCAATTCGCCAGTGTGGCAGCTCACTTAGATAATAAATTTTGTGGTATATTTTATTAAGATCTGAAGAATGAGACTGGTGGTATGATAGGCGTACAAGTACGCAAAGTGCTTTTTTGATATTTTATGTTTGAAGTGAAGATATACTTAGATGATAGGCTAAATAAATGTTTTTCCATTCTATTCTAAATTAAATCTATATATATAAAAGAAAGTCGTGTTAGTTACTCCACTTATAACTCAAGAACGGCTGAACCGATTTAGCTGAAAATTGTCAGGGAGGTAGTTTAGAGCCAGGAGAAGGACATAGGATACTTTTTATCCCGTTCGAAACTTTAAAAAAGTCTGCTTATTTATTGCCATTAAGGCGGAACAAAGTTCGCCGGGTCAGCTAGTAGAATATAATAGAAAAAGGTCAAGTTAGGTTAGGTCGTTCGTTCGTTTCAGCCATTGACGTCCACTGCTGGACAAAGGCCTCCCCCAAGGATTTCCATAACGACCGGTCATGCGCTTCAAAAATAAAATTTGTAATCTTACTTTGCCTGTTAAATTTTTAAACCTGTTAGTAACATTGAAATTTTAAAATATCTTTAGTAACGAAACATTTTAATCACTTATTTTCTAATACTCTTTTAGAGAAACCATGATGTCGCCTTGCTCGTTCGACTACCTTCACAAGAAACAGTCTGGAGGTGCGGGTCAGTACGCCAGAGTCATCGGTATTATGGAGCCGTTGCCGCCACAGCAAAATACTGGTAAGTTCATTGTCATCATCATCAGTTTCCAGTGCAAGAACGCCACCTTCTCTAATTTATTGCCAGAGGCAAATCAAATGGAAGATTTCACATATTGCTTAAGCTTCAAACACACCAACGCGCGCAGATCGCCATCGCCGGCGCGATCAAAGGCCAATGACGTGAAAAGTGAAAAGAAAGAAAGAAAGAAAAATATTTATTCGATGCAAGTAGGTAGTCAAGTTTGTGCAAAATCTGATTTTTATGTATGCCAAACAGTTTTGACAGTTCCAACTCCTTGCCAGACAGTTTTTTTAGGGTAGCTCCCAAAGCCACCACGACCCAAACTCCATAATTTACCAACATTATATCCTATATTGGGAGCATACGCTGACAAACTTTCAGCTTTTATAAAATGACGTAGGTCTGGCGTTCACTAGCTCTTAGTCTATAATGCTATTATGTGTGCTTTTGAAGGTTTAAAAGATACTTTTTGTAATTTAATTTAAAAGAATTTATATTGGAATATAGGCTTCTTCAATGAAAATCAGTACTGTTAGTAGTTCAATAACAGAAAACTTGTTTTATTTACTTCGATATACATGACACACGCAAGAAGACGAATTAGAATGAAAAAAAATGGCCGTCAATGTTGCCATAACAAACATAAACCATAAAGTTAAATTTTCTTACTTTTTTATATTCAACACTCCCACTAAAATTTAAATCCTTCAAACTAATATCAAACAAAAATTATTCAACTCTATCTAAAATCTGATCTCTGAGATATGCAAAAGTTTGAGTGGGCAGCGCTTTAGTCAAAATGTCTGCTAATTGACAATTGCTTGGAACATAATTAATTTTAACTAAACCCAGTTCAACTTTTTCCCTTATAAAGTAATACTTAACATCTATATGTTTCGANTATTCAACAATTTAACGTGTGACAATTTTTAAAAGGCGGTGGTATATTATTCCAGCATTTCGTGGCAGAGTAACGGAAACTACCACGAAATTCACGAAAAGGTGAATGCGCGACCTGTGACAGTTCACGCGACCTGATGACAGTTCACGCGACCTGTCATTGGCCTTTCATCGCGCCTGCGATGGCGAACTGCACGCGTTGGTGTGCTTGAAGCTTTACTCTTCTCTTAGTCGCCTATTTGTCGGCCGTTTGGTGTAGTGGTTCAGAACGGACTACTTTGCCGAGAGGTCCCGGGTTCGATTCCCGGCCGGGCAGAAATTGAAGTGATGAATTTTAATTTCTGTGACGGGTCTGGGTGTTACTATGTATATAAAAAAATAAATATATGTATTTAAAAAAAAAGTATATAAGTAGTATATCCGTTAAGCTAGCACCCATAACACAAGCATTAAGTTGCTTACTTTGGGGCTAGCTGGCGCTGTGGCGAAAGAAAAATCGTTTGTGAATACGGGTGATATTACGACATCCACGGGGAAAATGGGGGTCTTCCCCCCTATTCTACTCTCCCATTGACTTTGTAATGCGAAATCACGACAAAAAAAATATTCTAGCGCAAAGTATATAGCATGTTACATCGATGGCGCTACATTCAGGTTAAAACTGTGGTATTTTAATATGGTTAAAAATGTATTATTCACATTTAACCCTTAATAAGGCAAGGCCAGTCGAAATTTTTCATTGTTTTTAGACCTTAAACAAGAGTGTAAGGTGAATTTAAGGTGGCAACTATATTGCCACAGCTTTATTAAGGGTTAAATAATATTATGGCTATTATAATAATATTATGCCTACTCTACTTTCCAGTGCTAGAATTCTCCGACGAAACAGTGGGCACGAATATCCCGAAGCCTTTCATACCTGGTGTCGAGCGTGGTTTCTTAGACACCTGTCAAAAAGGCTACCTAACTGGTCACAAGATCTCCGGAGTAAAGTTCAGGTTACAAGACGGTGCTCACCATATTGTGGACTCTAGTGAATTGGCTTTCTTCTTGGCGGCTAAAGGAGCTGTTAAAGATGGTAAGAGATTTGATAATCTTTGTTTGTTGTTTAGAGTTTAGAAGATGACATGGGTAACCCATGTCAACTCTCAGATAGGTCAGACATAAGTCCTATTTAGGTCATTTAGGGTCTCCTGGGGTCGGCTTATCCGGCACCAAGGAATCCAAGGATTATAGGTCCCTCTCACCCAAGCACTTGTTCCACTTTATGGATTGGATTTTTGCGGATGATAGGGAATAAAGGTAAGGGAAGCACAAAAGATTCCAAATCAAATCAAATCAAATTCGTTTATTTGTGGAACATAGGTAAATAACATATTACAGGTGTTAAAAATTAAGTCGGTATCACTATGTTTGGCCCAAGGTCGGCGTACAAATTTACATAACATCATTGAGTCGTATTAGGTTAGGTTCCGACGGGTTGACGTGCATTGCGCTCATGCGCGGCCCTATATGAGATAAGATAGGTCATATAAAGTGGTAAAGAAATAATTTTGCAGATATTAATACGAATGAGCAAACCTTTCACGTGTTTCCTATCAGAAAGATATCGGCACTCAAAGTGAAATTTTCTGTACATAAAACTTGTTTTAATAATCTTTCTGCCAGGAATCGAACCCGAACATAAAAAGAGATCTTTTTTTTATTTCTGTAATAGCATACTGATACTATTGCAAACATTTGATTTATTTTCCTTGTAAAAATAAAGAAGCCCATCTGAAGGCTATCACCAAATATTACCAATCAACCCATCTTTTCCCAGTATTCGACGAAGGCGCCTGGCAAGTCCTCGAACCGATCATGTTCGTCGAAGTGACGTTACCTGATGAATTCCACGGCGTCGTCATCGGCCAACTCAACAAGAGAGGCGGCATCATTACCGGTACCGAAGGAGCTGAAGGCTGGACCACTTTGTACGCTGAAGTGCCTTTGAATAACATGTTTGGATACGCTGGAGAACTCAGGTGAGTGAAAGACTTGGGACTTTTCAAACGTCTGCTAGAAAGATAAGTAGCCTATTGGTTTGCGCGAGTGGGAATAGCTTTCGAAAGTTAAGCAACCTTGCGCTTGGTCTGTATGTGGATGGGTGGCCGTTTTTCACGGTGTGGGAATTTAGGTGAGGGCATTGACTTGGTGGTGTTCTGAAATAGTACGATGGTGGCAAAATCTTATCATAGTAGTGAAATACTACTGAATTTGTGTTAAGGTTTTTGCTAGAGGTCTTGTGGTTGTGATTCTTTCATACAAAACCTTTAAGAGAACTTAAATGAGGGCTATCGTTTTAGCGCTCACCAGTTAGCACCACTGTTGAGTAAGGTCCTGTCATTTGCTAGCGAAGACAGTGGCACCAACTGGTGAGCGCTAAAGTGGTAGGAGGACTATCGCATTTGCACTGATCAAGATGACGCCACTGTAGAGTAAGGTCCTGTCAATCGCCAGGGGTGCCACCAACTGTTAAGTATAAAAACGATAGCCCTCATTGATTGATGGTGGTTTGCCACCACCATGATGTCATAAAAAGTAACCTACCTACTTTATAAAGTTTCAGTTTTTTCTTTTTAATCATTCTGGTCTTATCTATCATTCTTACTTTCTGTCTAAAGTTAGATCATTATCTTCTTTCCAGGTCTGTAACCCAAGGCAAAGGCGAATTCAGCATGGAATACAGCAGATACTCCCCCTGCCTCCCCGATGTCCAAGAACAACTCATCAGAAAACACCAAGAGGAATTGGGCTTCCTCCCAGACCAAAAGAAGAAGAAAAACTAACGTTAGTACTCTCTAGCTTAATAGGTATTGTTATTTAATTTTATTTTAAGGGTAATTTTAACTCGTAAAATTATATGCGAATTTCCAATTCATCAATTGTTTTATTGCTGATTAATTTCTTATTCTTTCTTAGTATGGGTTGTTTTTGGCATCAGATATGGCTAAAAGATTCTATTGTTACTGAGTAATAAAAAAAATACCTATAGTATTTTACAGTCTTTTGTTAAGTGAAGACCGCTAAAGTGCCACCTATAACCAGTGTGTGTTTTGTATGAAGGTACTTTTATTATGATAATATTTTATCATGATAAGTCAATGATCGGGCTCAACAAAATTGCATACCTGCATTAGGCCTATATGCAGTGGATTATGGGATAAATAAAATAAACACACATATTGCACATATTATAATGCACGTTTATAAAAATCCATTTATTCATAACACTCCACAAATATGTCCAAAACAATACAAATCCTCGTAACAAACGCTCCAGGTACAATAATAATAATTGGGTACTTATAATGTAAATATCTTACTAGCTATTTGGTGAATATACACCTACTTCCTTTGCCACTAAGGTCTAAAGTCTAAAATTCCAAGGGATTGGGGACTGAATTAAATATTTAAACACATTTTATAGCAATAATGTTCTAAGAACTATAAATACAGCATTTTTAGGGATACTTTATTGACTTTTTACTGGAAATTGCTCGACGGTACATAAAAAATACCTAAAATTTCTCTCATTACGTAATGTATTGTTTTAAACAAAAGAAATCAAACAAATTCCACTCTATTAATGTGACTTGTCTTAAAAACTTCGTAGATTCTACCTTCCTGAACAGAGTTTTTAGACCTTTATGTTATGAAAATCTGTAATTTTCACACAATCACCTTTCTTGTTACATTTCAAACCTTGTTCAGACGAAATAGGGTTCAAATATTATGATAACATCTTTTGTTAAAGGGCTAGTAATTTTGGCAGTATCAGTACACTCGTCGGCAAAATTAACTTGTCGTTTTTACTCTCATTCAATATGTAACTATAAATTGGATTTAAAATAGGCGGAGTGTCTTTACTGAATTTTTGATATTTTATTTAAGTACGCTGCTGACTAATTTCCAAACATTATTTAACTACTTACCAAGAACTTAGAATAATTGTGTTTGAGTCACAGTTTTAGTAAATAACTGAAGATGTAATACAATAAGTATAGTGTAATATGATATAGTGCGAGTATGATTTGTGAGAGATAGAAAGATGTGTTTAAATAGTATTATTTATTTACGGCTATGATACTAATCTATTTACGTTATTATGATATAACAATCTGTAAAAATCTAACGTCTAATGGTGTTTTGGTATTGGCACTTCGTTAAATCTGCGCGTGAGAGGTTTCTATATCTAATTTATATTAATTTCAATAAATTAAATTATCTTTTTAGCGACTCATGAGAAACGAAAATACTGCTGGTTTTAAATATGCTACAACCACACCAACGCGTGCAGATCGCCATCGCCGCACTATGGATCGAAATTGCGATAGTAGCGAAGTAAAAGTATCTTTTTTTGGGACATATCTTTAAAGATTCAACTAAAACATGAAAATTCTATACTTTAGTAATGTAATTAACCTTTCTCTTGTCGTCTTATCTAAAGAAAAGTCAATTTTACTTACTTTAATTTTAATTTTTCGGAACCTCATAACTTCTGAACGGGCAACTTTGTGTGCGCGCTGTTAGTGTAGGATTATAGTCAACAAGCCATAAATCAAGGCTCAAGTAGATTCAAAGCAAAATCTGTCAAGGCTTAGTCAAAATCGACCACTTTATGTTTCATTCCATACAACGAAAATGGAAAATATTTTTTTCCAGCCAAACTATTGGTTTTAGAGAAAAACGTTTCATAATATTTATTCATCAGAATAACATACCCTATCGATAGGTATTTTTTTCAAACAGAAATTGTGAAAAAAATATCGCTGAATATACAGGGTGTTTCTTGTAAGGTGTCAAGCCGAAGGCAGGTGATAGGTGAGGACTAGACCTATCGATTTCACCCCCATGTATGTTCTACGATTTTTCGTAGTTTAGAAGTTATCGTTAATTTTGTGATTTTTTCAAATTTTATGACCTAGTGGCTTAATTTTTTTTTATCTTTTTTTTGGGTTGACTTTACTTAGATTTCTTTTTTTTGACAGATTCCCTATTAGTTNGTAACGGAATCTCCGACTTACCACTTTAGTGGAGCGATTACAGAAAATAATGGCCTATTAAGTACATGTTTTTTTGTGTTATTATGAAAGTTTAGAATACTGCGCAGTTTTTAAAATTATTTTGGACCTATGGAAATTCTTTTTTTTTCTCATACATTTCAGTTGAAAATTTTAGAATGTTCTGCTAAAAGCATATTTTTTATGTTTCTAGCAAAAATTTTGTATCTTGCATCAAAGATAGGAAGGTGATTATTTTTTACAAATATCTGCAACTAATAGGGAATCTGTCAAAAAAAAGAAATCTGAGAAAAGTCAACCCAAAAAAAAGATAAAAAAAAATTAAGCCACTAGGTCATAAAATTTGAAAAAATCACAAAATTAACGATAACTTCTAAACTACGAAAAATCGTAGAACATACATGGGGGTGAAATCGATAGATCTAGTCCTCACCTATCACCTGCCTTCGGCTTGACACCTTACAAGAAACACCCTGTATATTTTCGTTAAATTTTTAAAGATATTCCAATAAAAAGTCACTTTTACTTACTTTTTTAAAAAATTTCAGAACCTCATAACTTGTGAACGGGCAACTTTGGGCGCGCGCTGATTGCGTAGGATTATAGTCAACAAGCCATAAAACAAGGCTCAAGTAGTTTCAAAGCAAGATCTGTCAAGGCTTAGTCGAAATCGACCACTTTTTCATTCCATACAACGAAAATGGAAAATATTTTTTTCCAGCCAAACTATTGGTTTTAGAGAAAAACTTGTGCAGCATTTATTAATCAGAATAACGTAACCTATCGATAGGTAATTTTTTCAAATAGAAATTGTGAGAAAAATCGCTATGTCCATAAATCGCAATTTCGATCCATAGTGCGCCGGCGCGATCATAGGCCAATGATTTGTCATGGGTCGCGCGACCTGTCATTGGCCTATGATCGCGCTGCGGCGATGGCAATCTGCACGCGTTGGTGTGGTTGAAGCTTTACTATCACTCGATATTATCTAAAGCCCGGTTTCCGAGCACGTATAATTTTGTCCAATGATCTCAAGCTACCCATCCTTATCGCTCGCGCGTAATTATGTTGCTGTCGCGCTCGCACACTCACTGCGGCCGCCCGTCGAACATTCGCGACAGCAATATAATTACGCACGAGCGATAAGGATGGGTAGCTTGGGGGTCATTGGACATAATTCTACGTGCTCGGCGACCAGACTATAAAAAGTAAATAAGTATGTTATGTTATTATGACTATCTGTGCTCGTTTCGAGTATTTTAATTGAAGTAGGATTTTTTATGAAATTGCATGTTCAAGTCTCTAACGCATTTTTAAATCACCTAATTTTGGTAACTACGTTAAGTACTGTTTCTAATTCAAATAACACCCTTAAATTGTATGTACACGATTACAATAATTATTTAAATAGTTTGTGCTAAAATTTCAAGTTTCCTATATAAAAATAATTGATTAGGGTTGCGTTTCCATTAAAGATGCGAGGAAAATACTTAGCGGTACCATGGAAACTTTTATGGACCTTTTTCATCGAAGCTAGTTGGTATACTGACTGTTGTTCAGCTGTGTGCGTTTGCTAACTACATCGCCTTATACGCGTGCGTAGGTTAGGTTACATTATAATTTAACTACGTCATATTATAATCTGACGGAGTTCATAATTTTACGATGACATAAACATCTCTCGTCTTTTTTTTAGTCTTTTTCATTACAGCTGCTCTAACCAAGTCATAGAAAATGGAAGTAATATGTACCATCCTAGACTGCATCTCACTTAACACCAGGTGCGATTGCGGTCAATAACCTGCCTTGTCTTGCATAAAAAAAAATGTACTGATATATTCCTAAATCGCGCACATCTTCGGTGGAAACGCAGCTTCAATGGTGGTTATTTATTATTTCTATTAATACATATTACAACAAACATATTTTCCAAGGTTAAAACAGTTACAAATTACCAGTAAAATACCTACTCAAAAGGTTGTCTTACAAAATGTACCTATAACCACAGATATAATACTAACTATAAAACTATGCAGATTGGAATGTTTATGTAAAAAAATATAATATGAATAAGCGTGTATTATGTCTTACAAGGCAATAATAAAATACTATAAGTACCGTCATGATAAAAACTCTGGCATACTTTTTAAAATGAATTGTATTTTAAATTCTGTATGAGATTGTACTTGATAACAATCGTGA
The DNA here is from genome assembly GCF_004193835.3 of Ostrinia furnacalis. Lineage (NCBI taxonomy): Eukaryota > Metazoa > Arthropoda > Insecta > Lepidoptera > Crambidae > Ostrinia > Ostrinia furnacalis. The sequence continues at coordinate 301,446 of NW_021132589.1, read as the reverse complement.
TCAAATCTACACCATACACTATAATTATATGGTGGAAAATCAACTTCTAAAGTAGTAACTTTCCAAAGTTAATACATTGTAGAATTTGCTCGTGACTACATTATATTTTATCATATAATATGGTTACCTAAATCCAGTGTTTTTAATTGTATCATCAAGGCTTCACCAAGCCACTAAAATAGATGATCTTACTAGTTACTTTTTTGTTATTTTCTGTACAAGTTCAGTAGAACTAAAACCAAAGTAAATAATGTACTGACTTTGTTAGCAAATATGTTTTTTGTCAAAGTTCATCTTTCAGCTTTGTCTATTTTTCATACAGTTCAAGCCTTGCCATGCCCGAGGTTATATCACGAAGGCACATTTAAATACAAATGCTTTAGACCGAAGTTTCAGCTGATGTACTATTTTTCCTAGAGTCAATCTTTCTACTTCCGCTCCACGACTCCTTGCGTCTTACTTCATTCTGAAATAATTCCATATTACTTCAAACTTATTGTTATCGTAAACAATTTAACGTATAACCACATAAAAATATTTATAAAATGGAATTTCGGAAGCATGCTTGGGTGAACACATTTTTCATGCGACAAAAGTGATATCAAAAGTTATATAAATTATGTAAGATACACATTTAAAGCGCTACATATAAATATTTGGGTACCTATGTTATTACGGAATTTTAAAATTGTGTGACACAACTACAAACATCGAAGATGGAAAGAAGGAAATTAAGAAAATACTAGTATTTTACTAATTTACTTACATCATAAGTTTAACGCTGCTTTTTCACTTATATACATAATTTTATTAAATCTATATTAGTATGTCTACAATATACAAAAGAGGATACTTATGGAAAAATAAACAGAAACATTGAAGAATTGCTATCTAATCTATGAGAAAACATTTAATATTTCACTAGAATCTTGATAGGAGTAAAGTAGAATATAAAAAGTTTTATAACTACAAACTACTAACATAATAATAGTATATTTACATATACACAGGAACCTAATAAAATACTAAGATCCGTATTATGAAATATCACTTAAAGGCGGTAATCTACAAGACTGAGGTTCTAATTCAACCAATAAGTTTGAGTATCATTTTATAATACCGACCTAAGTATGTGTACCTAGGTACCGAACGTTTGGAACATAATATTAATTTTATATGAAAATAACTAACAAAAATATGAAAAGAAGTTTTAGTGAAAGTTTGGTAAAGTCATAATGTTGATCATTATTTACAGCTGCTACGTAGAATTCTGTTGAAAACTTATTTTTTTCATAAATTCGTTCTCTATAAAAGAACCTGCATCTCACCTGATGGAAAGTGATGATCAGGCTGAAGGTGTAAGTGAGCCAGCTTCACCCGGAATCTGGTATGTGCTTAGTGCCTAACAATGTAAGCAGGTATGTTTTACATCGAGTTAAAAGAAGCTGATAAAAAGTAATCGTCTTTTGTAAAACTATAGAGATTTAGAGTAGGCGCACACCTTTGATTTTTCGTCGGCCGATAGTTTAGTCGGGCAGTTGATCAGTATGGGCATGTATGGGACTGCGCACACCACGCCGATTCGATTTGGCCGATTCTTCATACAATTTAAAATCGGGCACAACTATCGGCCAACTAAAAATCAACGGTGTGCGCCTACTCTTACTATGACTTGACCAAGATTTCCTATAAATCTAAAAAAGGTTCGCTTAACTTCATGCACGGTGTCGGGTGGGTACCATGCGTGCTCATCAAAACTTGGTGTCATTGACGCACACCTTCGTGGAATCCTCTTCATCCGCCTCATCCATGGTTGATAGACGCCTCTCAATCTCGGATAGTGTGGTTTTGGACATCAGTTTCTTGTGCTTGATACTGAAACATTGAAAAAGGTTTAAGCCCATTTAGATTTTTCCTTTTTTCAGCAGAAAAACTGTTTTGCCATTTGCAATCACTGTTTTGCAATCAAAAGATCCATTTGGATAAATAATTAGATTTTAGATAAATATTTCAGCTCGTCATATACCTACTTAATTTTACTTTTCTGAATATATTAACTTTGCTGTGATTCAGAAAGGACAATATTACTTTGTAATGATAATAAGTTGTTAATTCAAATTTTTATTCTATCTCAAAATATCTATTCATAAAGTTGTCAGTCCATCTAATTTATGATAAATTCTGTGCAAATATTCTAGTGAAAGGAACAGCTTTTACTTTAAAAACATACTTTTTCTTCCCTCCTTTGTGTTTGAAATCCTTCGATTCGCCTTTTTTGTTCTTGTTATCATTATTGACTTGTTTCCATATTCCCGTCTTGTTTACCTCTTCCGATATGTTTATTGACGCTAATGGTATGTTCATTATGTTACCATTGATCAACGGGATTTGTAGGTTTTCCTGGTACGGCGGAGGATTGCTTTTGTTCGTTACCTACAAGCAAAAATCCTGAGCGACACATTTAATCACAAAAAAACAAAAAAAAAACTGGAAAAATTGTGACAAAACTTACCTGTGTGTAAGACTAATAAAGTGACAAAATAAACACTGGACATGGAAAAGAAAACTACAATGGCAAAAATAAAAAGCTCATAAGTGAATAGTAACATACAATTTATTTCGGAGACAGCGAAGTGTACATGAACAACAAAAAATTACGCTAGTAAATGGCAGGATGACTAAGGAAAGAAATGTATCGCCTGATTGATTAATTGCGGCGGAAAAGGCGCAATATTTTTACATGCCATCCCACCTCTGCGTCTCCCAGCTCCCGTAATTCGTCCTGATTCCGCTTGGTCATTTCTGGCATTACGTCATCCAGGATCTTCATTTCTCGTCGAGTAAAAAAGAAATCCAAGGATTTCCTGATCCCGATCATTACTACCAACATGAGCGGGAACAGAATAGAGGTGGACGAGAACGATTTTATCACCCAAAGGCAAATAAGGCATGTCAATTGAATTGCTGTGAAAATGTGGACTCGACGTATTGGCACCTGAAAGATTCAAAACCAAGACATAAGTGTTGACAAGACATAATGATCAATACATACAAGACTGGGCGTTTTGTCAGTTCAGAACATGGAAATCACAATTACCTGTCTCAAGAACATGTGATCGGGTTGATATTTTTGCGGCATAAACATGATCAGAATTCTGTCAAAGAATTGAAGCCCTTTCAAAGATGCAACCCCCATGTATAAGAAAACTCCAAAAAGTACAGGCATTGGTATATGGCTCAATATTGGAGTCAGAACAACTGAACAGCCTATTGTTAAAAATATCAAAATATGGGTCACTCTTTGCTCTCTTACTCCTAAGAATTGGGGCTTTTCTCCTGGAGCTGCACATTCAGATTCTACTTTCAAGGAGTTCACGTGGTTGATGCTTAGAACTGTAGCCGCCACAAACCATGGCAACCCCATAATCGAGCAAATCTGTATCAAGATCGCTAAGACGAACAAGTCCAAATGATAGCCACATCCTTTCTTCAATTTGTTCTCTTTCCTATTGACTATCACAGCAGTTATTTGCTGGTCCATGAATATTAATATTGTGCCTAAAAGTGCTGGTAATATAGCAATGATGGCGGACCAAAAAGGGTTTCCATTAAATGGTGTTATGACCCATTCTCGTGTCGGGAGAGTAGGCTTAAATTCAGACGGCACTTCGAGTTTTGGTGTTTTAACACCCACTTTGTAATCTAAGAAGGACATTGATAAGATTGCAATAATTACAGAAAAATCACTGATGACTTGTCGGATCTGAAATGGAAAATTGAATGTAAATATTCAGCATTTTAAACCCAAAGTAATGTAGAAAACAATAATATTTTACCTTAGATGGGAAAAATAAAGAATTTTTGAAGTCCTTTAAAATGATTGATATCGTAAAAGTTCCCAAGAATAAAATGATCGACATCAAGTATACGTCCGGCACGTAAACTTTCGTATCACATCCTCCTCCTGCCAGAGTACCATTATAAAGCTGAAATAAGTACGAGTCACAGTTGTAAAGTTAGAAGATAAAATATACTTTAATTTGGCGTATAAACTTGATTGGCATGCTCAATACTACCTGACAAGACTCCTTGTCGACTAACGACCAATTAAACTGCTCGGGCACTCTGGAGTAATTACTTGGTAAACAGTAGCACTCATAATTGAGAACTTCATCAGGGCGTGTCTTTAGAGGGTATTTCTTGCCGATAGAAATTACATTTTCCACTGCCTGTAACATAATAAGTAAACAACTTAAATGAAATTGATATTTCTGAGCTGGCTCGTAATCATTTTAACTTGTCATTTTATGTTACCTTGTAAATAAATATAAACGCGATTAAAGTGGCAAAGTTTTCTTCGGTAAACCTCGTGATGTAGCAGACTAATGCACTCGCATCTATTGCTACCAGAATTATCAATATTATGGTTATCCATGTTCCAATACAAAACCTAAATGACATGTAATTCCAACCCAGCTGTCGGCAGAATTCAAACACTATAGTTTCGAATACTAGTACAGGCCCTGTAGATCCTAAAATTGTCAAAGGTTGTCCTGAAAAAAACCCATAGCCCATGCCACATACGAATCCTGATACGAGAGATTCCATGGCTGCCATGTTCTTTCCAGTTGCCTCTCCTAACAAGCCTCCAAAGGTTATGATAGGAGATAGACAAGCAAAGTAGAGGAAAATCCACGAAGCTATACATTGTAATGCTAATGCGTCTTTGAAATCCGACCAATACCAGGGCCTTTTCCTTTTTAGATCATTAACTAATCCTCCAAACAGTCTTCCAGTTCTTGCTAACCCTGATTCTTCTCTCTGTCTCTGTTCTTCTTCTTCTTCATCAGGTTCGTCTTTTGGATTATTATCATTTGGCCGTTTTCGGGGGTCTTGAGAAGGGATAGCAGCAGGAGGTTCAATACGTATTGCTGGATCCCATTCTCCGGGAGGTAAGACCGTTACAGCATCCAGAAACTCGTCTATACCAGCTAGCAAGTGATCTCTCTTTTTTGCGCGGTAGGCAACTTCATGAAATATTTCATCCGACATCAACGTAGCCATTGCCCGTCCGATTTCGTGGAAACTAGAATTACTGTTCGGTGGTCCTAATAACACGAACATAAATCGAGTCGGTACTGGTACTTCTGTAAGATCTCCCATTATAGTTCCAGTTTTAAGTCTGACGAAAGCTGAGAGAGTCTTTTCAAGGAAGTCTACTTCACCGACTAATATGTTAGAAGCTTCAGCCCCTTGTGGTATCTTACGCATAAAATTCACGTTGCTTTTGTGGTTTATATCGCCATTCATTGGTAGATCACCAGAACTATGGTTTCTTTGCATTGAAAGACTACTGGGGCTTTTCACCATACCTTCATCATGGCCGGAACCTGGAAGAACATAAAAAAAAAATTAATATCAAATTCATTCATGCAAAAAACATCAGAAAGCTTGCTGTGGTTTAAAATAATTGTTCAACTTAACCGTGTGCATTCGAATTACGTAACTGTGGTCTAAATAATAAATTATTAAATTACACATTGTGATGATTGTAATGTGTCCTGTGTTGTTTAAAATGAAATTAACCTAAATAACTATGATACCGTGAAATATTTACTTAAGGTAGCAATACAACAATTTCAACGCTTGTAGTCAAAAATCCTAAACTAAATGAGATCTACCTATTGAATTGAACCTAGTTTATTGAACAAATATTCAAGCATGAGCAAAGCTTACAAAAGTGGCAGACTGTTTGAAAACATAACGCAATGTAGCTGTAAAATAAACACATCGAATGATTAATATCAGAGGTTGAAATGATTTGAAAGAATCCAATGACACAAAAAGTAAAAAGTAAGGAAAGAAGAAAAACATTGACGAAGACAGTTATAAGGATAAGCGGTTACCCGCATTGGGGATGCCTAGGAAACGATTGAAATCTCCTTTGTGGGAGTGTCCACTTGTAGAACCGCCTTCATCCACTGCAATGGAATACAATGCCAATTTTCAAGAATCTTATATTAATAAAAAATTGTTTCCGACAAACAGTACACGTGGTATCGACACAAACATTATACATATACAAGATAAATATTTAGCGTTCAATGCGTGCGATTCGTGAAGTTTTTACAAATTGGTGTGGCTGGTGTGGTGGGGTTTCTGCACACATTTTACCGTTCCAATCGCTCGCCTGACCGGGCACTGCCAGATACGAGCCTCTGGCATCAGATGCTTGAAGAAGAGCAGTATGGGGCGAAGAGGTGGACCCCCGACAACTCCTCGCACTGGAGCGTCGAGAGCCACCTTCCTGCAAATCTGATAGGATACCGCCACAATACCCATTTAAAATTTATTCTAACTCCATTCCCGGAATTGTTTTGATTCTCCAAAAAACAAACATACTCACTTTTACAAGAAGAATGATTCCGTCCAATATCAGCAAGCGACCTGATTAAAGGTAGTCGTGACATGTTATTGTGATTTCGCCTCTCATGTTGATGCCTATGTCTTCTTAGCAAAGCGTCTTTCACTTTCTCTCTACTATCATATCCTAAAGATCCGTCAGCTACCATGCTGTCCAGAACATGATCGGCTACTTGTTCTAAAGAATTCGCTTCCATATCCAAGATTACTGATCCGTTTAGTATTAGGCTTCGGAGTTCGAAGAGTGAGTGAAGAGATAACGTAGCCACGTGAGGCTTCGACCATCTATTGCCACCTTCCTCCACATCTTCTTCGAATTTAATCCATCGTGCTGTTTCTTTCCATTCCAGTTCATCTCCATCCTTAACCAGCTCTTCCATCTCAGAAAACAGGGGATGCGATTCGAGGGTGCCATCGTCAAGATCCTCACCAAGTATAAATTGTACTCTTTGCGCTGGTGGTGTTACTGTAAAATGAATGCAGTTTTATATCAAAATCAGTTTTAAATTTATAAAATTCTGGCTCACATTTACAAATTGGATTTCTATCATCTAAAAAGGAAATAAATTTCAAAAATAGATAGAATTTTAAAACTAATTCAATCGGAGATAATGAAAACCAAAATGTGGAATGGGCAGACGTTGTTTCTAAACATGCGACGTCGATTTCCAAAAGTTCATGCTTATCAGAGCTTCAGTGGAAAATATCTACACCACCATTCTATTGCGAAAGATAATATGCTTTTAATGTTTGAACAGTATATTCGCGGAAAAATTTGCAAGGTAACGTTAACTTAACGATGACTTTGGATACTGTACAAAAACATATCCGCAATAGAATGGTGGCTTCAATGAAGACGTTAAACACAAAGATGGAGTTCAAATCAGAATTAACGCTAATCTTTTGGTAGGTAGTTCCTTACATGTTTCGCCGTCATCCGTGACGCTCAATCTTCTGACGCGAGCCATTATAGGGGGTCCTATGGATTTTAATAATTTTGCATATTTTGTGGAAATAAATACCGGTATAAGTCTAAAAATTAACATACAAATAGCTTGGAAAATAGATTGAAGTTGAAAGTATGAAAAGGTCAGATCTATTGTGAGAAGATACAAAAGATTTCCGATTGAGTTGATTCCGAGCACAGTTCAAAATATTGTGTAATATTTACGATAGGGACGTTATAAACAGGGACATAGGTGTGGAAAACATAGTAATTTAAACTTTCGTGTAGAGCTAATTAAACGGGCCTTATTTATTTGGTAGGTACACATGGAATTTGAAATCCCCTGCAAATTGAGTATTTCTAAGGACTCTTTAATTTACAAGACCATAATATCAATTGCTTTGAACCTTACTACAAATTGATCACCTTTGTTCTCTTCTGAAAAATCCGATCAAAGAGCAATCGCAGACCTTTATGGTAATGTGTAATCAGAAATCGGTTGCTAAGATCCTCTTAACTTTAATTCCTTCTCACAAGGTTACTAAGTATAGAATTTTCATTATTTTGAGTAAATAACGTTGCCAACATCAAAGAGTATAACGAGCTTTGTGTACGTCAATAGACCTAATTTGCTGTAGAAATGCTTTACTAAATATTCAAGCGGCATACCATAGGTTAAACAAATGTTTTACATTTTAGGATACACAACACAAATCACATTCCTAAAGAAATCCCTGTGTCAACTGAAATAAGGTTTAATCGTATCAAACTAAACACAATTTCCGCTCCGAATATCTGTGTAGATAGCCCTAAAATTGGTACCTAATTGAATTTTACGCCTTGCTTTCATTCGAATACCGAAACGAGTTTTATTCATAGAAATATGGGTAATCGATTAGCTGAAGGTCTTGTATTTGGGGCACTGATCATATTTAGAACTTCGATGATTAGCGATATAAATCATAGGCCCATTGGAAAAGAGTTCCAATTGCCTTTCAGGTTATGGTATAATTGGCTGAACATCCAAATCTTGTAAGTAAATGTTCTCACAACAGTCACAACTTTAATATTAGTTTATTGTGTTAGACCTGTCATAAGGGCTAAATTGAGACTGATTATGTTTCCGGATAGGATCAGGGTCAGGACTTTTAGGGCTTTGTCGAGACGCAAAGTCTCTAAAGTCTTTAAGTAAAATTATCGTTTAATCCACTGCGGGATGAAACCAATATAAAGTGATCCCTGGTCCATTACTCTTGTTTTGATAATAGCTAGGTCTTTGATCGAAGAGTGTCCTACTCCTACCACATTGGTCTGATATTGTCTAGGATCTATTGAGAACATCTAAAGAGGCTGAATTTTCTCTCACCTGGCCTGTCAGCATCCTTATCCCCATTGCGATGGTGGTGCTTGTGTTTCCTATGGGAGTGTCGCCGGGCCGGCACGTGGACCCCAACGAAGACTGTATGAGCCCGGTGCCCTAGAAAAAAAAAACAATGGTTAAAGGTTTTAATTCGAATTTTAATTTTGATGACGCACTTGATGAAGTACCAGGCTCTTAAGAGGTCGCTTGATTGACATCTGTTAGTGCCAAAACACCTTAAAATGCCTCCTATAAGACTTGATTTTCTCTAACACAGACGTCGCGTCGACCGCGCGTACAAATATACATTGAACGAACTTATTACACGCCACACTGCTCCGAGACACTACTATTACATTTCATCAGAAAGTCTGAAGGATGTGCTCTATTTCGAAACCATGACAATTGATATGACAACAAAGAACACTGCGTGTAAAGTGGTGACTGAGTTGTTTCGACGCTTCCTCTCAGCACTTGTCAAATACATGAGTGTCTCGAAGCGCTTATTAGATTATGAGACATGTTATGATGATGACTGACGATTTGTAGAATAAAATTGGTTAGAAGTAAGTAAAAAGTTGAGCATTCGATAGTTAGAGTAGGCGCACACCGTTGATTTTTCGTCGGCCGATAGTTTAGTCGGGCTGTTGATCAGTATGGGCATGTATGGGAGTGTGCACACTACGCCGATTCGATTTGGCCGATTATTCATACAATTTGAAATCGGGCACAACTATTGGCCAACTAAAAATCAACGGTGTGCGCCTACTCTTATGGGACAAGTACGACTGTTGATGAATAAGTTCCACTTTTACCCTATGCTACTAATGTAACAGCGTTTACACAAACCTGATATTTATTGACATTCTCGCCCACGTGAGTTTAAAAGTTTATTGAAATAAAATAAGGGATATTTCTTTGTGGACAAGCCGTCAGACGCAGGGTTAGATGACGCAATACTTGGTGTTATAAAATTATGAAAATATTTATACTACCACGATAAAAATCTTGTCGAACTTTGCTTAGGTTTGAGGCTGGTGTAACTATGACGAGGTCTAGAACTATTTTTGAACTCAAGCGTAGGTAGATTGAAGTCATTTATTGATTGGTTAACTAGCTTTCCGACCGCGGCTTCGCCCGCGTGGAATTTTTCGGTTTTTTAAATCACCTATGACACTCAATAATGTGGCTTTCTATTGGTGAAATAATTTTTAAAATCGGTTTAGTAGATCCCGAGATTACCCCTTACAATTTTACAAATAAGTATACAAACACACAAACTTTGCCTCTTTTTAATATTAGTATATTTATTTATTTATTTATAGTATAGATTTATGTAATGTTTGATGGGGCCAACTTACTACAAATAAATGAATCAATAAGAGGATTACTAAATAGTGTGACTGAAGAGTAGAGTTCATGGAAGAAGACAGCGATTCCCCAAGGTAAGACCTGGCTATAGCCACGGGGTTAACGATTTATGTCCCAGCTTTGGTTAGGGTTAATATGGTACCATTGACATGAAGTAAGACGATGAAGATGAATGTGAAAAGGGTGAAGGTATTTGCTATTTTCATGACTGACCACACAGCACAAATGGAAATAAAAGTATAGGTTTGGCAATTCCAAAATGAACTAGGAGGGCAAATGATGATGAAGAAACCCTAATATTATGTGTGTGTTTGAGTATGATAAATTACATGCTAATGGATCCTCTTTTATCACATTTAGGCGTTCATATGTATGTAGATTTAGCACTGAATAATTTGGAAAGGTCTCGTTTAGATTGCCGGCACAAATAACTAATTTACGATTCATAGACTAGTCGAAAACGTTTATTTATTCTGTTTTGTGGTAGCCGAATGCATAGCTATTATCTACATCGTTGTCTCTCTTCGTTGCATCCTTTACAATAACGATATTTTGTTCATTCAACTTAATGATTTCAGAGATTAGTGCTTCAGAATAATAACATTCCTTGACGATTTCGAATCGATAAGTTCCTAAATATAGTTCCTGTCCTGTTTCTCTCTCACGCCAGAAAAGATGAATGATGATCTCAAGAGATTTCGACAAAACAGAAACCACGAAATTATTTTCGAAGTAGGCATACCTACTTAGACTGTGAAAGCCTCACAATATGCTTATGTCCATCCATTCGAATACGTGTCGCTTTTAATTTTGTTATGAGATCTGTGATCTATTTCATCGTGTGAACTTTCGCCAATGAGGGTTTTCGCGAATGAAAAATCCGCCAGATGGCAATACATAGACGCGAGGTCCAAATGCTGCATGATTGGTTATTTTTTACATGACATTGACAGATATGTCAAAATCCACCAATCACGCAGCAGTCAGACCCCACATCTACGTCCCGCCATCTAGCGGATCTTTCATTCGCGAAAACCCTCATTTATTAGGTTTACAAAAGAAACACAAACAGTTTTCCAAAGTCGTCTTGTGTCTAAACTTGTAAAATTTAGGATATCAAGACCGTTTACCATTTTAGTGGGCGTTGGTATTTTTATTCGCTCGAAGCAAATTTTCTACTCCAAGTAAGTAGGTATGCTTGAAACTAGCAGCCACGTAATGTATTCAGCTGGTAACTCATTAAGACCGTTCCAGTGGGTGGAGGGCTGTCAATAGAGTGAACAAGTTACCTGGTATTTCTCATTAGATAGATATTAAAAAATAATTAGAATTGCGACAGTAATTGTGTGGGTATTTTAATTAGTTCTTTTAAAGATTCTGTATAAGGCTGACTTCTATTGAATGATGTCCTGAAAAACAATAAGACCTAAATTGAACTAGTACCTACTTTTTAATCATCTTTTTTAACATTTAATTTTCAGCTTTGATCAAAGGTAAGATCAAAGGTAAGACGACTAGCAAATTAAAAAGATAATTTAACAAAAATGCCAATCTTTTATCATTTCAATTTATATATGGATGATCTTTCTATCCAGGCATGTACCTGTTGTCCGTGAATTGAATACGTGATGAGGAAAATTCTATCAGGATCAATGGAAAGAAAGAAAGGTCGGTACAAACAAAACGTTTAAATATTTAATGTTAAAGACCCTTGGACATTTTGGACAATGTTAAATAGTATCTTTTAATAATGTAAACATTCATTATTGATTCGTGATTGTTTTAAACACGACTCTAAACACGACTATTTCAAATGTTACAGGAAATTATGAATGGCACCGACTTTTATTTTGCGCTACAACATTGAAATAGCGAAGAATATTGTCTTAAAAGCCAATATGACCTTATTATTTATCCTGCTAACTCCTAGACGCAGACATTTAGAACAGGCAGTCTAATAAAGAACAATATGAGTTTGAAATCATAATTATTATAGCAATTATAGTTACCACCCAGTCTTAGTCCGCTTTTTTTTGGGAATAATGTAACTTGTGTAGCTAGGTGGGATTTTGGTTTTTGTGAAGTTCCATTATAATAGGTAAATGTCTTCTAAAATGGTTCTCAATTTCCCAGACTACGGACGATAGCGAGGAACATTTAATTTGGGGGAGAAAAACGAAAATTAATTTAGGTCGGGACAGTGGCGGCGTAAGGCGTAGGCGACGTGGGCCACCGCCTACGGCCTCGCGGAACAAGGGGCCTCGCGCATCAAAAATTTTGAAAAAATGTATACAAGGTAGAGATGACAATATCACAATACGACAATAAATGCAAACATTGACTATTAAATATAAATTCTTGATAGCTAAACAATGTAGTTAAAAAAATTTTTTTTTTTTCCAAACAAATTCAGCCATAATCAGACACAAAATTAAGCAACAACGCCAATAACACGGTTTTAAGTGACGAACATTATTCTTTGGCGCAATATTCCTTTAAAAATAATCACTGAATCAAGAAATCAGAAACTGTCAATGAATAGACGAATAGACCGTTTGCTTGACCCGTTTTTTTTTTTTTTTATAAAATCCGTCTTCAGGTCGCCACAGAACAAGGCCTCGCGAAATCTGTCTTGCCCACATCAAATTTAGGTCTTGCCCCGCCACTGGGTCGGGACAAACTTGATTGATTGTGTTTTGATTAAGCAACGGGACTCAATTATTAAGGAATAACTAACAAGACTATTTTAACTATTAATACGGCACTTTTACTCGTATGTTTACATGAAAGTAGAGATTCATAAATTATTAAATAAAAACCTTATTTACCTACAGTAGGCGCGCGAGTTCATGTCCATCGGGGCCTTACTTACTTACCTACTTATTTACTTATACTTACTTATAAGTTGCAAAAAATATGGAATAAGTAGATAAGGTTGACCTACTTAATTGGTAATAATTATCGATATCGTCATTAGCATAATTAGTTAGGTAACAGCACTACCGCATTCCTCAGGATGGACATGAACTCGCGCGCCTACTGTAACTTAACCGTGGGACTTTCCTCTTTCCAGTTTTTTCCCCTTTCCAGACTTAAAACAATTGACGAAATATAAATCTGGGTAAAGCCGTCTCAATGATTTATTTATTTAGATTATTTCATGTCAATGTTCAATAATCCTTTTCTTTTATTCGTCCATAATGTAGGTACTTAAGTTAATGGGAAACCCTGACTGAACCCATTGTGCACCCTGACTGGGTTCTGCCAATAACCCTCCTTCTGGCGCAGTCGAGTAAAAAAGGAAACTTTTTTTATGACTTGAAAAGCCTATGGTCTAATGTCCGTTTTCACCATCAATCCCTAATTTTTAAGTGACCCGTATGAAAACAAAATCCCTGTTATGGTTTCCTTAGGAGTTAAAAATTAAGGATTGATGGTGAAAACGGACGTAAGTAAGTATTCTACTGAGTCTAGGGTTGTGAATTTAATTGTCACCCACACAATAGAACATGTGGCAGTATATTTTACGGAGATTCAGTTCACCGCTAAGACTTAAATGGAAATGCTTGAAGCGTATTCGTAAACCCAGTAGTAACAAGATTTATGTACACCGAAGCGTATCTGCCTGGAATCGATTTAATCTGCCACCCAGGTGTTAAAGTGTCGAGATCCGGATCTAGATATCGGGGTCAGGTGTCTTTACAGCCTAGGTCGACTGAAACGCTTGTAGATTCCTTTGAATGCAGTTTGGTTTCTTTATTTAGGTAAGTACTACAGTCTAATTTTTTAGAAATCAGCAGAAATGTCATCAAAAATGGCCAACTGACATAAAAATATTTTTAGTCTGTGAACTAGTGATGCGACAAAACCTCTCGTTAATCGCGAAGTGAAATTATTGTAGTACTTGCGTATCATCGCCGGGTGATCGTCAAAATACTAAAAATATGCAACAAAGTCGCAACATTGAATGTGATTGTGAACTGATTATGAAATTTTCGAGAACAGGAAACAAACTGTATGCACAGATGTAATCAAAAAACACACTGGACAGTAAAACAATCAATGATATCCGTAAAGATATTAAACTTCAAATAGTTGCAAAAAGTTCTGTTTGACAGGGTTGCTACTAGTGACATCTCGCTCGCTCAGTTCTTTGTTGCTCTATTCCGCTAGGGAGGTAATTTAAGATGCTATCAATTGAAAGAAAATTTTATTTTCTTTTATTTTATTTACTTATATAGGAAAATAAGCAATGGAACAATACGTAAGCATAATTGCATAAAAAAGTAAAATAATTTCGTTTAAATAAAACCGACTAAAAATTAAACTGACTCCGAAAAAGTATACACTAAAAGTAGAAAAATAATTTTACGTTATCTCCAATATTGTCGAAGTTATCGCTGGAAAACTAAACAAAGTAGGTATCTTATATTTTTTATTTAAAATTAATCAGTAATCGGAATAAGTGAATACTTAAAATAATATCGATTAAATTTACAGATTATTGTCTATGACTCACAGGTTACAGCACTGATGTGTCAGAGACAAGTCATAGACAATATGGAGATAACACATGATTTTAAACGTCAAGTCAATTTGACAAGTCTCACAAATTTTCATCGTCCACGTATTTTGCTAAAATAATTTGTTTCAAAGATTGATTTCAAACTTGTATGAACGTGAAAATGAAGTTGGTTGGTTCATGGGCTTGTTAAATAATGTGTATGATATTATGAACACGTAAGTGATTATGGTGTAATTGTGTATGAAAGTGTTTGTTTACATCTCTGCTGGATTCTAAAAAATCAAGGTATAGTTTCGCCTGCTTGGATTTCAGCTTGTCAGAGAAAGGTTTTATAGTGATCCGCAGTCAAGAATCTTGACTCAAAAACACTTATGCCCGTTTTCACCATCAATCCCTAATTTTTATTTGACCCCTATGACAACAAAATTCCTTATGTTACTATAGGGGTCACTTAAAATTTAGGGATTAATGGTGAAAACGGACATTAAAATCATAAACCTACATTTTAATATCCCTAAAGGAAAGGTAAATACACTTTTTCAACCCAGTAAGTTTTATCTCCACAATAGGTAGCGGCATAGGTTGTTGTGAAACCCAATGAAAACGTACCTAGTACCTACGAGTACATACTAAAAAGGTCTTACTACATACCTATACCTACATTAAAATTTATAAATAAATAAGTAACTTACACTTTGAAATCTGCTCCAGTGTCGTAAGAGACTACATTTGTAGTTAAAAATTTGCTTTCAGATTTCATATTGATGAAATCTGAATGATGAATTAATGAATTTGAGGGTTTTCGCGAATGAAAGATCCGCTAGATGGCGGGACGTGGATGTGGGGTCTGACTGCTGCGTGATTGGTGGATTTTGACATATCTGTCAATGTCATGTCAAAAATAACCAATCATGCAGCATTTGGACCTCGCGTCTACGTATTGCCATCTGGCGGATTTTTCATTCGCGAAAACCCTCATTCGTGGATGAGCCCAACTTTTCATTTAGCTAGTTCATAGAGGCGTTAATTGTTCTATTAAACTTTTACACGGTGGTAAAAGCCACTCTTTATTCTTGTTTATAGAGACCATAAAAAGGTGAATAATGCTTTGTATCCTTGTATAAAACGTTAAGGCTTAGGGGAAAGGTCAGATGTGAAGCCATTCAGTGGATCGTATACACGACATCTTTGAGGTCACACACGTTTCAATGTCCATAATCCGTGAGACCTAGACCTCACTTCAAATTCACTGAAAGGGGCTTACAGACCTGTATTTGGACTACCCACTTATGTCGTACGTAATGCATACTTAAGAAGATTCGAACATTCGACATACGTAGCTACGATTACCTCAGTCAGTAGAAACATCATCATAATAATATTATTATTGTTGACGTACACGAGTGAAAAATATCATCTTTTTCTATGTATTTAGCCATCTGAAATGTCTTATTTGGACTTACTAAGTAAGTAGGTAATCTTTGATGTTCTGAACAACAGTGGATCTGTGGATATCCAAGCCAATATGAGAACACTCATCTGAGAATCGAAAATAGGACTTTGGTTACCCTGGTATGGTTTAATTAAGCTTGAAAAAATAAACGGTTATCAATTTTATTATCTTTACCCAATGTACCGCCGCTGTCTTTACACATAGGTAGGCATTAAGTAGTATGATCTTAAAGGCAATTTCACGTTTACTTACACTAAAGCTCATGATGAGTTTACACATGCCTACTTAGTGGGTGGTTCGTATTATTGTACAGACGTCTCTCGTCTGTTTTTGCAACAAAAACATTTTCTTTGGTCTTTAAGGTTCAGCTAAACCAATGCGTACAGCCAGCGTGCGCGATGGCAATCAGTAGAAACTAAAGCCCGGTCTGTGAGCACGTAGAATTTTGTCCAATGACCCCAAGCTATAAGGATGGGTAGCTTGGGATCATTGGACAAAATTATACGTGCTCACAGACCAGACTATAGTAGTAACGCAAACGCTTACGTAGGCTGCACAGTGCATGCGTTGGTTTGGCCGAACCTTAATTTAGTCCGGGTTCGGTTGACTGTACATTAAGTGTGACTACCCGTCTTAGTTCAAACGATATTTGCGTAGGCAAATACACGTAACGTCTTACCCGAATTAATAGTTATAGGGCCCTAGAGACATGTCAATTAATAACGTTACACGCTTGAGTTGTTGGGCGCTGTATTGTGGCTGCTCAGTGGAGAGGCTTTCCTTTGAATTAATGATTTGCTTCTACGGTCAGTGGTTAGGCAGTACTTTGAAGGGACCAGAGGTTCCGAGTTTGAATCTCAGTTCATTTGAATTAAGACTGAGTTGCACCACCTAACTTTGACCGTAACTAAAACGATAACTGGTGTTTTTTGTATGGAATTTGACAGATTTTTGACGTTTGTCAAAGTTAAAGTAAGATAGTGCAACTCAGCCTAAGTGTAATATCGGACTGTGTTAGGAATCATTCACAGAACCTTTCAGTCTTCTGAAAGGTTCTGTGAATGTCCATCAGCTCATATTGCAGGTAATAAAAAAGATTGCCAAGACAGTAACTACCCTCTTCTTTCGTTGGAGTCTGAATTAAATTAAAGATTGTATATAAAGTTATAAATAAACATGTTTATGAATCGGTACAAAAGGGTAGCTCGTGTAACGTATTATAGGTAATGGTACTTCGATGGAATCACTTGAGAATTTGATCGTAAACGTTCGCAAACAATTTAGGAGAGCTTTACCTTAAAGGACAAAATATAAAATTGCGATATCGCAACATAATTAAATTCGTTGACATTGGACTTTTTCTCGATTTATGTTCAAAGTTTTATCGAGTTACAATCTCGACCTTTTTAAAGGTTTCACACATGAAGGATATTGGATGATCCAACCGAAGGTATTTTTATGACAAAAATATTTAGATAGGTTAATACCTAATTCGTCGTATCGGTTTATATTTTCTTTGACCTTGCCATTATCAAGTAATTCAATGCTTTAAAAATACCGAATAGGTACCCTATGTAATACCTAGAGCACAATTTTAAAATTCCAGTGACATCACACACAATTCGCATTTATAATATTAGTAGGATTCCAGTGACGTCACACACAAGTTAGTATGAGTGATATCACGCTCTGTTGATGGTGTCACGCTCAGTCATTATTCCATGCAAAAATAACTGTAAGAAACCCAAAAAAGTATTCTTTTTACATTTACGTGAATATATTAAGAAGTTTATTATTCTTAATTAGTACCTAATAATAATTTAATTAAGATACTACTGTAGCAAATAAAAAAGCCAGAGCTCTCCGTCGATGTATTTAAAAAAATATCTGGTGCTAGTGAAACACAAAAAGACTAAGAATTTAAATTCTTATCTTAGATCTAAAGAATAATTTAATTGAATAAGTAATAATGTTTTATAAAACGGTAATTGCTCTGAAACCGTTTAAATTGAAATAGAAAAGAAAAAAAGATCTTAAAATTTCTAAATTGCTAACTTGTTTCTCCTTAACTTTAATTACAGGTCCGAGAAAGAAAATAATAATAGGTATAAGTATTTGTTTAGATTGTGATACTACCTAACTACCTTTTGCCTTCGGCATAGTAGAACCTTTGGTGTGTCACATAATTCCGATCTTGAGTCTTATGATTAAAAGATGAAAAAAATGTAGTAAGTATGATATTATGAAAATTTTCCCTTAGGTATTTCATCTCTCTTCAAGTATTTTTTCCAAAAAGTCCATGCTATTAACAAAACCACAATATTTAAATTTTGTGGTGGATCTTTTAATCGACGATAAAAAGTAAAGTGCACTGCCCGGGAATCGAACCCGGGTCGCAAGAATGGGAATCTTGCATGATACCACTACACCAGCAGTGCTTGTTAATAATGCGCGAAAATAGAATACAAATTAAGTTACTACCTACTTGGTGCCTCATCGGTGCTATTTGAGGGTAGGTAAATTATTCTTGCTCGTGGTTTCTTGAAATTTGGTCTATCACAGAAAGACAATCGGGTGTGTCTTTTTAAAACCAGGATAAAAACTACTTATTCTATGATCAAATGGCTGCATAAAGAGAGTGGAGGAAGGCGATGAAACCTTACTGTGACAGATCGAAATTAACGCGGGCGAAGTCGCGGGAAAAGCTAGTAAATTAAAACAGCTAAAAAGACCCATCTATTGTAAGCTATGATAGCACAAATGCCAGAGTTGGAACTAGGCCGGTTTTGTCCCATTACTGCATTGTCAGAGCGATAATGCACTCCGATGCTGGTTCAGAATGAAACGATGGAAGTTTGAAAAGAAGGAAAAATTTAGTTTTTTTTTACATTGAAAAAGAGCGTGAGAAACGAATTCTGTTTGTATCGAAATTGGTGTCCAAAATAGACCTCCAGTTAGGTTTTCATTTGTTTTTTATTCCCAAACATTTTTGCCCATATTGGATCCGTGGCTTCCTGCCAAACACTGACGGTTTTCAGATAAGAATGGTTCGCAAAAACCGTATTACAATACTATTTTTATAACTACAAATACAAAAGTTCTACCTAAACTGTTCACCTTGTTAGTTGTTGACTTTGTTAACTAGGTAGCGTTGTAACTTTTAATGACATTAGTTAGGTGTTCCAAAACTGCACAAAATTGATGCCACTTGAAATTGGAGCTACATGTGAATATACAAAATTGTTGTAAAGTCGTAATTAAAACTACACTACAATTATACGACGCTACAGTGTTTAGCTGGGTGTGCTGTCGTCTGTAATAGGCTAAGTTTCTTAAAAAATCTTTTAGTCTGTCAATTATAATATCATTTCAATACAGGAATTTAATGTCTATTTCCATTTTATTTTGCAGTGTTGTCAAAGTACAGCTACTTGTTTATCAAACTATCCTACTAATATTATAAATGCGAAAGTTTGTGTGGATGTCTGGATGTTTGGTACTCTTTCACGCAAAAACTACTGAACGGATTTTGATGAAACTTTATAGTATTATTGTTTATAACCCAGAATAACATAAAGGCTATAATTTATGACATGACGATATATGACAAACTAATTTCACGCGGGTGAAGGCGCGGGCAAAATCTAGTTAAGTATAAATTAATTAATGGAAACTTTGGGTACCTATTCAGGACTATAAAGTTATAAAACACCAAACTTCTGAAAACTATTGTTTAATGGTGTTAATAACCACTCGTGACTTCACAATTCACAAATCTCATACCTCAAATTGTAGGTAGTACTTTAAGGCTGAGTTGCACCACCTAAATTTAACCGTAACTATAATCGGTGTTTTTTGTATAAAGATTCGACAGATTTTTGACGTTTGTTAAAGTTAAACTAAGATGGATCATTAGAATAAAACAAAATCTTCAAACAGTCGTTTTTCGAACAAATGTTTAATATTAATGATCTGTTTATAAAAATATACTGGAAATTCGTCTTCCGCTGAATATTGGAAATGGTTTCATATTACCTTATTGGTACTGAAGAGTCCCATTTACATAATTTTATTCTGAATCTTTGTTGTGATAAGTTGTTAAATTGTTTCTTTGTATAATAAAGGTACATTAATATTGTTTGAAACATTTGTTTAACGTCAGCATGATAATTTCTTTTTAAAAAACAAGTTTTTTAATCTCGCTGTCAATATTTCAATCTTATGAAGATGTTGAAAGAACAAAATTGAAAAATAATATTTTTTTAAAGTTGCTTTTTTACACTTTGCAAATTCACCCCTTGCTAATAAAAAGTTAGGTAGATGATATAATTACGGACAGCACTGGACGTGCTGGACAGCACCACACAACGTAGTAGAAAGGCGCTGGATGCAGGTCGCTACCAACCGGCCTTTGTGGAAATCAGTGGGGAGGCTTTTGTTCAGCAGTGGACGTCCTAAGGCTGAAATGATGATGATACTAAACGATAGTAAGTAACTAATAAATTCTCCATCAACTAAAGATAAACGTTATAATCAAAATTCTTCAAACTATCTACCTCTTACTTATAAGCTTAAACTTCTTCATAGAACGGAAAACGTCGTTCGCACGTTATGGTGAGCTTATTTTCATCGATTTGGTGGCAAACTCATAATAAATTAAGCTTGATAAGGTAATTTCATCTCTATAACCGTACAATAGGGTGGTATTTTCTTTATTCGTGATTGGTATCCCGGTGTATGTTTGGCTCCCTACTTATCCTACAGGAGCTCCCCTCTGACCTAGTTTCGGTTTTCGGGGACTTAGGTAATTGGAATACAAACAATCATACCGGAATATCACTTCATTTTATCAGGATTTGAGAGGTTTTTATAAAAGTCAAGTGCTGACTTAAACACTTTTTGAAAAAATTAAAATTTGAGGTGCGTGAAAATTTCGCTTATTTTTTCGACGTGTCTGGAATTTTTAAAAAAACAACAAGCGAAATGGCTGCCATTTTTTCGTTTTGCAAAGAAGAACGGTCACGCCCCATACAAAAAAAACCCAGACCCGACAGAAACGAGACATACCTCAGTTTTTTTGTCATGTCTTAATTAGTTAAATTATATATTTATTATATACGAAATATATGTATAACACCAAAATATTACCCTTTGTTTTTGTTCAGGCGTTATACAAAAACTAATACAAAATGCCTATTTATCACCAAAATTGGTAAATGTATGTACCTAAATGTCTATTACAGCTGCTATGGAATGTATCTAGGTGACCTGGAGATACAGCCGGATTATACAGGGTGGTTATACATGTGGAACGATAAGTGATCTCACTCGATTATTTCTAAACCAATTTTGGTGATAAATAGGCATTATGTTAGGGTTTTTGTATAACGCCTGAAAAAAAAACAAAGGGTAATATTTTGGTGTTATACATAGATTTCAAATATAAAAAATATATAATTTAACTAATTAAGACATGACAAAAAAACTGAGGTATGTCTCGTTTCTGTCGGGCCTGGGTCACAGATGACCGTTCTTCTTTTTTGACTTGTCTGGAAAATTTTCAGTAACATACTTATCGCTTGTTACTGAAAATTTTCCAGACACTACCAGCTGCCAGTTTATTTTGCCATGCTGCGCATAAACCTCTACAGAATAACATAAAGACTGTAGGTACTCGTAATTTAAAGATATTGAGTTAATTGGCCAAATTATAACCATAAGTCTCAAGTCCTCTTCCTTTCCTCTCAACCAAAATCTTAATCAATGAATGACAGTCCATAAAGTTCGTTAATCTCTTAAGTATCGGGATTTTCCTAAAGCTTTTCTTGTGTTGAGACAGAATAAACAGCTGTTATTGTCTAAGATAATATTATTATTGGGATTTTAAAACCTAAAGTTACCTACTTTGGGAAAAGCTATCTATCATGAACTTTAGCGGGATTATTAATCAGACGCAGGTTAGCGTACCATCCCTACATTGTCGACATTCCACCAGCTCGCACTAGGCGATTCGATAACTCTTTTATAATGCGAACAGCTAGGGACTGGAATTCGTTGCCTGCTGCTGTCTTTCCCGACAACTATAATCCGGGTCTTTTCAGGGTGAGAGTGAATAAGCACTTAGGGCAGATATGTACCTATGTACCATCCTAGACAGCATCTCACTTAACATCAGGCAGGTGAGATTACGGTCAAATATCTGCCTTGTTCTGCATAAAAAAAACCTTTTTACGAACCTTCAAAATCCTGTTCAGTGTAATCGTGATGGGTTTGTTTCCTCGCAGCTGGGTCAGTGGGAGCCTCTTCATCATCAGCCCTGGTCTCCATATTCCACGGCCTGCGAACAAGTAAACAGGTGAGTTTAATATTATTTCATAAACAAAAGAGGTCCACTGCTGGACAAAGGATTTTCACAACGACCACCCCTGCGTTGCTCGCAATTAGTTGCTAGGTATCGGCGCCCTTTACGAGATCGTCGTTCCACCTAGTGGGACTAGGCCTGCCTTTAGACAATAACTCGCGGCTCCGTTTTTTTGGGCTCTAGTGGAAACCATCGGGTTTTAGCGGGTAGGCCCCGCCTTTAGTGGGTAGGCAGGGAGAGTCCCACATATAACCCACTGGCCGTCCCCATCGACCAGACCTTCGACGTAAAAAAGGCCTGCCTACATGAGGTTTTTCACTCCATGATATGCCCCCAGAGGTAACTTACATTAATCCACAACTAAGCCTAGGCGCAGACCACCAACTTTTAGTTGGCCGATAGTTGGGCCCGATTCTAATTTGTATGAAGAATCGGCCAATACCAAATCGGTGAAATGTGCGCACTTTTATACATTTCCATACTGATCAACAGCCCGAACCAAAGAGGCTAACGCCCGTATTCACAAACATTACTATGAGGTCTCACAGTGCGCATGGACGCACAGGGTGACACACGAACAAATCACAGAGCTCTATTCAACGCTGTGTGTTCTATTTGCTGCTTCACTTAAGCAAGTATCGTTTGTGAATACGGGCGTAAATCCAAATGAATGTTAATACTTTGACTACAGTTTCTACCAGTTTCTATAGCAATAGATACTTAATAATCGCTATAAACTAATAGCCGACGCTAAACAGCCATCAGCGGAGTTTATCACATTACTAGGCGCGTCTAGTGTGCTAAGGTAATATTATTCTAATATCATCATAATGGAAACGCGAGCATCTGCCAATATCTTTTTAGGCAACATTTTCTGCCTAACTCATTATCTACTATTTAAGAGTAAGTAGAGGTATTTTTCTCAATTAAAAAGGTTTTTAATTTAGTAGTTCTCTACCATTTGTTGGAAGGTGCTTTATTTAAAAATACACCCTAGTCGGGCTAGTAAAGGATATGATATAGTTTTATATCGCGGCGTTACATTGAATTTTATTAACCGTAGGTATACTCATCGTGAAATTAAACCACCTCGCCAAAATGCAGTCAGAGGAAAGAGATACAAAGATCTCTTCCTATTCATGAAAGAAATGGCAAAACTTCCTCTTCCCATTATACCCAATTAGGGTTGTCAGGTCCAAAACCACAAAAGCCGGACTCTGTGTCATATTTAGAATTCATAGAATTCGTGTCATAGCTCACCTCGACTTTCGCCTAGCACGGCAGCCAAATAAAAAGCCTAACAAAAGCCGGAAAGCCAATATTTGGCCGGACAAGACCGTAAAAAGCCAAAAACACCTGGCAACCCTATATCCAATGCCAAATACAATAACTTGTTAGAAGTAGATAGATTGATTTCCAGGAGTTTCAGAGTGCTGTTAATATAACCACAGATTGATACATTAGTGCTGGGTAGTAGCTTCATTAGTTGATTAAACGACGTTTCCACGTGTATACCATTGATTGCAGTGGTATGGGATAATGCCTGCTTAATTGATCGCCATGGCCGGCCACTCCCGATTTAATTCTGATTAAGTAATCACAAAGCTATCTGTGTTGCCTATGGGAGACATAACTATCAGCTGATAGATAATCATGGGGTAAAAGGGGACTAGGAACATGTCTAAAGCGTGTTTATTTTTTGCTTATTAGTAAAGGCTGATTTACACGTATTAAGTAGTTAAGTAGGTGACGAAATTTTAACTTAATTTTAAGTGATTATTTGCATGTTACCTACTTAACTACTTAATACATGTAAGCCTTAAAGTAACTAACGAACTTTATGTGATTTTTATAGCGACTCCAGTGACACAAAGTAATATTTGATTTTAATTCATAAATTAAAATTACCATCACATGTAAGTACCTACTACCCCTGGACAAAGGAAAATAAAATGATAAATACTCGTAATTTTATTTCGAAAACGATTGGATTTAACTTCAGGACTTATTAATTTGGTAGTTAAGTAATAAGAATTTAAATAGAAATCGTTTGTCATATTCCAAAATAAGACTGTTTACTTTATAGCAGCATAAACTTCTTGTTTACAAAATCAACGAAGAATATTGGGAATATGTTTACTTTCTAAAATAATACTCATTAACGAGTTTTGTTTGTACTTTTTGAAGCCCGTCATAACGGGTTTAATATTAAAGCTGACATTTTTGCCTAATCCATAGCTGAGCAACTTTTAATCTTAACCATAATAATATTATCTATAAATAAATTTCGTCGAATTGGGCCTGAATTAATTAAGCCAGGACTTCGTCTGTAGACGATATCCAATAATTGACAATCTGTTAGATCGATGAAGCTGGACTAGTTCGCCTTTGGAGAATTTAACAATAACACTAATTGTTTTGATTGAAGTTAAATTTTAGTGATAAAGTTAACTAAGTTTTGGAGATAATGTTCAGACGAAAACAAAAATAGATTAGACCTAGAGATATTATTCTAGAATATGTACGTAAAGTGATAGTGATCAAAAACATTTGTTTTATAAGAGCGCTCTCTACCATTTGGTTTAATTTCAAAATCAACAAAGACAAACAAGTCCATTATTCAATACATACATACTTCAATGTAGATAGTTAATAAAGAAAACTGAAGTAAGTAACTCAAAAAGAAACGTGTGTTTCACGACAGTACCTACATTATAAGAAAAAAATTACACAGGTCAAACTTATTCTGTGCTTTAGCTTAGTTAAAAAGCTTTGTGAGCAGGCTCAAATTTTCTTTAGTCTCACACTTTTCGTGTTAAATGAGCTTTCATAAATATTAGCCTTGAAAGTTTTAAATACTAGCTTCCACATAATAATAAAATAAGTAGGTACTAGCAACGAACCAAAAGCCACGTAATCCGGGCTGAAACGCGTAAAATTGGGTTTATCAAGATTTAGTAGGTATAGTGTAAGTAATTAATTTATTAGTTTAATAACCTCGAGATCACGGATTATTGAACCTAGAATATAACTTTATTTATGTAATGAATATATACATTTTATTGTACAGTCAGGATCAAATAGTTCGTGACCCACGTCTTTATTACAATCAGACTATGGGTGTGTTCCCCACTTTTTGGCCACTTTGGTTGTCAAACTATTTGACGC
Source organism: Ostrinia furnacalis (assembly GCF_004193835.3). Classification (NCBI taxonomy): domain Eukaryota; kingdom Metazoa; phylum Arthropoda; class Insecta; order Lepidoptera; family Crambidae; genus Ostrinia; species Ostrinia furnacalis. Next base: position 275,839 of record NW_021132589.1, on the reverse strand, counting down.
TGACTGTACACCACACAAAAACAAGAAAAGAAAGAAATACTCAAAAGATACAGCATAATTCAGGCGGTCTTATCGCTATGAAGCGATCAAGAGAATGAGAAACATATTTGTTTATTCAATATCTTTAACCGACTTAAAAGAGGAGGAGATTCTCAATTCGGTTGGTATGTCTTTTGAGTAAGTTTATTATTTAATCTCGGAAATCGTTAGTTTATAACCCGTCTGAAACTGTAATGTGTTATTAATAATGTACTTAAGTTCAAATGAAACCCATCTCAAAGTTTAGCAGTATAGTTAGCGGTTTTTCAGAGAAACAACGCGGTATTTGAAGCAATGTGGTTTTATTTTAGTGTTTACTAAAGTTGAGAGAATTTAAAGATATTTTTAATAGTGAAACCACAATTTATATTTTGTGGTGAATCTAGTATACCTAATGAAGTAAGTGTGCGATAGGTATAATAATTTTGGAGCACTATTCCCACCTTTTGTTCCCATTGCTTTGCTTTAGCTTGGTCACAAGAAGAACAAACACGCAATCACCGAATATTTAGAAGTAGTGACACCCAAAGTGGCCAAGAAGTTGACCACACAGCATTTTTCAAATTATTGTAACAAAGACGTGTTGCCAACTTTTTGACTACTTTGGATGACACGAACTATTTGACGCTGACTGTACTTCTTTTTCTTTTATTTTGGCCACGACTTGGTTTTGAGAATCATGATTTCGCCATTGTCACGTAATCAGCTTTGACAAAGTTTACCTGACTGTACTTCCTCACCCACAAGCTTTCAGCTTGAGCAGTGTCATATCGTCAAAAGTTTTTACAAAATTTCACATTTTCACAAAAAAGGAACAGTCAGCCGTTTTAAAACAAACTCGAATCTCGAGGGCACCGAGGATAATTTTAATTATTGTACCTACAAAAGCTGCGTTGTCGCTCCCTTAACAACTGAGGTGCTAATTTGTTTTTATCCAGCTAAACGTGTCGGCAAATAAACAGAAGGCATTAACAACGTCTAGATAAAATCTACGTTTTGTTCGCGTTAACGTTGTAGCGAAATGTTTTAGCACCAAATAGGATCCTATTTTGTGGCTTTAGGCACGAAATATTACTAGTTACATAAGTAGGTACTGTGCGTCAAATGTAGGTATACCAACTAGTATTACCTATGTATTTAGTTATTTTTAAATACGCACATTATTCTGACTAATAGCTGGTCGCAGCATTGGCCCTGTGAATGTCATTCTGGCAATAATTAGGTATGTCGTATCACAAAAAAAAGCACACCTGCCACCCAAATCAGAATTCTAAAATGTAACTAAACTATATTCTGATTTGTTTCACCAAAAAAAAAAGCCTATAAAATTGACAAATGTGGCTGTGATTTGTGATAATTTCTGATACAAACCTTCATTCAACCCTTTTATTGTGCCCGCGGACATGAAATAGCAAAATGTTCTTTCCGAGGTTTATACAAAATTTTAAAACTGCATGTTTATTGGTAAACAGCGCCACCTATTATCGTTGTTTACCCAGTTCACGATTTTATCCGTATAAGTATTTTGTTTGGCCCACTTCCCTCACGTTGAAAGTCGACTATAAAGCTGAATGAACGTCGTAAAAAGTACATTAATTAGGACCCCTGTAGACCTATAAATTCAGGCATACTGAAGTAACTGGTCAATTTTGAACCCTATTACACTGCTATAAGATGCATCGCGTTGTATCTGTAACTAACTACGATGAGTTTCTAAAAGCAAGATATAATTTAGAGGGTCTAAATTTCGAGGTTTGGTAATTAGTTTTTTAGGCTGAAAGCTGAAAAGGGCGACTCAAAAAGGCAATTTCCTTTCCTAGAAAGGATGAGTAACCCAAAAATAATATACAATTATAAAAAACTCAACTGATTCTATCTCATACAGAAATTGTATAAAAAAATACCTTTGCTAAACCTTTAACTTTTTGTAAGAGTAAAGTCCAATATTATAGTTATGTAGATTTATAAACATGTACCTACTTAGGTATTAACTTGTCAAAAATATTTTTGTGGAACAAGCTACTGCAAAATGACGAGTTTACTAAAGTTCAAAGTGGTATGGTATGTATGTATACCTAACACCCTGTATATCTTAGTAGGTACCTATTGCCATTTTTTCTTTTATTTCCATATGACACACATATGACTCACCCTCACAGGCGTTATTGGCGTTAGCAAATAGATGATTAACTCAAAGGACGAGGAAGCATTTATCCACAAATGAGACGTGGGAGTTCCCTCAGGAAATTCCTGGTTATTTTTATGAACTAATCAACGGTTAATGCTAGCTGCTAATAAAGATAAACTGCAGGATATAACATAATAATTACTACTATTGTTGCGATAAATTAAGTCGTAATATACATTATTATCATGATCGTGAAGTCACGGAATCTAATAAAGGGTTATTATACCTACTACTTCTTTTTAGGTATTATCGTTTTCTGTTTGGGTGGCAGTGTATGTTATAAAATTATCACTTCACGGGATTTATTGCAACAATATCTATTTTAACGGTAAATAATATTTACCCTCCCGACGTTTCGGCTCGGTTGCACGAGTCATGGTCGCGGGCAGACTGAAGAGATGCGGCGTCGTCTGCTCCGGCGCGATGAGTTTTCTTCACCCACCCGCATTTGCACAATATTTTCGTCAGTGGTACAGTCAGTCCGACAAACTACACTAACAGTGTCCGGGTTTCCCTGAGACGGCCTAGAACGCGATTTGTACTTCGTTATCACCGGATTCCACGCTGATGATAGGTTAAATCCATCTTCTCGATTGAAATTCTTATGCTTTTTAATTTCAATGGCTTCACGTATCAACCTAACATGGTAATGCCTGTCAGTTGAGAGGATTTTCGGGTCATGAAGTTCCATCCAGTGATTAACGTCCGAAGTTAACAAATGTTCAGCTATCGCAGATTTGCACGTCTGTTGGTTCTTTACAGCCGCTATGTGTTCTTTGACTCTTTCAGCTATANCCGCATCTCTTCAGTCTGCCCGCGACCATGACTCGTGCAACCGAGCCGAAACGTCGGGAGGGTAAATATTATTTACCGTTAAAATAGATATTGTTGCAATAAATCCCGTGAAGTGATAATTTTATAGTAAAAAATGCAACATAATAGTTTAAAATAGTGTATGTTATGTAAATAAGATATTTTCTTCGTTTTCTAATATGTAAGCTGTAACAACTAAGCCGCCATGGGTGTTTGACATGACTGAATGGCACTCTGGAAGTCGTAAATAAATAAAGAAAGCCTGGAGCACAAAAACAAATGAATAACGCACTCCTCTATGCGAAGCGCGGTATCATATATCTTTGTTGTCTAGAACATACAATAAAATACACTGAGTGGTTTTACACCAAGTGCATCTCACATGGGAATCGAACTCGGAACTTCTACCCCCTTATTGATAAAAAGTTACACCTAGTATGAACCTCGGATTAAAACGACATTTCCATATTAAATGACCGTTTAATTAAGCCAGAGTTTAACTAGGGTGTAACTTTTATAAGGGGGCTAGCTAGAGTCGTGAGAGTCCAACTCTCTAGCGCCAGTGGACCATGTTTTCCGTTATTTCTGGAATTCCTAATCTACGAGTAAATCTAACAATTCCTTCACACTTTTCACTGAAAATGGGTTCCTTATCGCTTCAGGGATACCTACACAATCCAATCTTTCTTGGCCACTCTACTAACCTAACGAATGTAAGCCAGCTTCTGTAGCGTTGTTGATTAAAACTTGACTTGGTTTTAGAGACTTCTCTATAGATAAATATTCGATATAGGTCTTTGACTCAGGATTAGCAAATCTATATATATAAAAATGAAACCCGTTTTCCGTTGTCACGACATAACATGAAAACGGCTTGACCGATTTGGCTGATTTTTTTTTGTAGTTTCCTAATACTCTGTACAAGGTTTTTACGGAAAAAAATATAAAGAAAATCTCTACGCTAAGGCGGTACGAAGTTCGCCGGGTCAGCTAGTATTTTATAATAATTAAACGACACTACGCACATGTTATTATTTAAAAGTTTTTTTTTTCTGCAAATAGCTTTTAAAACGCGTTTTCACATTTTGATTTGATTATCTTAAACTTAAAAAACTAAAACTTACAGCACATCAGTCTTGCATCGCAAATACTCGTAAGGATAGTCCTTGAAGTAAACACTTTTGTACACCATTTCAGATATAAATCACTACACTTCAATTGGATTTTCAAACTGAAACATCTGTTTTCACGAGTACACAGGTGCAAAGAAAAATACACCTTACTACCTCGTAAGTCTTTGAGGTTTTGAAATATTTTCAATAATAAATTCTTCATTCGGTTTTATTTATAAAATGTATTTACACAACTTTATGTCAAGTCTTCAAAGCGATGGATTATTCCAGATGTGATTCGAAATCGTTTTTCTTTATCGAATGTTTCGATTGACGTGACATTTCGATTAGACTTAGGTAAACTTCTTTAATAGAAAATTACCAAATAGTAATTTAATCTTTTAAAGCTTTAACAGTCACTGCTATTAAGTTATTTATAGGTATTTTGATTACATTTTCCACCACTGAGACTTTAAAAGACGTTTCTCTAACGTTACAAGTGCGGTTCCAGCACAGTTCAACCGTAAACTCACTTGCGTTTGAGACGGTCGGTCGTTTTAAACAGCTTAACTTCGCCGTCTAGCAATAGGGCTAACGATATCGGTCGGCTCATTGAGTGGAAGATGGTAAATCTCTATCAACACTCGCCATCGCCTTCAGAGGGAAAGCGATTTAATTGCAATAGCAACTTTAAAGCAAAATAGAATGTGTGAATTGGAATTAAGCAATATAAATTGGGATAAAATAATGCAGGTAAAGTAAAGATTGCATACTTTGCTTTATGTACAGCGCAGGACCGTTCATTGTGGAAAACCTTGGGGGAGGTCTTTGTCCAGCAGTGGACGTCATTTGGCTGAAACGAACGAACGAACTTTGCTTTAAAACTTTATATTCAATTCGGCTCATTTTGTTACGTTCATCATGTTATAAATTTTTTGGACCTATTTTTAGATATTAGGTATGTTGATTACCTTCACAGACAGTACGTCATCGTCTATTTTCGTCCATTTTTAGTCCCACTCAATATTGCTGGAGTCCAATAAATTCAAATTACCTAAATGGTCTCAAGTTTCAAAATTATAATATCTTCAAATAAGTTAGCAAAATTGTGACTATAAACAGTCATAAGAAACTCCCAGGGGCAGTTCCAGCTTAGTTGCTCAGTTTAAAACTTAGGGACGTATACTTTACCCGGCCAAGAGATTCCCTAGACGTCTAAAGTTCAATTCTAACTTGGTTAAGACCCTTTCTCACAAACTTATTTGGTATTGTAAAGGGCGATCTCAGTTCTTATAGAGTTAGAGGTCTTATAGTATCTTAGTTTTACCGAAATAATTTGCTTTTTGAGGTAAATGTAATCCTTTATCCAAAAAGTATCTTGTGATAGCGATTATGAACTTTCGTAAAGTGTGATAGGTAAAATACTGTAATGTATTTAGGGAGGTAAAATGTAACAGAAATGAGAATAACCAAAACAGAACAATAAACCAATGCGCAGACCACCGATTTTTGTCGGCCGATAGTTTAGTCGGGCAGTTAATCAGATGGGCATGTATGGAAGTGCGCACATTACACCGATTGGGCCTTATCGGCCGATTCTTCATACAAATTAGAATCGGGCCCAACTATCGGCCAACTAAAAAGCGATGGTAGACCGCAGACCGTCAAAATTTATAACTAGAGAATGTTGTTTAAAAAAAATGTAAGAGATGTTGGTAATTTTAACTCCACAAAATAAAATTACTATAGTCACATAATAAGTTGTGCTATAGTTTCGTTAACCAGCTAGTTTACCATTCCAGCTACGTGCTTGTTGGGTCAACCACAATTCACAATCGTCGACGGTGTTCAACAAACTATAGATTTGAATCGACGGTCCGACACTAACACAAAAAGTATTGTTTTCCCATTATACAAACTACCTATGTACTTTGATCCTTCTTACGATTCCCACAATTAGCTAAAATGAATATTCATTAGGAATATGCGCGATAACTTAAGACATAGTTAATGAAAGCGGGCGTTGAACTCTTGGCGGTCAGGGAAAACGACTTAACTCTGATCGTGGTAGTTAGGATTTAGCACTTAAGTATGATTTGTGCTAAGTGCGTGTTCTTTCTCACTTAGCACTGCGTTAGAGCTAGTGATAAAGTACATCCAGGGCGTAAGGCTAGACGTAGGCGGACAGTAACGAAGAATAACTTCTAAAGGATATTTACCGGACGTAAATGGTACCTTTGTTTTAAGCATTGATTTTCTCAAACTGAATAGTATTTTAATTTGATTTCTATTTCTTTTTACCACACATAAAATGGTGACCTATTTGTGTGCTGGTTCAAGATATTATTTTTCAGAATAAACTGAACAGACCACGACACATCAAGATATTGTGCCATCTAATGTAGTTGTAATTAGTTCGGTTCAGCCAAATGACGTCAACTGCTGGACAAAAGCCTCCCCCAAGGCTTTCCATAACGACCGGTCATATGCTGCCCGCATCCAGGTTTTTCCCGCATAAGTTGTAATTAGTATGTCTTTGCAATTAATATATATCTCGAAGCTAATGAGTGTCTTGTTGATTGTGAATTTACACTAAAATAAATTTTGTAATAAAATCTTTTTATCGTAAGATGTCTCAGCGTTACCTTTACGCATCGTCATTCGAAATATTTTTTTAAGCAGAACAAGGCAGGTATATGACCGCAATCGAACCTGATGTTAAGAGAGATCCCATCTAGGATGGTACATAACTGCCCTGTAAGTGCTTATTCAATTCGAAGCGCTCGAAATTCTACGACCTACCAGCACACAGCTGGAAGCTTCCTAGCGTTCAATACTAGGTAACCCATATCGGACAATAGAAACGCCGGACGTTCCATACCACGCTGCGTGTACGTGTCACCGTGATGAAGCGCCGTCATTTGGCGCCACGTTTATAATGAGCATCTGCCGTAAAACGAAACGTTCTTATTGGAACTAGAGTTTGAAGGCTCTTTTGTAGAGCGTGGTGAAGTGTAGATGAAAATAGATATTGGAAAACGAGGCTTGTTTATTTTATGAAATACCTTTTCATGAAATACCTTAACAACCTCATAATCGGAGTTTCTGCACAAGGGGTAAGTAATGAAGTGGAGATAAAAATAGATAGGGAAGGCTTGTTTGTAATTTATTAGATGAAATACCTAAATAACTTAGCTAGTTTCTACAAAACCACGTGTTGCTGGATGTTCCACCAGCTATCCTCTTATGATTATGAATTTATTTATTTTTTTTACTTTTTTTATTTTTTTTGTTAACACTCTCTTTATGAAGTCCTAGTACACTTTGTTGTCCTAGAAAGCTGTTTCCATTCTTCTTAATTATTTTACTATCAGGCCCAGAACCTTACTAAACAATAATATCACTCAGGTACCCGTAACAGGCATATCCATCGGTTTCCTACATCATTTCTTTGTTGATTGTATGAAGCCAATAATATTTACTCACAACTACATTACCTAGTCCTTTATGTATTACTTTATCAGAAATATTACGTCTGAATGTTGTTTACTCAGCGGTATCCTGGATGAAAGCCATGTGTCTGCCCCAACACTCGCTTTCACAGAAAATGGAACTTACCCCAATATACTTAATGGTCAGAATGGCAAGTCAAGCAATACCGACAAAAACCAGGGTGAACTCGAACTATTTTATGATAGCACGAAGTTACCAACTGTTACGGACTTGCCTGAATTAATCTGAAAAGTTTTGCCTTTTACGTTTAATAAAATGGTAAAAATCCCAATCGTTACCAGTTTAAGCATGTTCGGATAAAAAATATAACTCAATAAATATTTGTGTACGTGCACAAATCTACCTAATCTTAAGTCATATTGAAGATAGAGAGGATAGAGTATTTGACGTTACGACCTGGTCCAGGGTTCGATTCCTGTTACCTAGGGCACCAATTATATTGTGTTAGGAAATTGGCTTAAATCGACGGCTATCGAAAAGATCATGATCATGATTAAGGGTACTTCAAAAGTTCAAGCGGTGTAAACTACTCAGAGCTATTTCAGACGCTTATATAATTATCATATAGTCATTATTAAATTTCATAACTTATGAATAATGCGAAAAAGTTGCAAGTCCTCAATGTAGGTAACTATATTAATTTGATTACGATTTGAGTTGGTAGAAATAGTAATTAGTATGTAAAAGAGTAAAAACAACTGTGAATTCATGCATTCCCATCGCTTAATTAGAAATCATTGTTTTAACTGAATGCATTAGAATTGTGTTGAATGCGAAATGAGCTACGATTAGGTTACAAGGGAAAAGGATGATGGGCATATTGGGCGTTAAACCAACAGAAACAAAAAGTATACTAAATTAAAGCTTAATACTAGTACTTCATTTCATAGTACGGCAACAATCCTGAAATACGCGGGGATACGGAGATAGAGGTCGTTGAATATGCAAAGTTTCCATAGTATTTCACATCACATTAGGGTAATAAAAATAGTATTAGGTCAATTAGATTGCTTTTATCGATCATATTGAGAGTATTGTATCATATCTTACTATCGATTCTATCGATTTAGTAAGTATGTATACCGAATAAATCATAATCGATTATTCGATTGCAATAATCGATTATATTGCTGAAAATAAGGAATTGAATTAACAATCAAATGATAGTAATGATGGTTATCAATAAAATCGATTAATCGAATTGTCAATCGATACATCGATATTTGGCAATATCGATCCGTGATCGATTATGCGACAACACTACAACTTAACTGGTAGAAATCCCCTTGAAACATGACTGTGTTCATGTCCTTTCTTTAAATGGTACCTAGGTATAGTCCTACGCTTATAATGTAGAACATGGTTTAAATATACCATTTGTTGGCCCCACTCCTGAACTGTTGGACATAATAATGGATAAATAACTTAAAGTATTTAAAATGTAAGTAGATAAGTATATTAATTAATAATATTTTTTGTTTACGCAATAAAGCACCTATCACTATTACACATTATGTCAATTTCCAAGCAAACCCGGGAGTTTTTGGTAGTTATTTATATGAAAATATATTTCTGATATTAAGTCCTAACAAATAATAGTAGTTACATTTCTGTTGGTTTTACGCCCAGATTCCATAGAAAAGTGCCCATCATCCAAATGTGTGACATCCAAGAAAATTAATACTTAATGCGATTCATAAGTACTGAATTCGTGTGAGTTGGTACACGAAGCGTAGTTACTACGGAAAGTGTAATTTTTGTACGTTTTGATGCCATGCTTCGTTTATGTTAAAAGTCGACGCCAACATCAAGGTTGTTGCAAATAACTTGATAAATAACTTTAGTTTCGATCGCTATTGTTTATCACCGAAATTCCATGCGAAGTAACTTCGTAGAGTTAGTTACATTTAGTAAGAAATGAACGTACCATTTTTTGCTCAAGAGAGATGCGTGCGCTAGCGGTAAAAATTTTTTTGAAAAGCTAAGCGGGTGAAGCCGGGGTCTACATCAAGTTTAGTCGTTAAATCTAACAAAGTAAACAAAACAGCACTTTACAAAGTGAAATAATTAAAGAGTGCCTTTCTATGTATAGTTGAGGAGTAAAAAAGAAAAAAAGTTTGCTAAAAAGACATGAAAAACTAAACGGAACTCATTGTCATCAGCGGAAAAGCACCCTTTTTAGACACGATACCGACTCGTTTATTACATCGAAATGAATAAAGTTTTATTTGTCACTCAAATTCGCTGTCAGGCTGAGCAAAAGTTTTCGTAATTTAGGACGAAGGATTTTCCAGTCTAGGTTCTGAGAACTGGTGACGGCAGATGTATTAGTTAGCTAAATGGCACAATGAGAGGTAGTTTTTTTTTATGGCACAGTTACACTATGCGGGAAATTGACCGAGACAGATAGTCTAAACACGCATTTCAGTTAGGTTCGCCGTGCGTAGTTCATAATGGTGTGCGTTTTTGCGATTCTATTCGATCAATTTCCCGTATAGTGTAACTGCGCCATTACAGTTGTTTTGCAGGTGTCGAGGTTCGGAGCAACTCCGAGTCTCAAAAGTCAAAAGTAAGTCACGTATCAACATAAATAACACCTTTTATTTAGATGGCATAAGAATTTTCTGAGTGTCTCTGTTTACTAAATTAAATCGACGGCATCGTCGCACTCGCACACAGTTGGTTGACTAGCTACAACTACGAGTATAATAAGGTGAAATTTTGTTATCGTCGTCGGTACAAAGAAATAAAACATTTTAAAAGTAAATTCTAATACTGTTAGTAGAATTTAATTTTAAAGTAAATTCTACTAACTTGATAGTAGTTACCAACAGTACATACCTACTCGTATATGCTCGTATCCAACACGTAGCGAATTACATTTTTTAGATAAAGCGATGATAAACTTAAATCTCTACTTGATTGCCATTCGCAAATGTCCACTTGTGTGCATAAATTATGCATATAACTGACACGTGTCGTCGCTCCAAATTAGCTTAATTCGAGCTTGGTTCAGCCAATTACTTAAATTGCCCAGTTTAGAGATGAAAAGGATTATACTCGTATATGAATGTGCGACTATGGTCTGGATAATATTTGGACTTGAAATTATATTACAGTTTTTGTCAACAGTTGTGTTGAACAGTTTGTCAGCAGTAGAGTTGTCAGCTGATCAGTTTGGTGACTGAATTATTTGTTAGACAGATGAAGGCTGAACAAATAGCAATTTAGTTCTGAGCACTCTGGGCCCTTAAGCTAATAAAACACATTGGTTGTTCAGCACAGACTGTTACTTGAAAACCCATAGTACAAATCACATACAATAGGTGGCAGCACTGTCAGACATTTTATCTACTAGCTGTTGCCCGCGGCTTCACCCGCGTGAAATTCAGTTTGTCACATATCGTCGTAAATTATAGCCTATATGTTATTCTGGGTTATAAACAATAATACTGTAAAGTTTCATAAAAATCCGTTCAGTAGTTTTTGCGTGAAAGAGTAAAAAACATCCAGACATCCAAACTTTCGCATTTATAATATTAGTAGGATTACAACAGCTGTTAACAGCACTATAATTACTAACTCTCTCTCTCTCTCTGTAGATCTGTCCACTACATTTAATTGTAATTTAAGATAATCACCTTACATTGTAAACCTTTAGATTTAGATTGTAGAGAAAATAAATTATTTATTTATTATTAACTACCAAGCGACGAAACAACAGAAGGTGCAGAAGGAATACAATATCTGACAACCACCCAGAAAAAAAGATGGTGTAATCTCCGCTTAGATTGCTTATTTCACTATACCTTATTTGTACTGTCAATGCTCTTAATGATCACCCTTCAGACCCTTAGGGAACTGCTAATAAAGGACTAATATTATTGAAGACAAATCACCAATTTCGCCAATTAGGATTTGACCTCCCCTCGGGGGAATAAGAAACAAAACCTCTGATTAACACTAGCCTGTAGGGATCAAATCAGAATTCGGCGTAGAGTTTCGACAGGGAAAGATAATTGTAACTAATATTTCTGTATTAAAGTTATACTAGTTTTTGTTAAAAGGGGAATGTTTGCTCTATCCATACAAACTTGGAACTAAGAGGCTGGTTGACTTTTAATAGTTTGACACACTGTTTCCGAGTTGAAAAACCTGTATTTGAATGATTTTTTACTTACCCTTAGGGAAAGAAGAAACAAAACCTCTGATTAACACTAGCCTTTAGGCATAAAATCAGAATTCGGCGTAGAGTTTCAGCAGTGAAAGATAATTGTAACTAATATTTCTTTATTAATGTTGTAATTGGTAAAAGGCAAAAGGGGAATGTTTACTCTATCCGTACAAATTTGGATCCTACTTACTACGAAATAAGGTATAAGGGGCAGGTTGACAAAACTTTAACAGCATTTCCAGACACTGTTTCCAGTAATGCAGGAATCCCGTAAAACTGGACTGTCGACTTTCTATCGTGTGTGTTTAAAATTCAAATTGCGAATTCGAGCCAATCGGGTTTTTGCGGGTCACTGCAACTGAAATCACGTAGGTTTACTGCTAAAACGGGATTCCGCAAAACAGTCCAAACAGTTCCTGCAATGAACGGAATGTCTTCTAGGGAACTAGCCCTAACTAAGAAACTAATTCCCGTTTTCACCATCAATCCCTAATTTTTAAGTGACCCCTATGGTAACACTTAACAGGAATTTTATTTTCATAGAGGGGGCATTTCACGCGAAGCGGACAGCGAAAATCAAGTCAGGTTTTGGATTTTGTTCATATTTGGATTAAATGTACTGCTATATGACCTGAATGGATGTGCATCATTATAAATTTTTATGAAGCTTAGTTTATTTTTTATGAGCGTTCAAAAAATTGGTAAAATTTTAGGAACAGATTTTTCTGAAGCTATTACTGCTATTATTACATTTGATTAAAAACAAACTGACTATTGGACTTTTGAGAATAAATAACTGTGTTTCTTACTATTTACTACAAAGGATGATGGGCANGACTTCCCCCAAGATTACCACCGAGCCGTTTTCTCTGTAAATATTTTTCTTTTTTTCGTCTGATATCAACTAGGTACGCATATTCGGCGCTCCCTCTTGGTGGCCAGATGACAGACGCGAAATTAATTCAGTAATAACTTTTTTCATCACATTTATTCATGACGTTAACAAGCACATAACATAACATGAACGCTATAGTTTAGCCGGTTCATAAAGTCTGTAACTAAAGTTGTATGTGTGTGAGTAAATGTGACTTTAATAGTACAATCAGCGTCAAATAGATCGTAACACCTAAAGTTGTGTCCAAAGTGGCCAAAAACTGGACCACACAACCTTATTCCAATTGTAACAAAGATGTGTTGCGAACTTTTGGGTTACTTTGGGTGTGACGAACATTTGAGGCTGACTGTAACATATGAAAGAAGAAGTATGGCGTTCGCTTTACTCACAAATAAATCCGTGTACCCAAAATGTGTTCCTCAAGCAGTCTCATTTGTTTTTCATATCGCATCTAGCCCGGTCGTTTTTTGCAACATCGTATATACCGAAACCCTTTTAAAATATTCACGAATCAGCGCACGCTGGTTATTTTTACATCGCTCCAAAGCAAAGGCCTTTGTCGTCGAAATTTCTTGTAAATATCTACTTAGTTACAGAGACAAACTCAAAAGTGAAAGAGATATTTCATTTATTTATAAGAGTCGTTTCGAGTACCTACTTTGATAGATTGGATTGTAAGACAGAAGAGACGCTTGAAAGTTGAAAGGCATAGTCTTAAGGCAGGCTTTCTCAAACAGGGTACGCGAATCGCTAGGGCCTTGGTGCTAACTGGTTATCGTAAAAGGTAGGCGATAAGAAAAATAAGACCTATCTTAATATGATATAGATAAGTGTGACTGGCTAGCTACAAAATCTGCAAAGAAATCTAGTCTTAATTGCTTCACGGAACAAGCTATGACAAAAATCTAGGTTCTCTTCGTTCACAGATCATAAGTTTGAGAATCCTTGTCTTAGGTGCTAGTGGCCTTTATTAAGAAAGATAAAAGAAAACTGCTAGGTATTGAACGGTATTGATCAGTGCGGATAGAGGAACGTGACGAAAATAAGTATTGGGGTCTTATTATTAGGTACGTTGTTCCATCCCCTCACCTACTGGTTGAGCGATTAAAGAACAGCTTAGACAAGGTAAAATTCGTGACTTATAAAATTTTGCAATCGCTTCATGGAGCAAAATTGTTATTTGTGAAAACTATTTTGGCAAATGTGAAGTTTAATTGGTAACTCTATATGTGTTATAGAATGCTGTTTGTTTTCCTAACAATAAAATAAAATAAACATTACGGAGAGGCTGAAAAAATTCGTCTCTACGTCCGAAATGAAAACAGTCACACATGTTACTTCGATTTGTTACATTTCTCATGCACGTTCACGAATGGTTAAAAATCCACAAATTACTCGTATGTTTATTTTTCAGGTTAATTTATGTGCACTTTTTATTTCAGAACAATTCCAGATGTAAGTGCCTACCCATATCTTTCCACAAATAAATTAGGGGGCACATATGTACCATCCTGGACTGCATCTCACTTAACACCAGGTGCGGTTGCGGTCAAATAGGTATCTGAGTTGTCTTACATAAGAAAAAAAATATCAAGGTAGGTTTTCAGGTACGTTTATGCGACTTTTTTTTACAAAATCATCCAATAGAAGTCAGTAAAGGCTAGTCATCGAATCGGTAGTAGATAGAGTCATCCAATCGTATTACCTCGCGACGAACGCCGTAAATCAATTCGCTTTCGCTTCGCTTCTCGAGCAAACATCGCCTCATACCCTTCAATATCCGATATTTACTTCGCAGACAATTTCCAAAATTGGAAAGAAAATTAAGTTTTAAATACAATAACGAAACGATAAACATCCGTTCTTTATTGTTATTATGAGCCTATAGCTACTATATGGCCTGTTGGGAATATTTTACGGAATATTTTGCTATTTACTTGTGTGACATATTAATTGAAACTTTGTAGGTCATTTAGTCTCCACTGTAGGAGGACGATCATCACAATTTACCACAGGCAAATGGAAAATTTTGCCAGATGGGAGGTCTGATGTTGGCATATTTCTCCCTTTAGTCACCTCTTACGTCATCCAATGAAGTGGTCACACGACTAAGATTACATAATTGTATGGCATAAATGTTAGGTTTCAATTTGATGCTGGCTTTCTGTAATTAATTCTAAGTTGCAAACGTTCAAATTTTGGATGAAAATTGAAAACATGAGTGAAACGCCGGGTGTTCTTCCAACTTCAATATTCATTTTCGAGTTAGCGGCCAGTTGCGGTCTATTTTCTAGCGCCACAACCGGCCGCAACGCGAAATTCGTGTGTTAAAGTTTTCGCGAGTTATTTTTGTGGCATTTCTATAAATTTTTTTAGTTTTTAAAATATCGAGGATAAGAGAAACTTAAAGTGACGTAGGAACAGTGTGCTTACCATGAGTTTACGTTAGGTAAGCTCGCTAGCGAGTGCGAAGATTTTAGTTCTTGAAAGTAACCGTTTGGAGCTGTGAACCGCTGTCATACATTTAATGTCATTTTTACGCAGTCGCTAGCGAGCACACATAACGTAAACTCATGGTAAGCACGCTGTTCATTCATACTTTTTAATATAATTGGTACACAAAAGAAATATGAAACGTACATTCTAAATTCGAGTTGTTAACAATTCACGTGAAATTTGTAAGTACTTATTAACACGTGTAGACTTATTTCAAAGACCCTCTCGTTATCGTTACCCATGTTTTCGTAATTATCATATTTAGGCCCGATTCGACCAAAGTTTTATCCGAGAATAGTCTGTTACGAGTTCCTGGTATAAGTGGCACATTGACAGTTTCAGTATGGGAATTTTTATTTTATTTTATTTTTCTTTATTCAGAAAACCACAGCTCTTTATAATAATAATACAAACAGAATTATGTCAAAATGTCGAATAACTGACGATTTATTCTGTGATTAATATTTACTCTTGTTTGGTCGAATCCACCCTTAAGACAGCAATTTTCCGGATAACATTTTTACCGTAATTTACCGTATTATTTGCTCGGTGAGCCAAGGAAGGCTTTTGTAGAGATTGCATTAGCATATTTTCGTGCCAAAACAACCCTCATGACGAAATATGAAATAAAACAAGGCAACGGACGACAGTAGGTACATCAAGGTAATCACTGTGAAACTTCATGCTATAGTAATACGTGTAATTTTACGACTAAATAAACGCATACCTACCTGTGGACAGGTTTGTTAGGTGGGTCGGAATATGACTAACTTTGACATAAATCTAATCAAACGGTGGCAAAGGATATTTAATTGAATTTTGCGTGAACGGCATAAAGGCTTAGGCTGGGTTGCACCACCCTAATTTAACTTTGACAAACGTCAAAAGTTTGTCAAACTCCATACAAAATACACCCGTTAACGTAATAGGTATTTACTGGTAAAGTTAGGTGGTGCAACTCAGCCTTAAAGTTTAATCTTGTGAATCGATACAGAACTTTGAGTGGTGTTTATAAGCTTGTACAGTCAACAGCATATCAGACTAAGAATTGTTGGAAAATCGCACCTGTTATAACAACTACAAATCCAGGTTTTAACTTTACCTTCAACTTCACTCAGAGAAAACAAAAGCCAGTTTTGAAATCCAACCATGGCTCAGAATAAAAAATTGTTGGTACCTATACAATACTGCATTCATAGCTCTGGGACCTACGAGAGTGAACAATGAGACAGAAAATAGATACTTGTCAGCAAAAATGTGCTCTCAAATGTGCATTTAGGTACTGATCACAATTTTGCAGTCAGATAACTCAAAATCATTTGGAATCCGGCCATATTTTGGACACCATATTATACATACCGGGAGGTACAAATTGAACCAGTTTCGGTTTAATAATAAACTAGATGAAAACCCGGCTTCGCTCGGGTGCAATTTGACTCATATTACACAATTATAGGTGCAACATGTAGATAGATGTTTCTGTAGTCATCGGTTCTCAAAGAATATTAAATATAGATTCATATAGCTTCGTTAGTTGTGTTTAATAAATATGGTAAATAAAAACGACAAATGATTTTACACAAATTATTTTTATTTTAAATCAACATTCAAAATAAACTAAGACAAATTAACAAAACAATCAATATCAATCGTTAATATAGGTTATGTAAATAACTCTTATTAATAGTGAGAAACGGGATCAGATAAGAAAATACTATTTTCATCAATATCTGGCTCCGGAAGTCCGAAATCTGTTAGTCTCTTTCCGTGGAGTTTTAATGTTTCATCAATTTCTTGTAAAGCCAACTGTTTGGATAATATTTCAGGGCGGGATCTTGTAAAGTTTTCGATAAAATGTGATGCAAATTTTTCCCAAAGAGCATTAGGATCAGTTACTTCACAAAACACGCAAATTAACGCAAACAGCTGTCGTAATTGCCGAGGAAGTTTGAAACCAATTGCTTCATCCAAACATCTTTCCCATTCTTGATCGTCAAAAAGTAGCCCCCTTGCTTGAGCAGCTTCTCGAAATGATGTGTACATAATATTTTCATATTAATAAGTTCTAACATCTCTGAAGCAAGTCGGCCCTTTGACGTGAAGAAGTAATAGCCGGAGATAATATCGTTCCCGATCAGAAAAGGAATAATTATACATTCTTGCAATTACTTTATCAGCCGCTGACTGAGATATTCCGTGGTNCTATAGATGACCCACGCTGAACTGTCCCGCCAAACTCAATGACAGGGGGGCGCTACCATCGTTCAACTATATGGTTTCCAACATGGCAAAAATCGGAACCAGCGATCCGGTATTGACGGTGGCGCCCCACTGTCAATGTCATCGATAGGACAGTCCAGTATTTTAGAACTATATAAGGTTATGGCTAATATTCTTTTTTTGTGGTTGAATCGGCCAATACCAGGTTTAAAGAAAAAACACATAACAAAGAGTATATTATCATAAAAATCGCGAAACGCACTGATTTCCATTTATTTATGGATCGATGACAACCCAGCTTTTGGCGTTGATCGCATAGTGAGTGGATGGTGAACTACTAAAGATGGCGACAGCGGTTTGTTTGTCAATGCCATCGGAATTTAACGAAATTCTCCATTATCCGAATTTTGCGGATATATGTTGTCGACTCAAAATCGTTATTTTTTTATGCTTTGTTATTCATATAAGGTTTCGATCCAGTCTACCGTACCCCTTGACGAAATTATTAATATAGATTGCATTTAATTTTACAGTAACCGCGCGCGAAATCCAGCTGTTGGTAATGCTGGCTGTAATACGTTTTCGAAAAAAGAAAAATACTTTATGAGCGACAACTCATTAACGCGTGTCATTTGTTTATTCAAAATTGAAATTCGAATAAATTTCTACCTATAATTTTTTTTTTGTTAGATTTATGACCATTTGCGGTTTGCATATTTCAACCAGCCAGTGTCAAGTAAGTATCGTAATATTTCAAGCTATCAAAATAGGTTACAATTAGGATTGCACAGATTATTGAGAGTAATTATGTATGTCCAAAATTTTCAATACCTACCTATCGTATTGCAGTACCCGTAGTAACAGTACCAACTACAGCTCTATTTTTTTTTTCAATTTAAGTAACGCTAAAAGCACTTCGATCGAGATTTCTAAATATACTGTAAAATCTCAGTCGCGATTCTGTTTTGCATAATGGAACTTACTCGTAAATTATGCAGGCAATCAATGGCTAAAGTGGAGCACTGAAGTCTAGGCTGGTGAATATGGTGGACTGCTTATTTATGCACTTTTAATACTGCATTAGCGATAAACATAAATAAGTAGTCAAGGATGTAAAATTAAAAGGTCAGTTAGATATTCAGCAGATAATATAATTTAGGTCCCACTAATATGTAAAAGCTTTTGAGGATGGATGGTTTTTGTAACTCTTTCACGCAAAAATGATAAAACTTTTTTTATGCATAACAAGGCAGGTATTTGACCACAATCGCATGTTAAGTGGAATGCAGTCTAGGATGATACATATCTGCCCTGTAAGTGCCTATTCACTCTCGCCTTGAACAGTATCATTAAGTTATAATAATTTATAACGATCTCTGATAAACTGGAATTCTCGTGGACGTCTGCGGCTTTATAAATTTGCATTATGAGATTTGCATAGAGAGCATTAACAGATTACCTGAGATTAAATACATACCTCCATTTTCTAATTACAGGTAAACGCAGGACCATTTCATTTATCTTTCCTTATCGCTGGAAAGGTCGTATTTCGTTTCAGATTGAAGCACCTTAACGAATTCGGTCACAATCTAATTTTATTCGTATTTCTCATTAAAACTCAAAATATTACCCTAATATCTTATTTAGCAATTTTTTCATTAGCCTTCTATTACCTACTTGGCATTAACGTCATTTTAGGAAGATTTATTTGCAGTTTTATTAAAAAGCCTATCGCCCGTATTTACAAACGATGCTTGCTTAAGTGAAGCAGCGAATAGAACGCACAGCTTTGAATAGAGCTCTGTGATTGGTTTGTGTGTCACCCTGTGCGTCCACGCGCACTGTGAGACCTCATAGTAATGTTTGTGAATACGGGCATATGACACGTACTTGTAGTAAGTAATGCTTCCTTCGATATAATATTAGAAAATGTGAATACTCGGTTTTTTCTTTCTAAAGAATAAATGAAACATGGCACATAACATCAAAAAGATGAAATGACAAAATTATTTGCTACATATTCTTTCGAATGAATTGCGTAATTTATCTATTCAACCTGAAGTACGAGTATATTCCGTGATGACGTTATTCGTCTAAAATTGCTATAATGAAGGCGAAACAAGTCTATTCAACTTGACCTTCATTTAGGTACATAACTAGCTTTTGCCAGCGGCTTCACCCGCGAGAAATATAGTTTGTCACAGATCGTCATAAATTATAGCTTATATGTTATTCTGGGCTATAAACAATGATACTTTAAAGTTTCATCGAAATCCGTTCAGCAGTTTATGCGTGAAAGAGTAACAAACATCCAGACATCCAGAATCCAAATTTTTTCGTTTTTATAATATTAAGTAGGATACTTTAGATCCAAAATAGATGTGATTTTCAGTATTGAAGCAGACTTACTAACCACTTAACAAATTAAAGTGCTTGTTAACAAGAGGCTGGTGAAACTTCTAATTATTATGTTATCGGTTTTTCAGTTGAGATGATATTTTTTACAAGCGACAACAAAGCAGACAGTTAAAGTATTTTTTGTTAAGAAATTAATAAAATGATACTTAAATGTTTCGCGCCGTATAATAAGATTATTAATTTGTAAACATAACTTACATAATAGTCCCGTTAAACCCTCGTACTTGTGTTACGAGTGGGTTCACCACAATAATTCAGCCGCGGAGGGGTTATAACCCGCTTTCTCGACTCTGCTAGTCTAATACGAAAACCATTGGGCCTATGTCCATATAATAATAGAAAGCGTCTCATAAATAACAAGCAAAACATATCACAGGTATTTTTTTAAATATCCACAAAAATGTGTTGTGAACTGTTCATTAATTTTGATCGTGACCAAAATAAAGAAAAACCGCTTCAATATTTTCGCAACTTCATAAACTTCCTCTATTTCCGACACAACGTTTTTATGACACTTGTTAGTTACTTGTCACTTGAGAGACACAAGTTTCTGGTTCAGAGGAGTCCCATTTGCGCCCGGATACGACCGGGATTATTAGCCGCGTGTAAGAGGGAATAGGCCTTTATGAAGGGAATGGGTGTGACACATTCGCGATTCATTGGACTATGTTGATTGAAATAAAAGTTGCAGATGTTTGAAAATTTGAAGGTTTATGTAAAGAGAATTGCGTTGATTGGTTCGACTCCTTGACGGGTCAAATAAAACTTCAACTTGTGATAAGTACTACAAAAGCCGTATCTTAAGAGTCTTTCAGTTCGCGGTCCTCACTCGAAAAACCTTTTTCTCTAAAGGTTGTCTGTCCAGAAATGTTGGGACTTGATCATTTGTCAATTCGAAGAGCTATCTATTCCATATTTTATTTTTATACATCAAGCTACCCAATAAGAAATGTAAAAAATAAGAAGTCGCAAGATCCTCAATGCCAAGTGTAGCGCAGTTGCAGGGGAAAAACCCCCATAGCCATGTTGTTCGTTGATTAAAAAATATAACCCTGTAGGCAAGACAAAGCACACCATAAACCAGGGCGAAGCTGAGCCGGCATTAACTGCAGCCTAACGGATTTATAGCACTAACAATGTCGCAGTAAACAGCTAACTGGCTGTTAAAACTCTTTTAAATAGTGGGGAAGGCAGTAAGCCAATTAACTGGGAATGAAGAATAAATCTGCACTTTTTTTAACTCTGATAAAATACAAGGCTGGCTTTTTTCTTCCCAGTGCTATAGAGGTTGCATGTCTTTTTTTCAAGTTAAAGACGTCCACTGCTAGACAATTAACTCCTCCAAGGATTTCCACAATGACCTACGCTGCCAGAATCCAGGCATTGGGAAGCGTTCCATCAATACAATTTAAAACTAGTAAATTAAATTAACTAAGAGAAATAAAATGAAGAGATAGAACTTAAAGCAAGCTGCTCAATTCGAAAGTAAATGTTTAAAGTAAGTTTGGCAAGTGTAATATAAATAATTGAGTCGAATCAAAATAAGAAAACGGATCGTACTTGCCAAATTGTTCCTTACACTTCTATACCTAAAATCTTATTTTCATTACGCTCTCTCTTCGGTTGAGTATTTCCATTTTCCGTTAAAGACTTTCCTTAACTACAAGATACTATGTAAAGCTTCAGCGGTGTTTAAGGAGGAATTCGATTCGTCTGTTGGCGTCTCGAATTTTCTCTATCACACAAACGAAAATTCCGAACATTTCTGGCAACAGACCACTTCATATAATAGATGGGAAATAAGTAGCAGCTTGAATTAAGACATTGAATTCCAATTTGAGGTAGGGATTCTTGGATGGCTCAAGCTTGGAGTGCAGGTGTGGTTTTGTTCCCCAGTCGATGAAGTGCATGATTTCGTTCCCTGCGTGCCCAAATAACTGCACGCAGGAAGATTTAATGAACGCTACTGACAACGCCACTCTTGTAGCAATGTTTTGGGCTGACACTGTCAGGTTTGTTGTCGACACGAAAAGTAGAAGAATCATTGAGGTGATTCGCAGTCAAAGTCCTATCAGTAAAAGTTGGTCATTCAATTTTGAAACATTTAATTTTGTTCATCATTATCGTAATTTCAGACTTCAGCCGCAGCACGTCCACAATAATTTCTAGATTGGTCGATCGGTAGCGGTCTGCATTCAGCGCCTTCCTGCTACCTTTATGAGGTCATCTGTTCACCTTATGGGTGTTTAATTTTTTAATCTATGCTTAATCTAGATCTGGATTGAAGAATTACTGTTCTTTTATAAACCTCTAACAAATAATATTNAAGCCTTCTACGGTTTGATCCAGGTGTAGCAGGAAGCCACCAATCGTCTTTTAATCGTGGTGCGTTTGCTACAACTATATACTTATAAGTGGCAACAATAGATACATGTTGTGGTATTTTTTTATTTCTCTGTATGAAAATTACAATATTCTTAGACAGATCTAAAAATGGAATAAGGACGAAACTTTAATAGTCTGGACTTTTAGTAGCGTATCTGTTAATAACGCGGTGCCCGTTACCATAAGTTGTCTGTCTAACACATACAATTCTAGGTATGTCCCATTCATTTGAAGGCAAATCGTTCTGGTGTGACTTGGTATTTGTGTTATTGATATCATTCCTTTTATTATTCTATCTCCATTAATGTGTGTTCATTAAGTTGCCTAGATGATTTGCAGAACCACCAATCCTTTTGCATTTGATACTAGCATTTGCCTGCGGCTTCCCTCGCGTGAAACTTTATCTGTCACAGAAAAACTTCGGCTCAGTAGTTTAGGCGTGAAAGCGTGATAGACAGACAGAGTTACTTTCGCATTTGTAAGGATATAGGGATTGTAGATTCTAACTTGAAATTATTACCAAGAATACGTTATTTCACTCTCTTTATAAACTTAGAGACATATCTGACAAACAAGCGAGGACGGGTGACAAGGGTCCAGTGCGATGTTAAGCCAATAAAAATACCAAGACGACAAATAACTCTGACATCTAGAATACCTTTGTAAAAATCTTTTTGATAAAGCATTGTAATACCAATTTGATTAAGGTTCACTCATCGCTTTTTTTAAAAGAAAATCCAGTAGATTCACAGCTAACTTCTAAATTTAAATCGTTTATAGGCCCTTTTCCCTGTATAGCTACAATATACGTCTCAAACTCCCAATATAGCTTGCCCTACCACCACTTCATGATAACACTAACACATCGGCTGATGCTGAAAAGACGTGGCGAAAGAAACTCACTTCACTTTTGGATGAGAATTCTACTCGTTTTCCTGAAACGGCTTTCGTATGTTTTTTCTCAAGTTGATCGTCTTTAATCTTTTCTACAACGTACGGTGTCTCCAAAATTACATTTCCAACTTTAAACAAGTTCCACGGCGAATGTTTGTGAAGATAAAAGTTACAGGTCTGAATCCTTAACAGCTTAATTGCAGTCTCAAAGGCGGTACACTTTGTCCTTGTACGATGGCTTTGTAGACAGGACCTGGAATAGATGGCGTTTCTTCCAATTTGGAAGTTTCAAAGCGAAATTCTTGGCGTAAAATAGAAGGTATTTTTTCATTGCCATTTTCGTCGGGCGTCGATTCGGGCGGAAAGGTTTTTAATCGAAATTAAATTATATTCTGTTCCCACTCTCTAATACCCGTATTCTTAGGCTGAGTTGAACCACCTAACTTTGACCGTAACTGTAACGATATCCGGTGCTTTTTGTACAGAGTTTGACAGATTTTTGACGTTTGTCAAAGCTAAAGTGAGATGGTGCAACCCAGCCTTAATGTTATTTTGATACAAAATCAAAATCAAAAATATTTATTCAGTTTAGACCACAAGTGGCACTTATGAACGTCAATAGAAAATAATAAAAAAAGAAAAGGTAGCCCTTATGGGGCACTTTACAGCGCTTCGAGACAAACATATGGCAAGTGCTGAGAAGATACACGTGCTGACGGTATACAATTGTGTTGCAGAATATTAATATTATGGTAAGTGTTTAGTTTAGTTTATTTTACACTAGCTGCCCCGGAAGTTGTCCAGTCTTAAGAAAAGTTAATATGGCCGTTAAGTTTACTCAATTTCTTTAATTTCCCACGCAAGTTTCCTAATTTTTCTAACTTAAGAGCCTTCTCTTGAGAGTAACAAACACAACGAGTGAACAGGGATATTCTAGGCTAGCTCGCTCCATCTTCACGTGGTCGCCCCAAGCAAACTTGGCGGCGCACTGTAGCAGACGAGGCGAAGAAAATCGGCAAGACCTGGAGCGAGATCAAACGCGAAGCTCAAGACCGAACGCGATGGAGGACCGTTGTGGACGCCCTCTGCCCCATCTAGGGGACATAGGACCGTAAGTCGAGTCTGTCAAGTCACTCCATCATCTCATCTTCATCCCTCTGGTGAGTTTGTTATCAAGGCTAGCCCTTAGTAAAAAAAGAATGGCTAAAATATGACTTATTTTTTTAGGTAAAAATTATTACAACAACTATTAGTCGACATCACATAACTATGCATTTTCATAAAGCCAGCAAAGTAAACAAGGTCCATATTCCAAGAAATCATTTCACACCTTTGTTAATGGAAAAAGGACCGATTTCTCGGCGTGTACCCAAAGCTCTCACTGACTTGACAGCCATTGAAAAGCTCTCAAGATATTTTTGGGCGAGCGGCTTTGAGATGGAACTTTTGATGGACTGAAGGTGTAGTGAAATGTCGTTAGGCAAATGATTTATTTATTGAAACGTAGTAAAATAAAGGTGCCTTGAAAAATCAGTCACAAGTCTTTAAATATCAGAGGGCCTAGTGTGAGTTTACATAAGTGAGCGCGTAAAAAAATTACATTAAATGTATGACGGACTGTACAGCGCCGCTAGCGGAAACTTTCTAGAACTAAAATGTTCACACATTTTTTTTAACGCTCTCACTATTGAGGACGTTGCCCACTGTATCTAACACTCGTATTCACAAACGATGCTTGCATAAGTGAAGCAGAAAGTCGAACAAGAGCTCTGTGATTGGTTCATATGTGACCCTGTGCATTCATGCGCACTGTGAGACCTCATAGTAATATTTGTGAATACGGGCGTAAGTTACTTATTCGTCGTTTGACTGACCACATTATTCATCATCTTATCTCCACTGGAGGAGGCTGACCCTATCTAAATTACCAGAGGCATATTATGTACATAGAATTGGGCCCGTATCTATTTAAATCGTATTTATTTTTCGCCGTACTCACAAACGATGCTTGCTTAAGTGAAGCAGCAAATCGAACACACAGCGTTGAATAGAGCTCTATGATTGGTTCGTATGTGACCCTGTGTGTCCACGCGCACTGTGAGACCTCATAGTAATGTTTGTGAATTTAGGCGTTAATCTCCTCTGCGGAACCATGCCATACCTATACCTATCTAAATTTGAAAATGAATCGTTCATATCTGGGTATTTAAATTGGATTTTATGTAAACATGATTGTTAATTACTCGTACAAAACAGCATCAAATTCAATGTGCTTATTTTGATTCCAAAGGAAGCAATGCTACGACAATGTATGAACAAATCGTTTGGGAAATACAGCGGAAATCGACTAAGTTCGCCGAGCGCTTTCAGCGCAGCCTGTATGTGACGGTAAACGTGAAGGTAATTCAGCGATTGATTCATTTCAGTACTTCCCGTTGAGCTATTTCTGAACGTTTGATTCAAAACCATGCCCTAGGCTGTTTCTTGTCGCCATTATGGTAAGCACCTGAATAATACAGTATGGAAAGACATCGATTTAGGAAATCTATAATAAAGCGAAAGGTCACTGACTGACTGACTCACTCACTCATCACGAAATCACAGAAACGACAAGTGCTAGGCGTCTCAAATTTTGCATGGGGGTTCCTTTTAGAACAACAAATAGTGAACTACAAAATTATTACAAATAGGCTTTATGGCGTAATGCAAATAATAATTGAAAAATTGCAGCTTCGTACAAGCATTTTATTGACAAGATTAATAAGCGTGAGTTTTAAAACGATAGGACTCACTAAGTTTAATGTAAAAGAAAATACATTATATTAATGTATTTGTAGCAAGAACATAGAAAAAAAAAACAACGTAGAAGGTAGAATTGTTTCAATTGGACTCAAAGCAAATTGACTGTCAGTGCTCTCTTTTATTACGGCTTACAATAATGATTTTCATCAACATAAAAGTAATTTTATCGTTAGTTCTTTCAAGTCGCTTGCTGGCCTAGACACTGGCAGTCAAGTTCGCACTATAAATATCTTCGTATTTATAAAACTGTTTCTCTATTTTCCATTGACTGGCTTCTCTTAGTTTTCTTCAAGTTGATTCAGTGGTTTCAAGGTTGTTAATAAACTAGGAAAAAGCTCGGAGTTTGTGAGAACTCTCTTGAGTCTAGAACATAAACATAGAATCAAAAAAAAATCTGACTAGTAGAAAGCTAATAAAATCCTGTCATCCGCTTTGCAATGGAGGGAAGTCGAACCTTAATTTCGAACTCCTCTATATTCTTCTGATTAATTTCGTTGCGGGTCCAATGACAGTTTAACTTTCCCCCGGGACAAACTTGACCTTCATAAATTTGTTGGGTTTTTATGGCGGTCAAGCTGTAGATCCTGGCTACACAGGAGTTGCAGCGGTGGGAACGAGAGGTGGGAATAGTCCCGTAGTAGAAAGCTAATATTATTTCCAATAGTGATAAAGGTAAAACTAATGCTAAATACTCAAACATGATATTATTATTTCACTAGAATAAACCGATTGCCTGAAGTGGGCAACTGCCTAATACCTACCCACGATCTGATTGATGACCAGCATGTTTTCAAGTATAGTATGTAAATTGTATAGTAGGTGCTTAAAAAACAGAAATAATTTCCGATAAAGGTAATTAATTACCTATTGTAAATCAAGTCTCCATCTCACAACCGTGTTTACTGTCGATCGTTTCATTGGGAAACATTCGCAAACAAAACTTTAAACTCCAAACAATTGTTTTACAAAAGCCCTAGTACAGCGCAATGAATTGCTAACTTTTCTTGTTCAATGCCAATTAAGAGAAGTTTGCGGTGGTCTGGACAAAGAATTCCATTCAAAAACTAATAAATTAATTACATTTTGGCAGAATTAAATATTGGAAATAAGTTTTTGTAAAACACGGTTTTAATTAAAAGTTTGAAAGCCTTCTTTATCTATCGTTCAGGAATTTTATCAAAGTGTTGATGGAAAGTTATATGCCATTTTGGACTTTAGGTACATAATGGGAACAATAATTAGGCTGAGTTGCACCATCTTACTTTAACTTTAAGAAACGTCAAAAATCTGTCAAACTCCATACAAAAAACACCGGTTACTGTTAAAGTTACTAAGATTGGTACAACTCAGCTTTAGTAAATAGCGATTGGTGAACCCAGTAAACAGTAATTATTGATGTTTTGATTGAATCAGTACTTCGAAGAGCAAGTTAAGCTAGTCTAATTGAGTCATGGGGCTATTGCGATTCATCAAAGGTTAGATACCATGTATATGTGAGATTAGTTTAAATCATATGATATAAGAACACCAGTACGTACAACCTAAGTAGGTACTCGTACATGATAAATGTACCTAAATAACGCCCGTATTCACAAACATTACTATGAGGTCTCACAGTGCGCGTGGATGACACACGAACCAATCTCAGAGCTCTATTCAATGCTGTGCGTTCGATTTGCTGCTTCACTTAAGCAAGCATAGTTTGTGAATACGGGCGTAAGAAAACCCAATAATTCTTTCAAAACAACTGCCACGAGTAGGTACGCAATTTAAATAAATATATTTTCCTATGTTATAAAAAGTTTCAGATTTCACAAACCTCCAAGTTAAGTAGGTACCTACCTACCCTTCAGTTTGAATCAGTGGCTCCGTACCTTTTCTGGAAAAGGGACAGCTTTTATTTATTTTAGTACAAGTAAAATAAAAATAATTACCTTGCATGTATTTCAATGAAAGATACCCAGTTCGTTCATTCGTTCGTTTCAGACAAATTAATTAATAACGTCCATTGCTGGACAAAGGCCTCTCCCAAGGATTTCCACAACTACCGGTCCTAGGCTACCCGCATTTAGGTACTTCCCGTGATCTTCACCAGGTCGTCCGTCCATCTAATGGAATCCCTTCTCAAACTACGTCTTCTGGCTCTTTGGCTCTTTTTCGCCACTTGAAAACTTATCTGTATTAGTGACCATCAGCTCTACGATCTAATATACCCCGCCCACTTACACTCTTATCAATTTCTAATATATGAATCTTATAAGAGTTCGGTAATCTTAATATATGAATCTTATAAGAGTTCGGTGAGCGCGTTAGAAAAATTTATGAAAAGGACATCATCCACGTTTCATATATTTTTGGTCCAAAATCAAAAGTGCCGGCCAACAAAAAAAAGTGCTGTATTCTGACAGAATACGTCTGCCTTAGCATTTGTTACTATGGCACCAAAGCCGTAGCTCCACTGTGCGTCGAGTATTTGAGATCTAAAAGTCATCGACTATTCATACATTTTTTGTTCAAAATCAAAAGTGTCGGCCAATAAAAAAAAAGTTCTGTATTCAGACAGAATACAGCCGCCTTATCATTTGTTACTATGGCACCAAAGCTGTAGCACCACTGTGCGTCGAGTATTTGAGATCTAAAATTCATCGACGATTCATACATTTTTTGTTCAAAATCAAAAATGTCGGCCAATATAAAAAAAAGTGCTGTATTCTGACAGAATACGTCCGCCTTAGCATTTGTTACTATGACACCAAAGCTGTAGCACCACTGTGCGTCGTAGTATTTGAGATCAAAGTCAGTCGTTTCACATATTTTTAGAACTCAAATACTACGATGCACAGTGGTGCTACAGCTTTGGTGCCATAGTAATAAATGCTAAGGCGGACGTATTCTATCAGAATACAGCACTTTTATTTTTTGGCCGGCACTTTTGATTTTGGACCAAAATGGATGATGTCCTTTTAGTTCTTGAATGTTTCCGCTAGGGGCGCAGTACAATCCGTCATACGTACAATTTTTTTTTTTTTAAATAGCACTCAGATATAAATAGCTGCTAGTAGCAGTTTGCGTGGCGACCGCACAGTTAGCTGGTGGGAAACTTGACCGGCTTCTCCACTTCTCTGGCTTCGTATAGCGGTTATGCATTTGCTCGATAAGTTACATTGAGTTGATTAACACAGATTTCTATTAGACTGAAAAAGTGTTCCCATAAGGCGATTAATCAATTAGTAACTATTTAACATTAAAAACCTAGCGACTTTACAAATTAAAAAGAATTAAGAGTAAATAAGACAGAGGTTAATAACATCAAGTTTATTAACGTCAATTAATCTGAAATGAATGAAAAATAATGTCGTAACTTTTTCTAACTCTTAATTAACCCATAAACTTCTTTAAAATTCCCAATATTTCTCTTGAAAATCCCCCTAATGATTTGAAATTCCCAGAATCTTTAGAGGTGGAATAATTTCACGGGTTTGTATAGAATTTCCTCATCTGGTATTAGGTTCTAAACAACATTTGTATCCTAGTTTAGCTCTCTAGCAGTCATTTAAACTGCAACTTAATTTTTACGTTTGAACGCGTAAAGGCGCTTTATAAAAGCCTATGTGCGGAAAATAAATGAATTATGACTTTTGAACTGGAATTCTCACTGTGTCCTTTCTAAGAATTGAGCACCGAGGGCTTTGTGTGAGTTTACATCCAACGTGGTTACTGAGCGCGTAAAAAAAAGACTTTATATGTATGACGGATTGTACAGCGACCCTAGCGGAAACTTTCAAGAACTTCATATATTTTTTAACGCGCTCTCTAGTGAGAACGTTATTGGTGTAAATTCACACTCAGCCCTCAGATCCTTCAAAGATAGTTAAACTACATAGTAGCAGACCACGGAGTAGCCTAGATAAAACAAAAGTTGGGACATAAAACTTATCGAGTTTGCCGTCCGTAAAGTTGCTTGACTTAAATATTTTATCCAAGACAACAAACGACATTGGAACTTCAATTCGTATCGTCTTCATCTGGTATCGTCTGTCGTAAAATGTGAAACGAAATGTTCTGTGAACGAATTCCATAAAGTTGCGGCTTAGAAAATACTCGATAGTGAAAGATTTGATGTAGGAGATAAGGTCACGTGAAAATATAGAGACACTGATATCTAGATCACACTAGAGTTCATAAAATTCGTTCACAAATCGTACTACACTCAACACCAAATAAACCGCACCTTCCGCGACGCGAACTTTAAAGATTTTCTTCTGACACAATCATGGTGCCCCAACAATATTGGTGTTATTTGAAAGTCTAATAAATATCCTTAAAGAAAAACACATTTAATTACCATAAATGTCACTTGAAAAAGGACCTCACTTTGGGCTTACCTATGGGATCAATTGGACCAAATTTTATGGTTATAAAACCAAATAATGATCACACGTGTCCTATATAACAGATGGACAGAGATTAATCCCAACTTAACAGTTTTATAGCCATAAAAGTTGGCTCAAGCGTAACTACCTATTTTTTGAAGAAGTGACTCTGGATCCTTCTAAAGACACATTTTTGGGGTAAAAACCTTTCCTTTAATGAATGAAGTGGGAAGTGGGGATGCATATGTTTGAAAATGCTTGTCGCGGGAGGTGCGATTTATTTGATGTCGAGTGTATTTAAACAATATCTACAAAAAGGACTTTACACGGTTAATTATCATCATCATTTCAGCCATAGGACGTTCACTGCCTGCTGAACATAGACCTCCCCCAATGATTTTCACAAAGGCCGGTTGGTAGCGGCCTGCATCCTGCGCCTTCCTGCTACCATTATGAGGTCGTCGGTCCACCTTATGGGTGGACGACACCAAGCAAAGCAAGCAAGCAAGGGTTTTGACGGTTAAATAATATACCCTATTTGAGATATGACCACAGATCCTTTGTATCTTTGAATCAAAAGCGATACGTTAACATACGAGTATATCCAAAGGTAGAGACAAAATCAAAACTGCGGAGGTAGAATATCAGATCACATTTGCCATTTATAAGTTAGCATAATATTTACCCCCGAAGAGACACGAACTTTGCTGAAAGAAGATGCATTGAGGCGTGTGAATGGAATAGCAAATAAAGTTGTGTTAAAAATAAACATTCGTATGTTTCATGCATCGTATCATCCTTGGCACGTAAAATATTTTATGTCGAGTTCTTCTTGTTATGTCCCAATTTCATGTCGTTTCTTTTATTCTTGTTCCTATGAAGGGAAGGAAGAAACCTATTTCCTGGTATCTGTTGGTATTCATCTTTATGGCTTCCACAAATACTCGTAATTTCCATTTACCTTATCTCTATCGCTAACTTTTTACTGCAATTTGAATAACGTTTAAATAAATTATGGTGTTTCGATGTTAAGTACGAGTACTTACTCCACTTCAGGTATTTTTGAAGCATGGAATTCAAAATTGTAGAAAATTGCGTAGCATTTACCTATTTTTTGGTAAATGGAAATGGAATGGGTCAAAAATACGTCTCTCAAATGTAATTCGAAAGTATGTAATTGAAAATGTTTTTGTCATTGAAATACTTTGAATGTTTGGTAAGTTTTTATTTATTTTGAAAAGGCCAGAATCAATGCTATTTCACTAGACCCAACCGCACTTCAGGTCTAGCATAAAAGACCCAAGATGTAACCTAATGAGTACCATCCCTCTTACTTCAATGGGTGTCAATAAACGTGGGGGCGGGCCTTTTAGACCCGATACCATCGTCCCTTTGTGTCCTCTTGACGCCACAGATTTGATTTCATAGAATTAGATGACCTTTGATAATATTGTTTTGATCACTTTATATGGATAACACGTCTAATTTACTCCTAGAAGATACATTTTATAGCGTATTTGTTCATACACCTACGTATTTATATATTCTGTTAAGTTCAGAGAGCTAAACATGACTGGTGACGGCGGTAGATCTTTGCCTCTTGCAAACATATCGTTTATTTATTTCAATTAGGTTTCAGGATAATCATGCAACATTAGGACATTTTCAGTCTCGTACAAAAGTCACGACAAACTTCATTTTTTTAACTCCTGCTTGTGAAGCTAAAATTAATAAACCGATGTAGCGATGTAGGGTTACTTTTTGTCGAATTTTCATAAATGGTTCTGTCAAGACTCATGAATATGAACAATTTTAACGATGGGATCACCACAGCGAGAAACAAATCAAAACTGACAAACATTTATATTGCAACTATCGGCAATAAGGCATAGATTGTATCGCTAGCATGGGGCAGCTGATTTTCTTCTGTATAACCCTGTATATCCGTAGACAAAGCCTCAATAAACTCGGGATGCCTATACGAAATAAACGAGGCTTTCAGACGAAGGAGTCCCATAAACATAATGTAAATCATTGGCTGCTCCGGGATTCATTTCCTGTCATATAAATGTTGATGACGAATAAAATCATAATATTATTTCACCGGCCAGTAAAAAAGCTTCACACAATAGGTACAATTTCTGCTCGTGGCTTTTCCCGCGTGCATTTCATTCTGTCCTATTGTTCTTCGAATTTTACGCGATCTAAAAACGCAGGTTGTAAAATCCTTAATTGTTCTAAAACATAGGTACCTACTTAGGTACATACTTCTTAATTAATAAAATCATAAATTTTCTGTATTAAACTTTCATTTGGTCAATAGCTTATACTTTTTTGGATATTTTTGTCGGAACATGTGGACCAAAATTCAAAATCTCTAAAAAAAATTGTACCACATTAACAATCCAATAGATTAACGAAAACATAGTTCGACATGGCATGGGCATAACTTAATAGCTACGTCTATCATGCCTTATATTTCATCTTTCACCACAGCATCTCTGACTGAAACTTCATTTATTCGTAGATCGTTCATTAAGCTCTCAAAATCGTCAACTTCTTCCCTCAAATATTTTAAAATAGCTTTTCCTGAATCCCGTATTTTCCACACTCCCCTTATTTTCTTGGCGCTATTTATAGATGCGTACTCAAACTTTATGACTGTTTTTGCTCTGTATTTTCAGACATTTTTACTCGCTTTCCACGTCATGTTTATTTACGTTTCATTCTCAAATTAAAGAAGAACTCGGGAATTAAGTATGTGGACTTATCAACTTTTAATGAGAGCTATTTAAAGGCACTTATATTTATATGTGAAGATATCAAGAATTTTGATTTCATAGTTTTGAGATTTGATCACAATTTTTTATCCGACTGTATCTTACCTATATGAAGAATTTTTTATACCTAGGCAATAGGTATGTATTTACCAATGAAAAATTTTATTACATAACTTAGGTATACTATTAACTAAAGATAAGTATAAAGATAATAAACTTTCACAACATAGTTATAAACTTAAACCACTTAAAAGTAAACACTAACAATGGGCGGTATATTAGTTGTAAACAAAAGTTTCAGCAAAACTTTAATCTAATACTCTGAAAGATTATAATGAACGCAAAGACTGGAAGTTTTGAATTAAATGAAAACTTATGCCTTCCATGTCTTTCACTGTCTAAGAAGTTTGATATTAAAAACAACTTACCGGTATTAATTCACGAACATCTCCAAACAAACGTCAACTTCAAAACAACATTGATCACATAAAACTGAATATATTTTGCTAAATATTTCACTGTATCAAATTGACATTGGTTCTATAACATACCACTACACAGTCACTGTATATTTACTAGTTCTATAACAGTAGTATGGGTACCGGGCGTATGGTTGTCGCTCGACAGTCGACGTTACTCTGCCGTCTGGGGCCGTTGTTTGGGGGTTTCGCGCATGCGTGCCAACCCCGATTTCAACAATCGACACAAAATAGCGAAATCTCACACAGAATTTACAATTTGTAATGTAACTGTATTGCTTCATGAACTGTGATTTGGAACGCTACAATTTTTGAAACATCATTTTCACGCTGTAAAATTTTTAAGAGATTTCAGCTGTAAGCACTTGCCTCTACTGAATAAATACAGAAGGATTCCTTTAGTTTTTGTGCTTTGTACAAAGGATAGTCTCACGTAAGGCAACACTGTGTCAATTCAAACACATAGTTGGAAAACTGTTTCACGTTGGTCGAACGTTAACTAGCTCTTATTTTGAATGTGGTAAAGTGAGTTTTGAAAACGCCTGTATCTAGTTCAAGTGATTCTGGTGTTCTACTCTTTCCTATTTGAGTGACTGTTTTGAAACAAAAGACGTTTAATGTAAGTTCCTCTTACGATTCAAAGTCATTAACCCTCTATTTAATTCGACTATTATACCTCTAAAAGATCTAGTTTGGTCTTTATGCAGATTTAGGTAGGTATTCGTCATAAAAAAACAGTTGAAAGTTACATATTGTCTTTCAAGTGTTTTTAAAATACTCAATTGCTTTATCGGTATTTAATGCTATGTAACTTGATTGTACTTTTTTCGTTTGTCGCTAAAAATAACGAATAAAACGCAGGGTCAAACCACAGGACAGAGTTCAAAAAAGGAACGAAAATAATGAGGGTGAACCCTGAAATGTGACACTTCGCTCATGGAGCTTATTTACAAAAGTTTAGTAAATAAACTGTTCGCAAGGCAACAAGGTAAAACGGTTATATGTTTATTCGATTCGTTCGGTGACAGTGACTTCGTTAGGCAAGCCTAAAAGTTTCGTAGGATACCCATTAGAGGCGTAATTGGAAATGTGTCTTGCGAGAAAACATGGCGATCAAATAATATTAGACAGATTATTATGTCGATAAAACAGGAAAGCTTTTATTATGTATGTTGTTATGTTCAACATTTAGACTTTTAATGAGTTCGTATATTGCTTTCAGAGGTGGATTCAGTCTTTACTTAGCAGCTTCGTTAGTTGTTAGGAGGGACAAACAAGGGAAAAATATTATAGTATTGTATCGTAGGCTAGAATAAAATGACTTAGTGTGAAAGTAAATAAATTATTCCGTGCTTGGTAAGACACGATGGTCTAATGAGGTTTATATCTAAATCTGAAATCAGGGCTCAACCCTGAACCAACCTGATTCTTTTAATCCAAAGATAAGATAATATATTTGATATTTAATATTGTTTTTCGGCGCTGAAAAGAAAAAAAAGGAATAACTAATTTGTTCAAATTGGGACATCCAAAACAAAGCATCAAATCAATCTTTGTTCGTTATTACACAGACAGATGTTTTATTAAAACACGTGTAGGTAAATAATAAAACATCGTTTTGATTCTCACAAACGTTATCTTTACTAATTAGTACAAAAATATCCATTCGTTAACCAACGCTTAAGCTTTAAAGGAGCTTACAAAGGTTTAAAAGAGTGTTATAGTATGGATTTTGTTATAGATTGTGGATATAGAGGGCATTGCCTGTCTAGCGGGGCAAACAGACGGTAGACTACCGCTTTGTGTATAAATATCTAGGTACATGTTATTGGATTAAATACGTGGACATTTTATGGTTGCAATTTTCGAAGTTGTGGAATAAAATTGAGGAGAATAAGTGGGGTTTTGGGATCAACGTGTCTTCCCAAAGCTGACTCTATATTAGTTATGTTATTATCTCGCTAAAAATAACAGTCCTATTTAATTTAGGTAGGGTAAGTCCAGGATAGATGCCCCACTTTTTGAAACAGCTCTGTAACTCAGTCAGTAAGTTTTTATCAACAATTTGACCTTAGTATCTGTAAACTTTGGTCTTTCGTCTATGATATTACTATAATTATTTTAGTTTAAGTTATACCGATTCTGAGTAAATACCATTTTAATTGACCTCTAAAAAGTGGGATAGACGCCTAATATGGGGGATAGAAGACTCACTGTATGATTGCTTCAAAGGATAGATGCCTGATGCAGGGATAGATGACTCGTTAATACAGTTTTTGAATTCTAAGGATCAAATGCATTTTGAAATCAAACAAGCCAAGTATTATTATTTAAGATTGTTTGTTATTAAATGAATTAAAAATGAAATTTAATATTTTTTATTAAAAATAATACTACTCCTTCTAGCGCAGTCGGGTAAAAAGGTAATTCGATCAGAAGGGCACCCTATTTATTTATTACTTTCCTAAGGTTAGCCGTACTACATTCTTTTTTTCTTCTTACTTGCTACCTGTGACAAAAAGAACAGGTTAGGATAGATGCCCCTAGGTGCATGGGACATGGCCCTAAGGGCATCTATACCCAAAAAAAATTAGGCAACTATCCTTTTAGCATAGGATAGGGGCCGTTTTTAATAAAAAATATAATAACACTAAAAATCGAATTAAACATATCTATCCCGTAAAATTTATAAGATAGTCTATCAAATTATATAAAAATCTGCTCCATTTTACAGCTGACAAAAAAATTATCCATTAAAAAATACTTACCAATATTATTTCGACGCTCGCTAAGGTCTGGCCACGGAAGATGTTTGCTCTCACTGGCTAAACGAACGCACTCTTTGATGGTTTGCGAGGCGAAAAGTGGTACGGGGAGGTCCCTTTCTATTATACGTACTATAACTTTA
Organism: Ostrinia furnacalis; assembly: GCF_004193835.3. Taxonomy (NCBI): domain Eukaryota; kingdom Metazoa; phylum Arthropoda; class Insecta; order Lepidoptera; family Crambidae; genus Ostrinia; species Ostrinia furnacalis. The sequence goes on along the minus strand of NW_021132589.1, from coordinate 239,350 downwards.
GGCTAAATTGCTTGTAACATAGTGTACTTAAAATCGCGGCACCTATCCCACTGGGGCATGTATCCTGGAATTACCCTAGATTATGTGAGATTTGGTCTGTTATAATAATATAGAGATAGGCGACTCTTCACACGAGAAACAATTTAATAAGAAATTATTATAGCCATAAAACCATATACCAAGTAAGGGTTATGAAAATTATATTACGAGTATTTACTATCGAACCTTACGGTTCACCACTTTCTTTTATATCAAAGACATAAATCTTGATGGTTCAATCATCTTGGATCGTTGCTTAGAGAAAAATCTGCTATTGAAGTATTAGGCTGGGTTGCACCACCTAACTTTGACCGTAACTTTAACGATAACCGGTGTAATTTGTATGGAGCTTGACAGATTTTTGACGTTTGTCAAAAATCTTAAAGTTAAAGCAGGCCTGTTCATCTCCGCGAGTTTACATCGAAAACAAAACACGCACGATGGCCCACCTACAGGATACTATTCGACAAGGTCTCACATACGAGCGAACATTGACTCACGCACGCCTATTCTTGTGTAAGATGGAAGAAAATAAAGAAAATGGTGTACTAAATACTGTGCAGTATTTAACTGCCTAAATAATAATAAAAACACAGAATGTACTTTTTTAAGTTGCCTCAAGACACTGAGAGGTAAATAAGTAGTTAATATTATTAATGATAATTCATGCTAAATCATGTATTTTTTGGCACCGCATGTCACATCATTTTACCGAAGTCAGCCCTATAGCTTCGTCGCAGTGCCGATCACTGACGTTTGTCAACAAAATGGTGCTTGACTCTTGAGACAGGCTAAATTGCACCATATTGTTAATTACATTGAGCATACATTTTTTTAAATACCTTCGCTAAGTAAAACTTTTGTACGTAGTACTTATTATTATTCTGTGGTTAAAGTAAGATGTTGCAACTCAGCCTTAGATTCACAACTGAAAATAAATTGAATTCTCTTCGTTTTTTAGAAACCAGCCAGCATCAATCTTTAGTACCTATAAAAGATTTCTGTGGTCGGTTCCAAAGATTAAGTAGGATCGTAAATATTGTAAATGCGAGATCTCTAGACTGTCTGAATATTAAGCAATATTGATCAAAATGAAGGTTTTTAATTCAAAATGATGAATGTTCTATCAAAATGAACTACTGAATCAACTTACTCATTATTTCTTAACCAGAAAAAGCTCTATTATAATCTATGACGTTGAAACACTAGCTTTTGCCCACGGCTTCGCCGCGTGAAATTTAGCTTGTCACAGATCGTTATAAAATAGCCTATATGTTATTCTGATGTATAAACCATAATATTGTACATCAAAACCCGTTCAATAGTTTTTGCGTGAAAGAGTAACAAACAACCACACAAACTTTGGCATTTTACAATATTATAGTAGGATTTTCCAGAAAAAGCTCTGTCTACGACCTATGACGATTATTAAAACGTGCTATATTTATCCTTAATGTTTAATTCTTTACTTAACCTGTTTGAAGAAGCAACAGTACCTATAGCCTGGATAATCGTTTATTTTGTCCGTGTGTGCTCAGTGTAATTTCCCTGGATAATCTGGGACGTGTACGGGGACGGATCGCCTAAGCAATTATTGCTATAGTCCCGAGTTTATACGCCTACGTCTGCGGTAGTGATTAAAACATAATACGGGTATTTTCAGTGGGTTTAGTAGGTATGGCAACACAATCTTTAAATCAAATTTTGCGATTACCGATTTGGTTATTATTGTTTTAAGGTCTTTATAATGGCGACAGCTAAAAACGCTTTTACTGAAATAAATCAATGCTCTTCGTTATTTTTGGATTCGAGAGTCATTTTTAGGATTTGTAAATTGATTGCCGTATTAAAAATTAAGTAAGCGTAAAGTACTTCTTGACACCCAAAGTACCTACTATGTATGGTTATTAAATTTTTAGCGTTAAGAGTCGCATTTCAAACTAATTTGAAAATTATAAATAACTTGAAAAAATCGAATTGCCTAAGGCGGGAATTGAACCCACCCACAATTGAACAAACCCACGATTGAAGCGGAAGGTCGTGGGTTCAATTCCCGCCTTAGGCAATTCGATTTTTTCAAGTTATTTATAATTTTCAAATACCTACTATGTAACCAAAAAGTTCGCAACACGTATTTGTTACAATTGGAATAAGGTTGTGTTGTCAACTTTTAGCACACTTTGGGTGTCACGAACTATTTGACGCTGACTCTAATGTATAATCCATCTATCATAATACATACTATAATACATTCTCATTATTATAATACCTCTAAAATAAAACACAATTGTATGCAAACCGTCATAAGTTAATAGGTACCCAAAACAAAACTAGACTGCATCTCACTTAACACCAGGTGCGATTGCGGTCAAATACCTGCCTTGGCTAGCATAAAAAAAAAAAAAAAAAACGTGTGTCGCAATAAATTTCACAGCTAACCCGGTATTGAGCCAGTAAGCTCTCGTACAGATGGCAGCACAACAAGCTACCCAATGTGGGACTGTATTTAATAAGTAATAAGTACGATATTGCAACAAATTGTGCTGTCGACTATACTTTATAAACAACGACACAACCGGCTAAATATTGGCATCGTATGTAGTTGTGTTAAAGGCGAGTTTGCAATAACTGATATGCTGTCAATTGTATTTTCGTCAAAACAAACTAACCGCTGGCATCGTAGTTGTAATAAAAGTACAATTTTGCAACAAAATGTATGGTCATAAGTGTTGCCAATTGCACATTGTTGTAAGTTATAGTTTTATTATACGTATGGATAAATAACGCTATAATATGAATACGTTGTTGTGACTACATGTGAATGGAGTGTCGCTAAAATTTGAAACTTTACAGGCACGTTACAGGTATAGTTCTTGCAACTCACGAAGGCGAGTGAGCTTTACTTGTGTGTGTACTTGTACATGCACTTAACGATACGGGACTATTCCCACCTCTCGTTCCCACCACTGCAACTCCTCTGTAGCCAGGATCTACAGCTTGACCGCCACAAAAACCCAACCAATGAAATGAAGGTCAAGTTTGTCCCGGGGGAAAGTTAAACTGTCATTGCACTTAACGATAGTGTAATGTCTATCAAAACTTTTGAAAAACAGTAGAGAGTCACCACACATGTAAAGCTCACTCGCCTTCGTGAATTGCAACAACTACCTATAGCTTTTTTGAAAAATGCTTCTTTGAAAGATTTTTGTAAGGTCAATCAATTTTCTAAAATGACGAATTACTCCAATTCGAGTATTATCTTTTAAGGTAAAAATGTGTACAATTTGTCATTTTGGTATATTCATGTGATATCGACTCTAGAAACCTCTCATCCTCTTTTCATTAGGCCTTAAGTTATCCTATCTAATGTTTGAATTGATAACTTCAGTTTTGTAGCTAAAATAATTGTTCAGAGTTCAAGATCTACTAGTGAAGTGACCTTTCACTTTTATGTAAAAAAGAAAGAAACAGGCATTAGTGTTAATAAAAAATAATATACCTAGCTTAATATTGTTGGCTTTGCGACATAATAATCGCGAATGTAATATGAATTTATCTCTGCAAATATCTTACTTATTATTCACAGCTGGCAATGTTAGGTCGTTTCGTTCAGGGATGTTATAGATATGAAGTTTCGGTTATGGATACGGTTACGGATATTAGAATAATATTATACCGGTTTTGGTTACGGTTACGGATAGCAAATCATTTCGGATTATCCGAAAGTTTCGGATAATTTCGGTTACGGATATTAGAATTTTAAAAAGGTAAAATTCAAATAGCATGATGCTGCGATTGATGACCCACAAAGCCACTTTATGTACTATGACGGTACCTCTGATAAAGGTAAAATAACTGTTATATCAGAATGATGACAGACAAGTAACAAATATAAAAAATATTAAAATTTAGACTCCGCCGTTTATCCGAAACTTTTGAATCGGTTTCGTTTACGGTTATGGATATTTTTTTATCACGGATATCCATAACATCCCTGGTTTCGTTAGACGAGTCGGTAAATAAATTCTCGGTTGTGGCATTGTAAATAGGTATATTACGTAAGTACACATAATATTTCTGGTGTTACTCGAATGTTTCTGTTGACATTATAAGCGATTTCTTATTATCACTGTCGACTGAGCCAAATGGGACGATATACTCCTACTACAAACGATGCAGCGATTTTATTATCTATGATAGGTTTGTTTTCACGATCGTTTCTCTAAGTACCTAATTACGGCCGGTTCACACATGTCTCCGTTTTACTGTTCCGTTTTATCGTGTACGCTTTTTTTTCGTGATGGCGTATGTAGTTGTATGAGCGACTTCACACATGACACAGTTTTCTGTATACAGTAATACATACATCGACGAAAAAATTATGTACACGATAAAACGGAACAGTAAAACGGAGAATTGTGTGAACCGGCCGTTAGAGAGAACAATGTATCGACGAAGAATACAGACACGTACCTAATCAACAGAAATTCTGTCGAATACTATCCAGATATTAGCCGACATAAACTTTATTGACAATTACCCGCTTAGTACCTATCAGTATTATTGGACTGTCGATCTAAGATTCGAGAGTCACTATCTACAATAAAACTTCTATATAAAAGCGAAAGGTCAACTGATAAACAGACTGACTGACTCACTTACTCATCACGAAATCACAGAATCTAAAAGTGAGGTCAGAAATTTTGCATGGGGGTTTCTTTTAGGACGTACGTGTTCACTAAGAACGGATTTTACGAAACTCCACCCCTAAGAGGGTAAAACGGGATCCACGCGTGCGAAGTCGCGGGCGGCCGCTAGTTTCTAATATGTGACAGATTCAATTTCATAATTTGTATATTAAATAAACAATTAGCGTTACAAAAAAAGAAAGCGATCACGAATTTTATTTTTCATGAAATATTTTGTCTCCAATCTACAATTTGTCGGAATCGTTTGTTAATATCCCACTCAATCCAGCCGTAAACGCTACGAAGCTACGAGCCGTAGCCGTAGCATTTCGTAGCCCACTTGGCGTCGCGCCAGGGGTCAACGGCCCCGCACACGCGCTACGGTGCATGGGGAGAGCGGTCAGAAGGGTATCCTTCCGTTTGGCCAAATTACTTTTCGCCAAATTTCACTTCGCAAACAACTTATCGCCAAAGTTTCATTTCCCAAATAAACTTTTAGCAACTGTACTTTTCGCAACTAATTCATTTGGTCAAATTATCATTTGGCCAAATTTTACTTGGCAAATGTTTATATAGCAAATGTTTTATTTTGCCAAATATTATATCCCAAATAATTTGTTTGGTCAAATTGACACTAACTTCACATACTTACCCACCGTTTCCCACAAATCAAAGCATAAGGCAGATGATCATGGTTTTTGCATTGCAGAAAATAGTATGGTTGCAGAAAGTAGGTATTGCAGAAAATAGTAGGTTAGGTTAGGTTAGAACAGTGACCCTTAACGCGCGAAGGCGAGCGAAGCGTGCCGCGGCAGCGGCCGCCGAGCGCTAGAATCACTTCTATTGTTAATGAATCATTTGGAAATTTCGATAAAAAGAATGAAATATGAAAATTAATTTAGAACAAATTTTATATTGACTACCCACTAAACAAAATAATACCACAAGCTAATTTGTATTCCATTTCATGCACCAATCAAATTATTTTGTAAATAGTTTATCGTGAAATATTTTTGCCAAATGAAACATTTGGCAAAACATACTTTGCCAAACAATAATTTGCTAAACAATAATATGCCAAAAACGATATTTGCGAATTAAAAGTTTGCAATAAGTTGTTTTGCCAAATGAGAATTTGCCAAATGAAAATTTGCGAAACGTTGTTTGCGATGTGATAATTTGGGAAACGTTTTTTGGCCAAACATTAGTAATCCGGTCAGAAGCTTGCAGCCGATCCTTTCAACGAATTTTGAACCTACTGCCTTTAAATTAAGACTCAAAATGGATTGGGGTAACTTGTCATTTTGTTGAGGTCTTGGTCAATGTATGGACAAAGCACATCAAGCTTATCACTGTGGAATTTTATACAGTTGTATTAAGGGCGATTTTGCAACGAAAATGTACCTTATTTCATGCCCTTGCAGCCGATCCTCTTTTATTTCATGCCCGGGGCCTTTTCATGCGTAGTTTTAGATGAACGCAAAATATTATAACGCATCCCTTGGGAAATGGGGATAGCTTGGGGTATAAAATATTGGACATTCGAAAACACGTCAGTCTATATTTTTGTTGCAAAATCGCATCTATAACAACTACATAAGGCACATTTGCGTTTCAAGATCGCCCCTGTTACTCTATAAAATGCCACAGTGTTTAGCTTGATATGCTGTTGTCCGTACATTCACCGGACCTCAACAAAAAGACCTGTAATTCATTTTAAGTCTTATGAGAAAGATAATAGGTTCAAAATTTGTTGGAAAAATTCGGCAGTTTGGTAGTGTGCTCTGCTGATGACCATTAAACGATTTTGATTAATTACGTAATGCACTGATATCGTTTAACGCGGTAACCGCAGACAGAGGATTATTCAACATTAATTTGGGATACATTTTGCAGTTCTGTATCTATTAAATCGTACCTAGAAAACAGAAATTGTAGGACCTGTTGAACGGAATTTGAATCACAAATTCCGTTCAACAAAAGGATTTTTTTCAATAATTGCTTTCATTCTTCATTCTTTCATAATTCAATAAAGTATTTGGATTTCAATAAGACTTAAAGGTACATTAATATACATTATCTTGCTTTTGTAGGAACTATTTTTATGGGTAATTACATTTTGGCGGGCTCTGATCATTGTATCATTTAGGTAATTAATGGATTACAGCTCCATTAATCCTAATATACTCGTATATCCTCATACTAGCTGACCCGGCGAACTTTGTTCCGCCTTAATGGCAATAAATAAGCAGACTTTTTTTTATTTCGAACGGGATAAAAAGTTCTAATGAAAATCCTATGTCCTTCTCCTGGCTCTAAACTACCTCCCTGACAATTTTCAGCTAAATCGGTTCAGCCGTTCTTGAGTTATAAGTGGAGTAACTAACACGACTTTCTTTTATATAGAACACGACTTTCTTTTATATAGATTATATCAACTATGACGAGAAATAGTTGTCAAACAATCCGCGACCAATCATTGCGTACATCTCATCAATCATCAGTCATTGACAATGCATGAGCTTGAATGATAGAAAGCATAATACTGTTGCGTAAGCGCTCCTGCACAAGACGCCGCCGCCGCGCCTTTGCACTGTTTATACGTGCCGCATGAACACCGCTGCCGCGCCGCCGCCCGCGCCGCCGCCGCGCCGCTGGCGAATTATGCTTTGATGGCGCGGTGGCGGCGCGGCGGCGGTTTTACTGGGCGCGTATGAACAGGGTAGGGGCGCGGCGACGGCGCGGCGGCGGCGCGGTGGCGGCGTCGTGTGCAGGAGCGCTTAGATATATGTAAACGTACATTATATTTATGTAATTTAAAAGTGTCAGGGATATTTTAGAAGAGAAGATATAGATCGTGTCATCCACGAAGACGCGCCGCACCAATTTTTGGTTGAAGGAAGCGCGAGGTGCCTGGAGTTTAATCCAAGCGTCGTTATTGTAGTGCGCGTGTGCACTCATGGATTAGCGTGTACTGATAACACTCAAACATTTGCGGAAGAATGGTGAGGCGCGTCTTCGTGGATGACACGAAAATATGAACACTGTGAAAATTGATTATTTTTTCCAGATTTCAAATGGCTGCAGACAGCAAAGAAGAATGATCCTAATTCGTACCTTATCCCAACTAATATCCCAACTAATATTATAAATGCGAAAGTAACTCTGTCTGTCTGTCTGTCTGTTACGCTTTCCCGCTTAAACCTCGCAACCGATGTTGATGAAATTTGGCATAGAGATAGTTTGAGTCCCGGGAAAGAACATAGGATAGTTTTTATCCCGGTTTTTGAAACAGGGACGCGCGCGATAAAGTTTTTCTGTGACAGACAAAATTCCACGCGGGCGAAGCCGCGGGCGGAAAGCTAGTTAAGTTATAATATCAAGCTACCTGCATGCAAATATCGACACATGGCAGGTGGATTTGCATTCGTTACGCGCGAGCAGCCACCTGATATCGATCTGTGGAAGCGAGAGCTTGGAGCTCTACTATAATGTTCAGTCCAATGGATTTTTATAACTGTTTGTACCCTCTGAGATTGCCTTAAGTTGTAGTTAAAGATCTTTGAAATTCATCGTGCTGAGACAAAAATCCAGGAGTTAAGAGATAAAAAGGGAAAGTATATTTTAAGCCTTCAACTAGATTCTACCCGCAGCTTTCACACTTCTGTCTGACAGAGAGACGCGCGCGTCCTTCTTTCAAAAACTGTAATAAAAGCTATCCTATGTCTTTTCCTGAGTCTCAAACTAACTCAAATCTATACAGTAGTTTTAGCATGAAAAGGTTGCAAAAAATCAGAAAGATCGAATTAGGTACTTCCGCGTTTCCAAAATTAGTATGGATTTATAGTTTATTAAAAAGATCATTTATTCACTAAAATATCATTTATTCACCGAGACAAGGTAATACAATAAGGTAGATGTTACAATAGTTATACAGATCAGCTTATCTCACCAGCAAGCTAGTGTGTGATTATTACATTTTTTTTATTGACCCATGCATAGTTAAAAAAAAAGTCAGAACTTTCCAACTACAAACTATTTAACCCAAAAGACGATTTGCAAAAGTACCTCTTCATCCTAAAACGACGTCAATAAGTTTGTAATAAAAATCAAAGGCTGAAACACTTACACGTTGGAAGACCCTCGTCAATACTACATCGCAGGACCCTTTGTTGGGCAAATATTAGCAGCAAATATCGGAGCAAACATGTGAAGCACAGTGCAATATAATACAGTGGGTTCTATCTTGGTTCTGATCGGGTAGTTGACACCAATTACTAATTATTTAAACAATTACTTTCTTTCTCCACTGAAAACCGACTTAGTTGTTAATAGGCTGTAAAGTTAAATTTTTTGTTAGTTTTAAAATTAATAAATTGTCATTTGTGCCATGTTGGGAGACCGTATGAATGAGACACGGGTTGTAGTTAGTCTCTGATATTAATCTCTTTATTAACACGAACTGCGTGACTATTTATACGATATAGATTAAAGGTAAATGACGTCACAGCATCAGCACTATACGTGATAAATGTGCTGACACTGTGAACGTGATCAAGATAAGATATGAAGAGATTAAGTATTGTGCATACCGGCACAGTACTCCCCCCCTTTAAATAAGAAATGAAAAAATAATAATAATGCGCTAATTACAATAACATACATAAATTATCTACGTTAATACAGGTTCAATGTTCAATCTCTATAAGAAATAAAAATAATGTGCTAATTACATATTACAAATTACAATAACTATCTACGTTATACAAATCATGTGGTGAAAAATTGTGAAATGTTTATAAAGATGAGAATATAACAAAATATAACCACTGGCTTCTTCCTTATCTGGCGTTTTCACAGTCGTGGGTTGCCCTCGCGCAAGCTCGGCTTTACGCGATGGGTGCGCTGTAGTCACAGCGTTCATGCCTTGTGTCCTTGCACATTTCATAAGCGTTATCAGCTTCTGAAGACCAAAGGATAGGCGAATTATCATTCTTGAAATATACAAAGTATTCAACTTCGATACGCGGCTGCGTAATTTTCTCAATTCCTTAACTGTGTTTCAATTCATCGATGGCTTTATATTTCTGCTCTGTTGGCGATTCCTTGGCTCGTTATCGGATAACCTAAGAAATATTCGCTCTGGAGGGACTCACATTTTTCTAAATGATTGAATTCCCAAGTTAAGAGTCAGAGTTTTCTCACCGTAAGTGTTTATCTTTGAACCATTCGTGGTATATAACATATTGCTCATTTAGCATTGTTGCTTATCACTTTTACATTGCTCCCGTAACGATTAAAAAACCTCATACCACTTTTTCAGTCGGTAACAATGAGGCGGTTAGACGGGTAGATAGCACAAAAGCCATGCTGGCTGTGCGAATTTTAGTTTCCTTGTTTCGTTTTTTTCCAATCACATGATTTTTCACATTTTTCTGCATACGTTGATACATATTATAATAACAAAATCTTCTTACTTGACTAGGCGACCTTGGCCTGTAACTGCTGCGTCGCAAATTTTCACGGTCATGGCACAATCATTATTTCAATTGCACATGTTATAGCTGTGTTAGCACATTTTCCATTGTTTGGTCTTGAATGTTGTTGATGTTGTAGTTGACTGTTGAACTGCTGAGACTTCATTATTTTTGCATTCTTATTTCATTATGAGCGATTTGATTCTTTTGAAGTTTCAAGACTGATTCCAGCTGCACAGACGAGGTTGGTCCTTTCAGAAATCGGGAATACGGATGTGACAGGGGTACTGGCAGCGACTTCTCGTGGTGTTGTGTTGCACGACTTGCACGGAGTTGACATGATGACGATGATTGATGTTGAAGTGACGTCACGGATTTGCTCTGCTCAATCGGGGTAGCCAATTTGATCCCATGTCATATATGGAGAGGATGGCGGAGACTGATGCCGAAGATGGTGGTGGGTGATGGAGGTTACGTCTCATATCACGTTGGCTTGGTACGTTTATCTTCGTCGTCGTTCGTCGGCTTCGTCTGTTTCTTCGACTTCGTTGGGGTTACCAATTTGTGTCATCTTCGTTTGGATCGTCTTCCTCGTCCGGTTCGTCGTCGTGATCACCTTCTTCGTCGGGTTCTTCTTCTTCGTCGGGGTTACCAATTTATGCCATCTTCATCGGCTTCGTCAGGATCGTCTTCTTCGTCGGGGTCACCAATTTGTGCCATGTTGGGAGACCGTATGAATGAGACACGGGTTGTAGTTAGTCTCTGATATTAATCTCTTTATTAACACGAACTGCGTGACTATTTATACGATATAGATTAAAGGTAAATGACGTCACAGCATCAGCACTATACGTGATAAATGTGCTGACACTGTGAACGTGATCAAGATAAGATATGAAGAGATTAAGTATTGTGCATACCGGCACATCATTCAATTGATATTGTATGTGGATAGCTCATAAAAAACGTTAAAGTGTGGTTTGTTAGAATAGGTTCGTTCGTTCGTTTCAGCCAAATGACGTCCACTGCTGGACAAAGAATAGGTACCTACATTGATATTCATAATTACCTACTTACTCAAGACCTATAAAATCATCGGGACATACAAATTCACGTTTTGCCTTCTGTTCAAATAAAAACAACCTAAGGGATGTTAGAAGGTTTGTATTTGTTGATTAATACAGGAATTTAGTGGTAAATGGTTTTCGGTAAAACGGACTCTGAAGTTAGTGAGAAATCTAGACTGAACCCACTGTATTACGGCCATTTGTGTTTAAAGTCCGCAAACAATAAACGATGCGACGTCATGGCGTTACTAGATTAAACGGATTCGTTTTATTTATTTTGAAAGTGTATTCTGAGGCAGTTACTCAGAACATGAATTAAGCAATAATGTAGGCAGGTACCTTTGTAAAATTTATTTGCTCAAAAATATTTTATTTCACCCGCTGTTTAAATTAAACTATTAACTATTCAAAAACATGCATTAACTTTAAAGTTATTTGTAGACTTAAGTAAGTGCCTAAATAAATCTTGCGCTTGTCTACTTTACGACGACGACGAAATTTTATAAATTATGTATATCTCAAAGTTAAAAGTGTTTTTGACGACTAGTTCGCAGTATTTGAGGGTGTTCCCCCTCTACACAAAGATCTCCACCAGATCTATCCAGAAATCTTTATCTAATTGCCTTAATTTACTTAATCGCCTCTGTGGTCTAGTGGTAAGACCATATCTATCTGCTTCAGACGCAGAGGTTCCGGGTTCGATTCCCAGTGGGGGCAGATTTTTCTGTTCAGTTTGGTTGGTGGTTAGGGCTTGTTCTAAGTCCACCTGGCTATCTCCATCTTACCTAAGTCTATCGCCATAGCAACAATGTTAACAGCATTGTTAGTTAGAGGTAAGATAGCCAGTTCTTCCGTGGCTGAGAATTCCGGGTGAAGCTCGCTTCCACCTTCGGCCTGATCTTCACTTACCATCAGCTGAGATACAGGCCAAGAAGTTCTTCGTTGTGGAAAAAACTTAAGCATAAGTACTTCGACTTCATCGATACCCTATCTTTCCTTTTCTTACTCTATTCACTTAACGATTTGCGACCTATTCAATTTATAGATCCAAAATGTGTTGCTAACGTACTTTTGCCTAGCCCACACCCGTACAGAATGAGTGGACAGAGCAAACACGACGCGACAGCCCGTATAAGGCTGCGTTTCCACCAGAGATGTGCGAGGATGCGTAGCGAGGGATGTGTTTGTAAACAATCAATAGCCACGATAGTCGAACCGTGAAGGGGTCGGAGTGGTCGAGTCGAGATCCGAGGAACGCGGGTTCGAATCCCACCACCGCTCGACTATTGTGGTGAGCCCACTCGTAACACAAGCTTATTTAGCTTAACGGACTTAAAGGGACTATTTAGTAATTTGGGCAATACAAATTACTAATAACCTTAAAAAAATAAAATAGAATCGCTTTATTTACCTCGCCTGAGTCAGCACAGCTTTGGTGGATACGGCTTAGCGGAGCTATATTTTTGCGCATACAAAACAAGCGAGTGATGTGTGCGAGGAATGTGTTGCGAGGTTTAAGCATACTGTATCAGCAAGTCCATAGACGGAGTTTGGAAGTAGAAGGCAACGCATCCTCGCACCACACATTTTCCTCGCGCAGCTTTGGTGGAAACCCCCACACATTTTCACAGCACATCTAGACATCCTCACACGACATATTTCCCTCGCACATCTCTGATGGAAACGCAGCCTATGGCGGTCATCAGTCCACGGCTATGTTTGGATCGGCAGATATTGGCTATTCTTTGACTCTATTTTGTTATTTCAGATTTATCCATCCTTCTCGTTCTTAAGGAAATGATGGCATGAGTGACAGTGACAGGCAGGTCCGAATTCATTGCTTCAAGAAGAAGAGTTTAAGGTCAGTTCATTCATTCTACACACGGTAGCTATTACAGAACGAAACTAGAAACTCGATTCAATTTTGAGCAATACGGATCTAACGTGAAACATTTTCTTTGTGTAACTACCCAGTGGCAATATCCATTTTCACAATCTATCTATACTTATAATAAATCTGTAGAGAGGTCAATTCTGTACATTAAATATATTTTCAAAATAACTATCAGGGGGTGATTAGTGATCGATACTGATGCCAAAAATGCAATCAGTAAAATTTTTGTCTGTCTGTCTGTCTGTTCTGTCTGTCTGTCTGTCCGTCTGTATGTTCCTTATAGAAACAAAAACTACTCGATGGATTTTAACGAAATTTGGTACGATTATTCTTCGTACTCCTGGGCAGGTTATAGGATACTTATGCCCGTATTCACAAACATTACTGTGAGGTCTCACAGTGCGCGTGGACGCACAGGGTGACACACGAACCAATCACAGAGCTCTATTTAACTCTGTGCGTTGGATTTGCTGCTTCACTTAAGCAAGCATCGTTTGTGAATACGGGCATTAGGAATTTCCACGGGAGCGGGAATTAGCGGGAAAATCCTTTTGTATGAAAAATCTGAACCGCTTAAGTTAGACGCTCTAAATTTGGCATACAGGTACCTTAATAAACTTAAAGCTTAGTTACAACAGGATATTGCAAAATTCCCAAAGGAACGGGAATTAGCGGGAAAATCCTTTTGTATGAAAAATCTAAACCGCTTAAGTTAGACGCTTGAAATTTGGCATGCAGGTATCTTAGTAAATTTAAAGCTTAGTTATAACAGGATATTGCAAAATTTCCACGGGAACGGGAGTAAGCGGGAAAAAAACATTTGTATGAAAAAATCAAAACCGCTTAAGTTAGACGCTTGAAATTTGGCATGCAGGTATCTTAGTAAACTTAAAGCTTAGTTACAACAGGATATTGTAAAAATCCCACGGGAACGGGAGTTAGCGGGAAAAAATATTTGTATGAAAAAATCTAAACCGCGTAAGATAGATGAAGGAGGTAAAACGGGATCCACGCGTACGAAGTCGCGGGCGGCCGCTAGTACTAACTAATTATATTATTTACTCTCCAACCTTCAAGGTAGGCTAGATGTATTAATTAGTATCTCAAAAAATAAAAATCAAGTGTGCAAGAAATGAACTATCACGTTTTCCTCGTGATAAGCATTCATTTTTCTTAGCGGATATTGCTGTCGGGTGCAAAGCTGGACTAGTATCACTTGGATTGAGAAGCGTGAAGCGCTTTACATTTTTACCTTTCAGGAGAGCTACACTACAGCCAATCAAAATAGAAAACCTGGCTTTTGTTCTAAGAAAATAATAAAATTGTAGCTACCTCGGTACCTTACTATAAAAAAAAAGAGTCCCAATTCAATTGATAAAGAGTATGAAAGGTACTTTTTCAACATTAATTGAATTTATTTATGACCCAGCCCTAGCTATAAGACGACAAAGCAGTTTTTATGATCAGGTTGGGAAAAAGACGACAAAGAAAATGCTATGAAAAGTTTTTCATTTCCGAATTACAATTTCTTGTAGGTAATAGGATTTCTCGGTTTCTGGAATTAATAACTAAGTAAATATGAGTATAGACTTATTAATAAATAATGTGAATTTGAATCTTATTCGTGTAACTGCTAACTAATTTTGATAGAAATATGAAAGGGAAGTTGAAACATTCTGTCTGTTCCAGACGGAGGAGCTAAGTATCTACTACATAGAGATACAAGAAGTATATGTAAAGTAGACTATCGCCCATATTCACAAACATTACTATGAGGTCTCACAGTGCTCGTGGACGCATAGGGTGGCACATGAACCAATCATAGAGGTCTATTCAACGCTGTGCGTTCGATTTGCTGCTTTACTTATTCAAGTACCGTTTGTGAATACGGGCGTAAATCTCCTAAAATGTATAGCTTATTATACATATGTTCAGACTTGTCAGGATTATCTTGAACTGATCTCAGATTATGTAACGACTATGTACACATTACGGTTTGGTACTAAACTAACTACACGTTATATAAGAAACAAATCTTTACATAAGGGTAAACCACCAATAAATTGATAACTCATCGATTAGTTGGTCTTGTGTACTATTATGAAACCGTCTATGTATGTACACACGACAGCACATCAGGTTACCCATTTTAGTTGCAAATTCGTCCCTGTTACAACAGCTGCACAAGAATCCGCAGTGGTTACCTTGACGTGCCGTAGTTTGTACAGCAATAAAACATCAGATTTTCGTTCGAAAATAGCATCTGTTACCACCACTTAAAAGTGCTACAGTTTTCAGATGAATATGCCGTCTGTACAGCCAGCGTCAAGTAGTTAGTGACACCCAAAGCAGCCAAAAAGTTCGCAACACGTCTTTGTTACCAACTTTTTGGCCACTTTGGGTGTCACGAACGCCTGTACAGTCAATATCACATTAAATTTTGTTGCAAAGTAGGTAGTACCTTTTACCATTACGCAAAGTGCTACAGTTTTCAGCCGAATATACCGTCTGTACATGAAACATACACGTACGTGTAAATGTACGTGATACAGCGTGCACGTGCCAATTTGAATCTCATTCAGTGTAATCGGATGCAGAGTTGACACATCGATTAGATTTAATCGCTCCGTGAATCGAGTGTCATTGGCAATGTTATCGATTTATCTATGATTTTCCTTTGAATGTTGCTAGTAAATTGATGGGTGCAAATAAGTTTCTTATTTTAAAAGGAAATGTTATTTAATTGTTTGTCTTTCAACTTTTTAGGCTAGAATCGCTGACAAGAAGTTGTTGTACCTACTACTAAAGATAATTATTTTTAGAGCTGTTGTGTTCTTACTTGAGAGTTATTCCAATGTAGGCCATATTCTCCTTTTGTTTCTAGGAAATTAAAAAGTTCGTGATGCGTACCTTCGATGACAAGATGAGACATTAAGGCTGGGTTTCACCATCATACTTTAACTATAAAAAACGTCAGAAATCTGTCAAATTCCGTACAAAAAGCACCGGTTATCGTTATAGTTACCCTTAAAGTTAGGTTGTGCAACTCAGCCTTAGACATAATCAAATTAAAACCTATCTATAACGGGTGCTACCACAGAATAATAATAAGTACTACGTACAGAAGTTTTACTTCGCGAAGGTATTTATAAAAATGTATGCTCAATGTCATTAACAATATGGTGTAATTTAGCCTGTCTCAAGAGTCAAGCACCATTTTGTTGGCAAACGTCAGTGATCGGCACTGCGCCGAAGCTATAGGGCTGACTTCGGAATCTATCATGAATAATATTAACTACTTATTTACCTCTCAGTGTCTTGAGGCAACTTAAAAAAGTACATTCTGTGTTTTTATTATTATTTAGGCAGTTAAATACTGCACAGTATTTAGTACACCATTTTCTTTATTTTCTTCCATCATACACAAGAATACGCGTACGTGAGTCAATGCTCGCTCGTATGTGAGGCCTTGTCGAATAGTAATCCGGTAGGGGGCCATCGTGCGTGTTTTGTTTTCGATGTAAACTCGCGGAGATGAACAGGCCTGGTGCTACTCTAAACCAATACTTTACGTAAACGACAATTTTATTGATCAATAAAAATACTCGTAGTCGGGAAGTCCTGAAGGAAAAGCCTCCGCGTGAAAGCTTATAAAAGCAATACTCGGTCCCAGAGGCTGTCTAGACGTCTGGATTCAAATTAGCGTGTTAGGGTGTGTCTGAGCTTAATGTCAAAGCTTAATACAAGTTCTTAGAATTAATTGTAATAAATTGTTCTATTTTTAGGTGACATCAAGAAAGGTTACATTAAGATATTTTTAACGATCTCAATGTTACCTTTATTTTGTTTTCAACGGAAATATAAATAAAGTGATCCCATTTAATATCACTATGATATTAAGTAAGGAAAATAAGCTGTATTTGTTTGCTTCAAAGATTTTATATGCGCCTTCATTTTCAATTTAATAGGATTGGCAATGTCAATAACATAACTGTATTTCACCTACTTACTAGATAATTACATTTTTGAAACTATGTAGGTACTTTAGGTAACTTATAAACTTACTCAGGGAAAAATAATCAAAAGGATAGTGTAAAGGGAGATATAAAAGTTTAAAAAGTACATTATTAAGTTTCTCTATTACAAAATGACAGGAAAAGCAAGGTTACGCGGCTGGAACTTGTAGCGTTACTGAGTACTCCTTTGACTTAGGCTGGGTTGCACCATCATACTTTAACTTTGACAAACGTCAAAAATCTGTCAAACTCCATACAAAAAAACACCGGTTATCATCATAGTTACGGTCAAAGTTAGGTGGTGGAACTCAGCCTTAGTATAGTTTATGTTAAGAACAGATGGCTCCCTAAGGTAATGTTTCGGAGAAGTTGGGCCATAATTACTGCTTTTAGCGTTAAAGGGACGTCTCTTGAGTTTGAGTGAAAACTAGTGGAACTACTGACCCAAGGACTTACATTAATTTTATTTCGAGACAGTAGGTCAAACTAGAACACATCACACAGAATAGGTATATTTTTTTTTAGCAGAATAGCACGTAAATTACCGTATTTACAACATAAGTTTTTTTTTATGCTAGACAAGGCAGGTATTTGTTACGTGAAGTTACGCTCAACTAATGTGTCATTCATACTTACCTAACTAAACTAATTAACCAAATACCGTTTACGAACTTATATGAACGATCAGTTACATCCTGCCTATGCACTTCATACTGAGCCTATTGCTAAAAATAATTGTAAGAAATTAAACTTTAGAATTTTCTACTTTATGAGATGCAAAATACCTAACTATTTGAAAGCAAAATTACATTTATTAAAGTCATTTTGGATACGACTTTAATAAATGTAATTTTGCTTTCAAATAGGTATTTTACATTTCAAATACAAATTACTAATTATCCCGTTAACCCCTCGGCTTCATGATAAGCTAAATAGTATACTTGTGTTACGTTTTGATTGTCACTACTTTTTAAGAGCTTTTAAATAATTCAAAATGCACGTCTACTCAGCGCGTTTTGCCTCAATTTTGACTCAACATTTGCTCAAAAACCACAATCTTGTGTGAATATTGATTTCTGAGTTTACTATTACCATTTTAGGAATGCTCACGCCCTTTTTGATAAACTATCGGCTTTGTCTTTACGATGAGCTCATTTTCAAACTGCATTCAACTATGACGCTTTCGAGTCGCGAAAGTTAAGTGATCTGAAGTAATTATGTGATTTGTAAGAGTTTTAGTAAAAAATGTTTAGTTGTAGTGTTGTTTATGTGCTCCTATTTTCTACCGTGTCGATTATAGCCACCAAAAATGTTGAGGGGTGAGTCAGTACGTACCAGTTTGAAAAGAATTTTTGTTTTAGATAATAACTTATTTCTTTTGACTTCAAAACTTGGCAGATAGGTAATTAACAATAGTTTAAAATCTATTCATCCAACAGTAATCAGCGGCAGTAAAATTAAAATTTGTATTCTGTTCTTTTGAATTATAAACTTACTGGTTTTTAGAGATCCATTTTTTTTAATCTCTACTCTTTTTATTCTTTAGGCATACTAGTCCGAACTCACCATTAAAATTGTATTGACAGGCGTGGTCGTAATTATGTCCCAATGATCAAATGATACTGCTACTTTTGCATAAAAAATATTTTGCATTTATGTTTACAGATCACAACCAGTCCTCCAGAAAACTGTTGAAGAACTATTCACAAAAAGATCTCAAGTCATGTATCCCGGTGCATGCAAAACCATAAGATCTTCCCGTCGACAGACAAAGATTTGCTTGCGTAATCCTGGCCTAGTCCATGTCCTTGAAATAGCTAGAACGCAAGCGATAGCAGCTTGCGAAGAAACCTTCCAATACGATAGGTGGAACTGCTCACTCATATTCAATAGGAATGCTAAGAAAAGGATCTTTGATAGGATATACAGAGAAACAGCATTCGTGCATGCTTTAATGGCTGCATCTATTACACATGCTGTGGCAAAGGCATGTGCTTCAGGTGATCTGACTCGATGCACATGCGTAGGCAGTTTCGGTAAGCATGGAAACTTCACATGGAAAAACAGCGGTTGTGGAGATGATTTCAAGCAAGGACAGCGCCTCACCAGAAACTTTTTAGACTTCAAGCACGCTGGAACCGATCAGATTGCTGAGATTTTGAAGCAAGACGTTGTAGTTGGTATCGATGCTATCGGTGAGCAGATGAGGGAAGTGTGCAAATGTCACGGGTTCTCTGGCTCGTGTACAACGAAGACTTGCTGGAAGCGGCTTGGCCCTTTCAATTCTGCGATGGGAGTGCTAAAAAAGCAGTACCATCACGCAGTTAAAAAGAAGGTTGTGAATTACACGTCGAAGAGGGCAATCATGCCAAAAGTTCGGAAGAAGATGACCATGGATAGGAAACAGCTGTTGTATTTGCAGAAATCTCCAAACTTGTGTGCGAGTACGAAAGGGAGAGTGTGTAAAGACAGACGTAACTGTGCAACGCTTTGCTGTAACAGGGGTTATGTTACAACGAAGAAAAATATAACATCGAGGTGTCGGTGTAAAATGGTGAACTGTTGTTTCGTTCATTGTGACACGTGTGTTGAGGAGTTTGATCATTACACTTGTAAGTGACGTCTATGATAGGTAGAGCTGAAATTTCACTAAACATAAAATTAAAAAAAAAATTGTGGTTCGTTCGTTCGTTTCAGCCGAAAGACGTCCACTGCTGGACAAAGGCCTCCCCCAAGGATTTCCACAAAGACCGGTCCTGCACCGCTCGCATCCAGGCACCTCCCGCGACCTTCACTAGATCGTCGGTCCACCTAGTGGGAGGCCTGCCTACGCTACGTCTTCCGGGTGGTCGCCACATTTGTGGTTGTTATAACGTAAATTACTCAGTATTTTTTTATATTTATAATTCATATTACTTTAGAATAACGTATGATATTACTGTTTATTTATTTATCATTATGCATTTATGCAGTAGTGGTAAATGCAGGGCCATTTTCAAAAAAGTTATTTTTTTTTTTCAAAAACTACAGTAAGAATAAGTATTGTACCTATCTTAAAAAACTTAAGGAATTTAGGTTCTAGTTCCGGAAATATTATCTATTTGTTCTATGATACAAGTAAGCGATAAATGTATGTAGCCTTTGTAAGGGAAGGTGCGGCGGATTGTCGATAAGCTGTGATATGTGAATGGGTCGTAGTATGTAAATTACTGTGGGAAAATATTTTAGATTTTACAAAGGAGTTTTTTTTTAATTTATGATAAAGGTATGTTTAGTTGTAGATATGAAACAAAATTAAAATTTCACGATATTATTTATTTCTAGACAATGAAGCTTACAAACGTATTTTTTTAATGTTGGCCTACTTATTATACTCGTATGTTGTCGTGTTGAAATATTCTTTCCCAATTAATAATAAAATTCATTTCATGTGATTTTTCTTTCTAAGGCCTAAAATTCATAACAGTATTTTATAATTCTAATGTTTATAAAATGAAATTTTAATGGAGAAAAGCTTTGTTAGTTTTTTAGTGGCGCCATCTTTATTCGTGAGATGAATTAAAAAGCACTTGTAGTTGCTAGTAATCTCGTGGAGTCAAGGTACGATGTATTATTGTCTCGAACAGATAGGTGGCGCAGTCTGTATTTTCTAAAAATGCTAAAACAATGATGATAATTATAATGCATATTATATTAAATAATGATTTGTTTAAATTAAATATTCGAAAATTCTTCGAGAATGATTGAAGTCCTTGCTGCTTGATTGCAGAAAAATATTCATTGAAATTATATTAATTAGATAAAGAAGTTAGAAAAATCTAACAATATAAGTAAGTACCTACACTAAACTTTTATAGGTGCTATAGTTTCAAATAGTCTGATAAAGCAAACTTAGCAAATATGTTCACTTCTGCCAATAAAAATATAAAGCTACGCCTACAACACACTTGGTCGAGTTTTGCAGCACTAAAGACATGTTCACACGGTTAATTTCCACCTGTCTCCTGGTCCTTGTGTCACTATACTCACTATGCAGGAGTTTTAGGGCAAACACAGACAGCAAATAATACTATTTCAATCACTCATATAAGCACGTCAAGTTTTACACAGTGGCATTATAATCCTACCTTGCTTTTTGTAATCTGCAAAAGTACTTAAACACATTTTAATGCAATTAAAAGCTTCTTATTTTTCTTTTCATATTCAAAAATTTAGAGATAATCTGGTGATTACAACCAGTTGAGGAAACTAAAAGATTTCAAAAGTAAAACTGCAACTGTGTAAGTAGGTAAGTACTTATGTAAAAAATCTGGCACGGTTATTATCCAGTTGTCGTCAGATTGATAAAATAAGGTGTCAAAAATCCAAATACAGTCAAACCTGGATAAGCGAGAGTTCAAGGGAGCACAATCTCATTCTCGCTTATAGAGGTTTCTCACTAACCCGAGTTTCTCGCTAATGCAGGTACATGGGTAGCGTTTCTCTCTTATAGGGGTACGCAGCAATAACAAATTCCTTCGCAATTAAAAACTATAAACTGAGTAAGTCTGACAAACAGGACGGTACACAGGCACACGTGTCCATTTGAAAAGAATGCGATAAAATAACAACAATAAAGTTAAATTTAGTTCCACGAAATAGAATAGGAACAATATTGAGGAGAATACAAAAACAATGGTAGGAAGTTCCACGAAAGTTAAGAATGAGTTATAAAATAGCACATGTTAAATTTGTAAATAAAGATCGACTGTCGCTTATAGAGGTATAGATAAGTAGCAGTCTCACTTACGGAGGTCTATGAGGGAAAAACGACTCTCTCTTACAGAGGTTTCTGTTTCTCGCTAATAGAGGTTTTGGGAGCTTAAAATGACGGGTCCTGGCTATTACTCTCACTTACAGAGTTTTCTCACTTATCCAGTTCTCACTTATCCAGGTTTGACTGTATACTTGCTAAATTCGACTTAATTAGACGAAACACTAGTGTACATCAAGCCTAAAGCCGAAGGCAGCGACCGTGAATGATCCTGCGCGACGCGCGCGCCCCAACTGAGGGAGCGGACTGTGCGGTAACTAAATAAATTTCACCTCTATGCCGACCATCTCATAATATTTGAAATGTCATGACTTGATCGGCAATATACAGGACGTATTATAGCGAAAAAGAAATATAAATATGTATGTTTAAGTAATTAAAATTTGTCATTCGCTCGACTCACTTGGTCTAGCAGGATCTACTTAATTTGATTGTTGCTATTAACTAAACTGCTAAAGAATGCTCTTTTGTTTTATTGAAGACTCGAAAAATTGATGCTCTAAGTGGAATACGCCGTAAAAATAAATTTGATTCCACTTAGAGCACCTGCCCAACATATCGATAGGTGCTATAAATGGAAAAAGCCAGGTGCTATTCATGTAGGTGCTATTAGAACGGGTGCTCAAGGTGGAAAATCAAAAACACTCTTTCTCTACTATTGTGGTCGAAAATAACAATAGGTTCATACTTACCAAAACAAGGATGACAAGACAGAACATGAATGAGTCAACTGAAGGTCACTAAACCATTTTAAACAAAACCACATTTTAACAGCTAATGATCATTAAATCAGTGATTTACACGGCCACAGCATATCTCTAGCTAAAGATCAGTACATTATTATTATGACGCCTATAATTGACCAATAAACCATCAGCAGACCACAAACTGCGGTTGGTTTTCGATGCGAACGCACATAATTACGACCAAAAAGCTAGGGATTGCAATTGCTAGATCCAGCATACAGCAATCCAGCTGGATCCAGCGCCTTTTTAAACATGCTGGATCCAGCATACAGTGCTGGATCCAGCGATGCGGATCCGCAAACGTATAATTTTCTATTGCTTAGTTTCGAATTGCCGCCATTTTCAAAACGCCGCGGTGAAGTTGCCGTTCTGTTATTGTGTGCGTTGAACGGCGCCTCTCCGAAGTTACTAGTACGTTAGTGTGCTTGAAAAATCCAAAAAAGTATGAAGAAGAAGTAAAAAAACTGTCTATTTTCCTTTGCCAAAAAAGAATGCGATGCGACAGGAGATGAAAACTTTGTTAAAACGAGTAAATAAACAAAATAATATTGTAGAGCCGGTGCAAGAAGATAAAGATATCATGGAGTTAGAAGAGAATGGTCTAAATGATGACGCAGAAC
The DNA here is from genome assembly GCF_004193835.3 of Ostrinia furnacalis. NCBI lineage: Eukaryota > Metazoa > Arthropoda > Insecta > Lepidoptera > Crambidae > Ostrinia > Ostrinia furnacalis. The sequence goes on along the minus strand of NW_021132589.1, from coordinate 215,990 downwards.
CCGTGAAAATGACTTTAGAGCAAGAGTTTGAGATGCAACTTAAAAGAGAGAAGGAGAACTTTAATAAACAAAAGCCAAAGCCAAGATTAGATTACGAAAAGGTACTGAAAAAAGAAATGAGCGTTTATGAGACCGAACGAGTGCGAGGTGAACATTTATCTATGGTGTATGACTATTTAATGATCCTAAAACCGACTAGTGTAGAGGCCGAAAGGGCATTCTCAGCAGCCGGCTACATATGCAGTTCTGTGCGGTTGGGAGTTTAGACTATAGATAAAGTTTGTTTTCTAAGGTCTTACTTCCAGAGGATTCAAAAAAAGACATGGTCAGTCTCTTGTCGTCAGATTTTAAACTGCCTAATTATCGCAGAAGATTATTTCGGATTCGTAACTTCTATTGATACAAAAAATTTATTGCAGATTAAATTACGGTCCTTTTCGTAGTTAATTTTATAAGAATTTTTAAGACTAGTTTGTCCTACTGATTAGCCGTATTTCATAGATTATCGTAAGAAGTACGATAATATAAAAATGAATCGCAATATGTGTTGGTAAGCGCAGACCTCAACAACGCCTGGACCATTTTTTTTTAAATGTTCGTTGAAGTCCAAGGATGGTTTTTACGGCGAGAAAAATTCGAATAATTTCCTGGAAAACCCTAAAAACAGCCCTTTTTTCACGTGGGTGATACCGTAGACGGAAAGCTAGTTACTTAATAAAAAAAAAGTCTTAAAAATGTCGTCTTTTTATATTCGTTCCACATTTTGCTGGATCCGCGCTGGATCCAGCTGGATTCAGGTCAATCCAGCAAGAATCCAGCTGGATTGAAAACGCCGCTGGATTGCAATCCCTACAAAAAGCCCAAAAAACGGCAGCGTTGAGATTTATTTATAATAATAATAAATATCCTTGGACATTTTACACTGCGCCTCTAGTCCCAAACTAAGCAAAGCTTGTACTATGGGTACTAGACGACGGGATAAACATACTTAAATACTTTTTTTTTGTAAATACATACATATTATACATAGAAAACACCCAGACCCGTCACAGAAATTAAAATTCATCATTTCAATTTCTGCCCGGCCGGGAATCGAACCCGGGACCTCTCGGTATAGTAGTCCGTTCTGAACCACTACACCAAACGGCCGACTAATGTTATTTATTTATTAACCTTGCATGGGGAACAAACTACCATAGGTTTGTTCGAGAAATATTTACAAAATTAATAGTTTTGAACAAAATATATCCTGCTATTTCTAATACCACGACCAAGTAGTATAGGTCCTCAAAAGTCCAGAACAGAAAATTAAATTAGGTATCATCAAGAAATTTCGAAACTATTGACGGAATAGATTTGATCTGATCTTCGATGATAATATCGAACGAGTAGGTAGCTAAACTTTTCGATGTCAACTGTCGATATTTCGCCAGCACTAATGTGTAGGTTTGTAAATATTCAAGTGAGTTTGTGTCGAGTTCCAAAGGTATTAGTCGCTGCTAGCAAGCCGAGACATACTAATAAAAATTATGTTATTCCGACCAATTACCAACCATTAAACAAAGCTTTATGGCTTAATGTAATCCTTCGTCTGACTTTAAAATTAAAATGAGCATTTTTATTTATGAACTGGTGAACGTTTTCATTAAGATATTTTATGGAGAATGTAACTTATTTGTAAATACTGGAATTACATACCTACCGGTAATAATAACCAAAATTCGAATGCAACAAAATAGTTGTTTTTCAAAAGGACTTTTATTGTTAGAAGAAGCAACTATAAAAGTATATTTCACCATCATGACTTTTAAGGGCTACTAGCGCCATCTCTCATAACAATTGACATCTACTTTGACGTGACTTTTGCATGCTATTTTTCTAATGACGTGTATCGAATATAGATGTCGCTAGGTGGAAAAATATAAAAAGCTTTCTGGTGTTTTTGATTCCCTTTTGGAGACACAGAAAAAGATGGTGACTTTATCATGTAAATAAAAATATTTGTTGAGCTAAAATCATAAGTAGGTAGACTAAACTTTAGTTAAAAAAGATTATAAGTTTTCGTAACTTGCTGAAAAGCTTCAGAAAACTGAATCGAATGATCAACCATCAAATACAAGAATTTCGAAATATCCAAATGCAATGAGACACAACCAAACAAGGCTCTAATACAAATAAAGATACTAACATCATTAGCAACGCATGTAGGCAGTGTAAAACAATTTTAAACCCACAAAACACATTTGCAAAGCGAGTAAATAACTAAATACACATCGCATGTTTAATTTCCAAGTATTCCAGATTTCATCTGCCCATTAAGAGCACGCTGTATCTAGCCATCGAACGGAAATCACACGTCACGACCGATTATTAATGTTTGCTTAGTCAGATGAAGATGTCGATACCGACCATGAAGACGTAAGGTACCTTGCTTTTTGTTTTGTCAATCTGTCTGTTGAGGGCCCAACTAATTAATTATGTTAAATAATATGATATTATGCATATCGCATCATACGCATCGCTTCACACGGAATCTGTCGTGGCTTTTTTCTTCACGTATCGCTGGACAGTCTGAGATAAAGATTTTTGACACTCCGACTGTCAACTGTGCTGATTATGGTAATGATTTGTTTTAACGCAGATATTGGCATTGTCATAATACATTATGTTGATTGTGTCGTTCGGAGTTATGTGAGTGTAAACGAAGCCTTTTAAGGTTACAGATTTATTTTATTTCATTTACAAAAGGAATACCAACTGCCTAAATGTTTAGCTATTACTTATTAAATAGAGCTTAAAAGTTCATTTCATCATCATCATCATTCAAGCCATAGGACGTCCATTGCTGAACATAAGCCTCCCCTAATGATTTCCACAAAGGCCGGTTGGCGCATTCCTGCTACCTTTACGAGGTCGTCAAAGTTTATTTGTCTATGAAATATTGATACCTAAACCCCTAAACGTTGTAAAATATCTAAATAGGAGTCTTTAAACACTTAACTCTCACTTCTTCCATTTACAAGATAACAACGTAACTAAACAGGCAAATTATACAACACCGTCGAAAAACTAACCCTTTCAGCACAGAATAATACGAAAGTGCGTTCGACTTTGAAAAAATCTAGTGAATTGGTAAATCAATTTTACCGCGCCAAGACGCTTCCGATCGATCGTACGGTTCGATATATTTGCTATTTTTCATACAAAAACTTTCAATGGCGTTCAGTCGGTGCTGTGTTGAGTGACAAAGATGGACGTGTACCTGACTACGGAAGGCGTTGAAAGTATTAATTTATTTAAATTACTTCTTTTGTGGATTTCAATGAATTTTGTGCGTATTAATTTAAATTATATCCTTAAAAAATATAATTCCCTTTAATTTTATAAAAAATTAGATGAAGCCGAGTACCAGGTACTCTTAAAGTTCTACAGCACGAGCGTGCATGTCGGGACGATGTTTGNCGTGAAAAGTATTAATTTATTTAAATTACTTCTTTTGTGGATTTCAATGAATTTTGTGCGTATTAATTTAAATTATATCCTTAAAAAATATAATTCCCTTTAATTTTATAAAAAATTAGATGAAGCCGAGTACCAGGTACTCTTAAAGTTCTACAGCACGAGCGTGCATGTCGGGACGATGTTTGAATTTTTGGTAATGTAAGTAATGGAAACCTTTCGAATCTTTTAAAGGCCTGAACATCAGATTTACTCTAGAATAAACTCAAGAATGTCTCCGAGACACATAACCACCAAATAGTACAAATCCGCTGTAGAAAATACAGCCACCAGTGAAAATATCGAGTGGATACCAGGATTCTAGTACCAATAGATGAACCAAAATGATCCCTTTTGTGAAAATATCTAACCCCATGTGTTATTGAATAATAGCTTCGACATCTGGGATTAAAAAAAAATAAGTTATTACTAAAAACGGAAGCTCATGTTCAATTTTAAGATGCTACTACCCCCAAAATTCAGGTTTTGACAGAGTTCTAGGTTAGGGCCATGAGCTATATTTGAATTTTTTTGCAGAAATTAGTATCTAATTACGATATCATGTCTTTATGAAGAATAATAAAGCTCCTTATATCTAAATTTCTTTTTTTAATTAGTTTAAATTGTAATTGTAATGAAATATCTATTCATAGGTTCATGACGGATTGATACGATCGTGCGGGGGGGTTTAGGGGGGTTAAAGTCACCCCCTAATTTTTTTCGCTATTTTTCTCTATTTACTAAGATCCTAAAGACCCCAGAAACTAACGCGATTTTTTAGAAATCGTCAAATTTTTCTCTCGTGCTGAAAGGGCTAAGTCCCTGCCACCCACCGCTGCATACTGAGAAGTCGCAAAATAAAAGACCTCCAACTATTACAGGCTTAATAACTCCTAATAATAAACGCATAATTGAGCGCATTCGTTTTTCAAGCCCACTCAATGGAAAAATAACCCTTTGTGAGACTGCTACTTGACAAAACGGTTAAACTAAGTCCGAGGATTAAAAACAGTTCTTTCATCAAACTCTTCAGTAACAAAGAGAAGGAGCATCGCAACTTAAGGATAATTAGTTGACCATTGCGAATAACTTAATAGTTTTGGAGTCAACGGATCGGAAAATGAACCCTCTAAGCAGCTTACTGCCGAAAGAAAGAGGTGGTTTATTGAATGGAATCAATGAAATGGAGCTATGATGTTTAATAATATCTGTAAGACCTATTGGTTCGGTAAGAGGTAAGAAAGAATAAGGGCGCCTTCAAATTGGAAGCGTGAGGTAGCGCTGCAGTGCCAGTGGAATAGTTTTCATACAATTTCTAGTAGCATTACAGACGCACGACTTTATCGCGTCGCGGTGTCACCTTGGTAGTGGCACTGCAACTGCGCTATTAATGGTTTATTTATAAAAGCGAAATACCACTCACTGATTAATCACGAAATCTCAGAAACTATACCACCTATAAACTTGAAATTTGACAGGTAGGTTCCTTATACAGTGTAGACATCCGCTAAGAACGGATTTTACGAAAATTCACCACAAAGGGGGTAAAACGGGGTCCACGCGTAGTTTATAGTGCCGCTAGTTGCTTATATCGAGTAAGTATAGCTACGAAAAATATAAGTTTCAAATCCGTCTCATTTTTTCACGTTATTTTAAAATATTTGTATACAAAAAGTCAAGGTGCTCGCACTGGATGCGTTACAAAGGAGATTATATCTCTACACACCAAAGCGAATGTTAGCAATTATCCGTGCGCTAAAAAATGCTTGTACCCTCGCTCACTTACCTGCTTTTTGAATGGCGATATGTCCATTTAATCCGAGCACAATGGCGTTAGGGCCGATAATGCACAAGTATTTGTTTGCGACAAAATTTACAGTTACGTTCCGTTTTTCGTGATCCGTCAAGCGTGTGGGATGAAGGACAAAACGTTGCGTCTTAGACCGGACTAATGCAAGTCGATGCGGAGATTATAGATTAAGTGATAGGGGAGACTGGGTACGGTTGAAACAAAGGACGGTTGAAACAGAGCAAATATCTCGTAAACGGTTCCACGGGGAGTTAGGGGTCCTAGAGGAAAAAGAAGCGGACAACAGGTCCGAACACGAATTTAGTGCCTAAAACTTCCTAAGGCGTTGACGTTGTGTGCAAAACGCCATATTGTTTTTTACTGCCCAAAAGTAAGTATTTTTCTTCAGACATTAACGCTTATACTACCTGTTCTTTTTAAGTGAATGTATCGAGTGTGCGTTTGCGATTATAATGAAGCTTGTAGAATAAGGGCCAGTAACTATTTTTAATGTGTTATCATTAGTGTCGAAACTATAAAGTATATTTTACCAAAAGTGGGGTTGGGGACGGTTGAAACATTTTTTGTGGGTACGGTTGAAACAGAAAATTTATTAATGTTTATTTTTTGTAGATACCGAGAGTTTGGGTAAGGAAGATTTCCAGAGAGGAAATTGACTTAGTAAAGCATTAGAGGTGGTAAAAGCTAGAGATTCACTGCGGAAAGCGGCGGAAAAGTATGATTTGAAAAAAAAAAAGATTTTCGTTAATTTTATTCAGAATTTTAATATTATTTTATTATCAATGTTTATTAGGTTTGGAAATATCATTTAGTTAATCATATTTCTGTTATTTTTTTAAATGTTTACTACTAATCAAAGGCTAATTAATGATTTAGAAATATTAAATACTTAGACTGATAAATGTCGTCATGTAGTACTATAATTTTAATATTCGTATTATTAATGATAAATAAAACACGTTTTATTAGTACTTATTGTATTATTTGTATGTATTTCAACAGATCCCAATCGCTGTTTCAACCGCCCCTGGCATGGGGACGGTTGAAACAAAATTTCTTTTTTTTTAAATTGCGTATATTTCTATAAATAGTAACCCGGGAACTATAATGATACAGCCATATCATAGCTAAAACTTCAAATTTCAATTTCACGTATCGTAATCGTCACTTGGTTATTAAACAACAAAATTATAGACAATAAAAGCAAAATTGTTTCAACCGTACCCAGTCTCCCCTACTTAACCAACTGGGCTGACAGTTCCACCAGTATGCCGTCAGGTACGTGACCAACTGTGTTGACAGTTCCACCAGTACGCTGTCAGGTACGTGACCAACTGTGCTGACAGTTCCACCAGTACGCTGTCAGGTACGTGACCAACTGTGCTGACAGTTCCACCAGTACGCTGTCAGGTACGTGACCAACTGTGCTGACAGTTCCACCAGTACGCTGTCAGGTAGGGGAGACTGGGTACGGTTGAAACAAAGGACGGTTGAAACAGAGCAAATATCTCGTAAACGGTTCCACGGGGAGTTAGGGGTCCTAGGGGAAAAAGAAGCGGACAACAGGTCCGAACACGAATTTAGTGCCTAAAACTTCCTAAGGCGTTGACGTTGTGTGCAAAACGCCATATTGTTTTTTACTGCCCAAAAGTAAGTATTTTTCTTCAGACATTAACGCTTATACTACCTGTTCTTTTTATGTGAATGTATCGAGTGTGCGTTTGCGATTATAATGAAGCTTGTAGAATAAGGGCCAGTAACTATTTTTAATGTGTTATCATTAGTGTCGAAACTATAAAGTATATTTTACCAAAAGTGGGGTTGGGGACGGTTGAAACATTTTTTGTGGGTACGGTTGAAACAGAAAATTTATTAATGTTTATTTTTTGTAGATACCGAGAGTTTGGGTAAGGAAGATTTCCAGAGAGGAAATTGACTTAGTAAAGCATTAGAGGTGGTAAAAGCTAGAGATTCACTGCGGAAAGCGGCGGAAAAGTATGATTTGAAAAAAAAAAAAAGAATTTCGTTAATTTTATTCAGAATTTTAATATTATTTTATTATCAATGTTTATTAGGTTTGGAAATATCATTTAGTTAATCATATTTCTGTTATTTTTTTAAATGTTTACTACTAATCAAAGGCTAATTAATGATTTAGAAATATTAAATACTTAGACTGATAAATGTCGTCATGTAGTACTATAATTTTAATATTCGTATTATTAATGATAAATAAAACACGTTTTATTAGTACTTATTGTATTATTTGTATGATTTCAACAGATCCCAATCGCTGTTTCAACCGCCCCTGGCATGGGGACGGTTGAAACAAACTTTCTTTTTTTTTAAATTGCGTATATTTCTATAAATAGTAACCCGGGAACTATAATGATACAGCCATATCATAGCTAAAACTTCAAATTTCAATTTCACGTATCGTAATCGTCACTTGGTTATTAAACAACAAAATTATAGACAATAAAAGCAAAATTGTTTCAACCGTACCCAGTCTCCCCTAGAGATGTAGATCCTGGCTACACAGGAGTTGCAACGGTGAGAAGGAGAGGTGGTAATAGTCCCGTTGAGTGATATAGATCACAGCTCCTTATATCCAGTAAAACTTAGAAAATAACTCTGTTTATTACTAACTAGCTGACCCGGCGAACTTTGTTCCGCCTTAATGGCAATAAATAAGCAGACTTTTTTTTTTAATTTTGAACGGGATAAAAAATATCCTATGTCCTTCTCCTGGCTCTAAACTACCTCCCTGACTATTTTCAGCTAAATCGGTTCAGCCGTTCTTGAGTTATAAGTGGAGTAACTAACACGACTTTCTTTTATATATATAGATATTTACACGCCTAAACCATTGAACCAATTTTGATTAATAGTAGAAATAGGTTGGACCCGAAGACAGAGTGTATGAACCTATTTTTTTCGCGAAAATAAAACTTAAAGACAGTGAAAAAGGATCTGAAAGTTTGTATGGAAAATCAATGATGGTTTTCGACTTTCTAAAATACCTACTTTACTATATAAATCAGTTCAATAATATAAATTTATCAAGTAATAATCAAGGCAGTTTAAAAAAATCCAAACATAGGTACTAAAAATTTGTTCAGATTGCTTAGCAAATAGCACTGCTGTCGCCTTTCTGCACTCTACGCCAATGCCTTCTAATATAAAAAACTCCAGAAAATAAGTCCATATTATCGCCAAGCAGAATACAATCAACTACAGCCATTGTAGCTCTACCATCAACAAATCCCAGCATTAAGGGCGAGCTTGATTATTTAATTAAGGCAGCCGTCCGAGGTGCGTTGATAATTAGGAATGACGTCCGACTGGCCTCGCCACTTTTGTTAATATTTTTAATCTCTTCATCCTTGGAGTTGGAGCGAAGATGTGTTCGTCATAGTATCGATTTCAAGTTTGGGATGCTGGGATTGGAATATTGGCTTCTTATAAACAAATAAATGTCTAGAGGATGATAAGGATAAAGCTAAGTTTGTAGGTTTTACGATTTATACTCTGTTGAGCTAACGTAGGTTAAGTAGGTAGGTAGATTAATTGTATCAAAAACTAATACTTAACGCCCGTATTCACAAACCATGCTTGCTTAAGTGAAGCAGAAAATCGAACGCACGGCGTAAAAATAAAGCTCTGTAATTGGTTCGTGTGTCGCCCTGTGCGTCCACGCGCACTGTGAGACCTCATAGTAATGTTGGTGAATACGGGCGTAAGTAAGTGATTTATGAAGTAGCGATACGGTTTTAATTAAAAACTAACAAATTAATGTCATGACTTAAACAGTTGTGCTTATTTTCTTAAAATTTTTAATTGCTAACTTTTAGCGACTAGCTTATTTTCTCGTGTTTCAGTTTCACTCAAAGTTGCAAGTACACAATCATGAACTTTACGAACGCTTCCTGAAAATTTTGCAACTTTTATGTAAAAAACCATGAATAAATACGTAGGTATAGCTATAATTGTTCCAGTTTTTAAGAGATTCAGTAGAAAAAAGCGTATTTTCTGAATAAACAGTCTTAAATTATGTATGCCGATGTATTATTTAGCACGTCGTGTCACTCCACAAGCACTTCTTACTGGATCCCTGGTGAGAGCTTACTTTTGAATATGGCGTAAGTCAAAGGAGAGATGAGCATAAGTTTTCTTAGCTCTTTTCTTAAAAAACATGGCAGGATTTAAATCCAAGTCTCAGATAACTAACTACTTACATGGACGCTTAGTTATCAATTAAAGTACCGGGTCTTTTTAGACCGGCCTAATGGGAAATATTTATTTGTTACAATATAAAAGTTATTCAGACTCTACATTTATAGGTACTCGGCTTAGTTTCAAAATTATGTATTTTATGACTAAGTACACTAGGTTTTTCAAATAAAATCAATACTCTTTAATTCTGTCACTTGGACAGTCATAGCTTCTCAGGACATACCACAAGATGCTTTTTTACAGGGCAACGAGGTGCTGACAGTTCAGGTAAAGTAAAAACTTTGACAGAACTGCAGCGCTACCTCATCAAAAATTACTTTGTAACAGACTTTTCACCTAAGGATTTACATTTATAGACACAGATATACGTACTTCGTTACTTGTATACATCAGGGGCATATAAAACACAACTTCTAAGTTATAAACCCCTAATTTTTCGTCGAAACTGAAGAAAATTCAACTCTGTGCATATTTTTAGGGCGTCTTACCTATATTTCTTAACTAGCTATGCCCCGCGTTATTACCCGCAGTAAAACGTAGTTTATCTTTTAATCCAAGGTGTCAGCTAACTCCATACCAAGTTTTATTAAAATCGCTCTAGCCGTTTAGACGTGAAGAAGTAACAAACATGGTGTTGATTTGATTAGTGTGATATCTCAATTAAACTACAAACAAGGCTCATCACCAAAGCCTTACGATATGTATCATCAAATAAAAAAATATAATACGACGTCGAATGTTCTTTCGGTAGGGCATTATCTGGCCGGCCCTACCACATCTATTAGTAGCGTAAGAACTCTTAATTAGTGCTTCTCCCATACAAATGATACATCTACCCAATTAATAATATTAACCACACCTTCATTACGCATTGTGAAAGCGACTGTGCCCGCAATAATCTCTAAAACCAAAAGTCAGTTATTTTTTTATTCCAAAAATTAAAGTTATACATCACTTCTACCTAATACCTACTTTACAATATTGTTGTGATGACAGCCACTATTTACAATCATTTGACCATTGAAAAATATTGGCAAGTTAACAATATTCCTTAATTGATCATGCTGTACAATAAGATAGGTTCAAACTTGATGTATTTGATTGGTCCGATCAAATCATCATCATCATCATCTCAACCATTAGGCGTTCACTGCTGAACATAGGCCGCGCCCAATGCTTTCCATGTTGCCCGGTTGGTAGCGGCCTGCATCCAGCGCCTTCCTGCTACCTATATGACGTCTTCGGTTCACCTTCAGGTGGTTCAAATAAGTGTCCCGAAATATGCCTTCCAAATAAACAATCCCAGTGAACTATTTTATATCATGAGTATGAGTTAAATTGTCTTTGACACAATAAGTTATAGTTTTAACTGTTCAAAAAATGATTACCTTTTTTCCCATAATATAATTTCCAACACGCTCGCACTCTTTGTTGCGAGCTCATAGAGTCTAGTCTCCATCACATTACAGAATAACCTCCCCATTAATAAGGCCCATTTTGCGTGCGTAAATTTTTAACGCCTCGGCGATATTTATCGGGCGTGCGAACGCAAGTAAGCCCGCGCATATAAATGATACAAGCTTAGTAATCGGATTTCATCGCGGGGACAATGTGGAATCGTGGATGTTAATCAATTCTGTAAAGTTAAATACATTGATAATTACTTGAACCACGGTGAAGATTGTGAGAGTAGACGAGGTATGATTTATTAAAAACTAGCTTTCCGCCCGCGGCTTCGCCCGCGTGGAATTTTGTCTGTCACAGAAAAACAATATCGCGCGCGTATTTACTCACCGTTTGGACCTACCCTGGACTACGACAAACATTTTAAAACCAAAATCAGCTCAATCGGCCCAGCCGTTCTCGAGTTATAATCAGACTAAGGAACATCAATTCATTTTTATTTTGTATATATGTTACAGGAAATGTATGAATTCTAGGAATTGTATACTATTCCTAGGAAATGTATACAATTCCGAAGCTATTTAGGAAATGTATAAAATATTGCTTCAGAGATTTTTTAATACGCACATATCCTAGGACATGTATACTTTTCCTAGAAATTTTATAGAATTCCAATATTGTATTAGGAAATGTATAAAACTAAGCGGCACAAGTGCGGTCGTGTGATCGGGTGCCCCTCAGTACGCCTAAAATTTCATTTAAACAAACCACATTGTCCGATAGGTACTTTTAACTCACAACTATTATTGTTTAGCCTGAAAGTTGTTTTCGCACTATTATACTTTGGCTGAAAAAAATATTTGCCTATTGGCATACCTTTCTTTCGGCATCACGCATATTACGCTGAAGTATTGGAAAACCCTAATTTTAACATCTCTTTTAATTAAACTATTATTTGCATGAAGGTTTTAGTACTCCTGTAGCTGGATAACAAAGTCTCGGTTAGGTTAGGTTAGACTTGCGACCTTACACATACACAGCGGCCGCGGCGCGGTACCGCCATTTAAGTTTCGGAGAAAAAAAAGATATCTTAATTACAGTTCCGATTGCTGTTTAAGAAATGTGTAAATTTCCTAGGAAATGTGTCTAATATAATTTACATCACACATTTCCGGGTGATTTTAGGACTTATACACAAATCCTAGGAATTGTATACAATGACGGATTTCATACATTTCCTGTAACATATATATGGATTTCAGTAGACAAAACGATGTGAAATTGTTTCGTTGAGTAATTAAATTATTAAATTGACTGTCGACAAAATAGACGCAAAAGTGAATCAACTTAAACAGGGCAGCAGCAGTAAACTCATAATTTTAAAATATGGAACTTTCGACATATTAATTATTAGTAACAAAATAAAATTAAATAATGTGTATAATTAAGGTACCACATTTAAAGCAAATAAATGATGATTCTGATACTACTTCGAAATTACGTATAACTAAAGTCTTTAGGACTTATTTTGTCAATAAAATGAGAGAGGTCTGGTCTTTGGAAAGTCTGAATAATAAATAGCATAATCGACAGACAATAAGCATATAGAATTAAATGTTTAGGAGAGGTAGGTACTTAATAAAACTAATTTTACTAGAGCCGACACAATGTTTAAAATAATTTAGGTTCCATCGTGATAACATTTCGGCGAGACATCGGGGTCGAAATCAGTTGCGATTTTTCACTCTGCCCACCACATCACTTTCGGAAATTGTTGAATCAATTTTTGCGTACAGTTACACCCGCATACCGCGGTCGCTACGATCTTAAAGTCAATTAACCGAACATATGGTATAATTAATACATGTCAGGAGATGCAGGAAATTTGAGCTTGTTTATATTAAATAGCGTTGTTTGGTGGAGCTGTGAAATAATTAAAATTTCGAGCGATGATGTAAGATGGAAATAAGAGGACGGTCTTCATCGTGCACACAAGCTTTGGACAATTTCACGGATTTCACTTGTAAAATGTGTACCTACTATTGTTTCTAGGCAATGACAGCCAGTGCGAGTCAGTGTGCTGAAACTGTCAAGGAACAAGCTAGACAATATCGTCATTGAGAGTGCCTAACTTGAAGATAGGTAGTTGAGCAAGTAGAATTTATAGGTACAGCCTATGTTCACTAGAACCTTTTTAATTGGGAAAAAGACAGACAAATCTGACTAAAATAGAGACTACCAAGTAAATAATATTTCATTTTTTTTAAACTGCAGTCGACAAGACCATAAGTGTTGCTGCTGGATACAGACAGTTAGTTCTTTAGTTAAAACTTTTTTTGCCTAAATTTGTACACAGTGTGCTAAAATTTTGCACGAATTTACACCATACATCCTCCAAAGTCACTCCGCTCCCGTATCAAGTATTTGGGCGTAATTTAACCTCTCAATCACCGCCTATCGCCTCGTGATCTGTCACGGAATGCTCCAGATCTCTTAACCTCTCTCGCGCCGCCTTCGTTACGTGCAAGTCCCGTTTTGACACTTGATTTTTATGATAAAGCTTTTAGATGCACTGATTGGCTTACAATGTATGTTTAATTTGCGTGGAATATTTTTAACACGTTTCAGTTATTTCTTTAAAAATTCCACTATTACGTATAGGTATGTATTTTGAAATTAAAATAAATTATGCATCTGGTCAAACCGGGATTGGTATGATAAGTTTCCATTTTTACAATGAATTTTCAGTAATGAAAAGAAATAAAAACCTACAATATATTGTTAATTAATTGTGCTTCCTCGTTGTGGATAAAAAAAAAAAAAAATATGCTACTGACAACCGACCGGCCAATCTGGAAGCCATTGGAGGAGGCCTATTTAGTAATGGATGCCTTGTAGCCGAAGTAATGCTCCTAAGAGTTACCCTTTTCTTCTATCGTTGTGCGACTTATGAATTAATGAAGTGGAATTAACTTACTAGAGTCGCCTATGATCTTGGTAATTTTATCTCTCATTAGTGACTGCCAATACTAGGATTTTCACGTCCTAATAGAATGTGCTCATTTAACGGTTTATTTATTAACCCTTAAAAATCCTTAAAAACAATTTTAATTTTTATGATCCAGTGCCCTGAAAATCCCTACGTTCCGTTCTAGATAATTCCTCACTAAAATATTAAATAGCTCCTTCTTAACAAAGGCAATCAACCACCGACTCAAAAGAACGAGTTTGTAAATGTTTTGTAACAGCCTAATCTTATCAGCCAGCCATCCCCAATAAAGTTGTCTAATACCGTTTCTTTTACGCAATTATGAAGGCGCCAGAGTTTACAGCGAGACCGATGGTCAGACCGCTTTGTTCTATAGCTTCATTCACGCCGCCTTACACAGCCGGGGAAAACAGCCAGTTTTGGATTCCGAATGTGATTGGTAAGGCATTTCTTACGAACGTTATAAAAATATTGTCTACCTTTATGACAATAAATATAATAAATTATATTAGATAAGTGTTTCTTGTGTCAAGTGGTTAATTTAAAGCAAAGATTTTGATCCAAAAATTGTAAAATTGGAAGTACCTAATTTAATTTGTGTTATTTAAAATAATGTTTTCTCTACTTTTCTTTACCTGCTGTAATAACTTAAAATCATAATTTAAGCACTTAATATGCAATAGAGAATTTGAATGAGTTATCATACCTACCTAATTGGTGTGTTTAAGTCAATCTACCTATTTAAAACAAAATATTTTTCCAACTTGGTATTGCATGAATTTAACTTGGTATAAGGTAAATAAGACATCGCATAGTTTTTCTTAAGAGGACGATTTTCTCTATGCCGAAGTGTCCTGGCTGTACTATTTGTTCCAAGCCATTACTCGAATTAGTACCAATAAAGCGAGTTCATTCATGCTCGGTGTCCTTGAGACGATGGGAACTCGCACTTACAATAGAGGGAAAGTTGTAAAATGTCTAACAAATGGTAAAATAACTTTATAAGGCACTTCAAGCAGTATGCAACTATTTTATTTGACGAAGTATCGATTTTCCCACCGCATCCGATGCATTTCATTTACATAACAAGTTGTGACATATTATTCTTAAGGCAATACATATTTTTTCCTAAGAGGTATTAAACACAATATTAACTATCAATTTTTATCGTAAAATTAGCTTAAAACTGTTTCTAGTTTTAAAATATATTCTAGTACAGCAGTGCTGATAAGAAGCATCAAAAAACTTGTTCACACATTTTAAACATACATTTTTCTCTATCCAGACGGAGTGTTAAGAAACATGAAAAATTGCCGTACATTCTTAAACGAACATGTTTAAAAAATAATGAAAAACATTCAGTAGCTGGACACTGAAACCCAAAAAAATTCATTCTCGAAACCCATAAAGATCCAAGACATACAACTTGGTGGCCCTACCACCATGAAGCGAAAAATCGGTGAACAGTTTGTGACGCGAAAAAATGCCACAAATTCATTTATTTATGTGTCAAGACAAGAATGAAGAATACAAAAATAAATATGTAACCGATGCTGGATACGCCTCGGAGGCCTTTCGGGCCCTTTCGAGCCGGCGCTAGGACCACAAAGGCAACAAAGGTGAAAAAATAAAAAATACTCGACTCTGATGGTCTAAGTTACAGAATAACTCGTTAGATTGCATCCATGACTTTAATTAAAAATAAGTTTCTAAGTTATTTATAATTTCATGATCGAATAAGACGTAGTATTATTCCCTCAGAATCTACAGTTTGACCACCAATAAAATGCACAGGCATATTGGATTGGAAAATTAGGCTCTTTTTTGGATCTACAAGAACATCATAATATGTTGACGTCGAGCTTTTTTACAGAGCAGCAGAAGGGAACAAGATTAGAAGAGCTTTCCAGTCCACTGCTGAACGTCAAGTCTTCCCCAAGGCATTGCATTGCATGCCCACTTCCTCTTAAGCTTGGTTTATTTTTGAACTAATTACGACATCGGTATTCTGCCAAATGACTTAGTTTCAAAACTAAACTCATAAAAAACGTGTACCCGAGCTCGCTAAGTGAATACGAGTAAAAAAGGGGCTACTCGCCAACGCTTGTGACTTGCGTGTACGATTCTTGATGTCGGATCTTTTATGAAAACTCGGATCCGCCGGGTGCTAGTTTTTTTTTCAAAATCACGTGGGAGGTGAGACATAATTGCCGAAATTCCTAATTTTTGACAATCAATGGACAGGATATTGCTATTATGATGTGCCGAAGCCGGCAGAGGGGCGGGTTGTCCGTACGAGTGTTTTATGAAATATGTTTTATGAAGTGACTGGAATGACTATTGTTCACACTATTGAGAAGTTTTTTTGGAGAAATATTTTCCCAATTGTATATTGAAAAAAAAAATGACGTTTTTTTCAAAAACTAATAAGATCGCGTAGTTAACATTTTCAACATCATCAGAGTGATACATAAATAAATGAAAAATAAAAACGGTATTGAATTCAACGGTGCAAAGACAAAGTAGGTAAATTAATTTAAGTTGGAAATCCGTAAAAAATAATGTCAACAAATTATTAATGTAGCCGTAAATTCACAGTCATTATTCGGCATATATCATAATAAACATCGGAATTTATGAGACCTTAAAACAGTCCACTATTTTACCACCCCAAAAAGTCTTTATTTAGTCGGAACAACAAAAAACATGTTTATTTAATATAATTTGGTTGAAATGAACATTCGTTCGCGTGAAAGCGGAGAGAACTCACACGTTGAAAATAACCGAGACTTTGATGTTCTATTAAATTTTGTTGTTTGTCCTTGTCTAAAGGTATGGAGATGAGAGGGAGGACAGTCGAAGAATTACTATCTCAAGTCCCGCACAGCTTCATTCGTAACGCTCGTCCAATTTTCATTTTGAAATTGTTCGAGATAGTGTTGTGAGGGTATCGATATTAAAACTACCAATGATCATTTCGAATGAAAATTAAAATGCTACGAGCTACAGAACATTTAAATTTTTGATGAAAAAATCCAAAAGACGACATAGCAAACAATACATTTTCGAAATATGTCCTGTGTCACATGGAAAAGCTGTCTCGTTTAATATTATATATTCTTCGTTCGTTTTAGCCAAATGACGTCCACGACTGGACAAAGGCCTTCCTCAAGGATTTCCACAACTACTGGTCCTGCGCCGCCCGCATCCAGTATGCTATGTAACAAAGTCAGCTTTAAAACATTGTTTACCAAATGTAAATGTACGCAACGTCCTACCTACCATTGAACCCCGTACAGAATTCATTTTTAGTCTAAATTATGCAAAATCATGAATGTAAAACGCACTTAATGACAAATTAGGTAGGTAGGTACTTAACTATGCGTGATGCTAAAACTGTACAAAAACATCGATGTACCCAAAATACCTTAGCATCCCTTAGCCCCGCCCCCCACATCAATAACGGCGGCCAACAAAACATCCCTAAAACACCATAATTTGACCGAAACGTGGCGAGTTTGTCGCCTAATTTGTTAATATTTTTTATACTATTTCGGTCTCGCGAAAATGAGTAAGCGACTCCGGCGCATTGTGGACTGTAAAGATTAATTATCGTGTATGAATCATTATTATGCTTTCGGATATTCTTTTTTCGACCGCGGGACGTCTCTATTAATGTTGCAGGTTGTAGGGTTGCCGATTCACGATTATATGAAATATGTACTCAGAAATTGTGTAATTTTGTGCTGACCTAAAGAAAGAGATACGAATGAAACGTTTATATAGCAAATGCTAAGGTAACTTAGAGATATTATGATTGAAACATTTGCAAAACAAAGTTCTGAAGTTTTCTAGCAATGAGAAAATAATACCTTAGTTATCAATAGTTTCTTGCATTCAAATAGATTCTATGTACCTACCATGAGTTTACGTTAGGTGTGCTCGCTAGCGAGTACGTCAAAAATATCTATGAAGATTTTGTTTCTTGAAAGTAGCCGCTAGGGGCGCTGCACAATATGTCATACAATTAATGTCATTTTTTTACGCAGTCGCTAGCGAGCACACCTAACGTAAACTCATGGTAGGCACACTATTATAACTTAGTGGACATAATATCATTCTTTATTGACTTTTTCGATTCGAATTGAGAGATAAATGAAAATGTTCACGTTTATCCGATTAATCTTTACTTGTGTGCTTACCATGAGTTTACGTTAGGTGTGCTCGCTAGCGACTGCGTAAAAAAAATGACATTAACTGTATGACATATTGTGCAGCACCCCTAGCGGCTACTTTCAAGAAACAAAATCTTCATAGAGATTTTTGACGTACTCGCTAGCGAGCTCACCTAACGTAAACTCATGGTAGGCACACTGTAAACCGCAGGAGACTGTGTAAGTTTCAGTTGATATTATTTATTGTAAACATTTATAATATGTTCTGAGATAAATGACTTTTTAATATAATATGTGAGCAGCCCTAACGTTTCTTATCCTACCTGACGCGTGGGAGGCCTAATGGTTTGTTGAATTAGATGTTAACAAATTTTTCATAGAGCCCAGTGTAAGGTATGTGGTGAAATGCTCTCGAGATAATTGCCTCGACCGATTCCGATGGTATTAGCATTCCGATCGGCTAATTGAAATGTAATCTTTTGTATCGCATGACGTGAAGTATTCATACTTCACTATTTATAGATCAGATTATGCAGGTCAGCCTTCTATAGATAAAAAGTATGTTTGTTAGATAATAATGAGACTTGTGCTTTGTTACGTCAAATTCCGTGAGATTTCAGGACCTATGAGTCCATATACCGTGACAGTCAAGGGTTCACATGACGTCACAAAGGTATGTCACCATCCCACACAATTTCAATACTGCAGGTTTGCGCTATGCTTGTATACTCTGAAGTCTGAACAAATTAATTAATGTTAAGTCAAGCTCAAGCAGGTTTAAAAACAAACATCCCCGAATTATCTCAAAATTGTGATTGAAGTTAGGCAACAGAAGGTATAAAACGCAACTTATCTTGTAATAAAGTCTTGTACAGTCAATCGAAATACAAAGTGAACCTTGATTGCTTATTTAAAATGAAAATAATGAAACTTAATATTTTCAAACTAAATCACGTAGCGACGATCTAATTAATGCTCTTTTCATAGCATTAAATTCCGTAAAAAACAAATCATTTACCATATTTCTATTTTTAATTGATTAAAAAAAGCATCAAAGTATACCCAAGCCTTTTAGGCTTCATATACATTTGAAAATAGAGTTATATTTCTGCCTGTTTCTTTCTGTAAATGGAAAAAAATAAGCTTATTCTTTGGTACGACTGTAGATGTTAAACGGGCCGACTGTTAAATCGGTTCAACATGTTTGTAAATGTTTAGAAATCGTACAGATAGTAAATAATTTAATAGATTTGTGTTTTATGAGCTTACCTTACCGGGAGTCGTCGTTAGATTAAGTTGTACCATCAAGTTTTTACGACTTTCACATACAAGTTTGGCGCGAGGTTTTGGTAGGCGTGTGTAGTTAAAAGTAAAAATAACGAATAGTCACAATAAACGAATTCCTTGTTTTGACCGCGGTTTATTAATAGTTTGATGAGAATCAAAATACATATTCCTACACTATTACAACGTTGGCGCATGATTTATACAGACCGAAAACTTAATGTGCCCTTAAAGTTCTTGTAGGGGAGAGTTCGGTATATTGTACCGCCGGGTAAATTGTACCACCCTCATATTTCGTAAAGTATTTATTGAATGTCTGTAATTGCAACACTCAGCGATACACAACTAAAATCAATTAATATCGGCCATGTGTTTTTTGCCGTGACAACAAACACGTGTGTTTTATTTTGAAAAGTGTTTTTTCATTGTTTTCAAGTAACTTTTGACAATACATGTTTAGATTGTAATTTTGTTAAATTTAATCACAGGATGTTTCTAATATATTATTTAGAAGCGTAAATTAGTGTGGATTACAATTATTTGAAACATTTTTCGGTATTTATAAGATATATTTTTTACTGATTTTTTAAAAGCACTATCACCTAGTCGGCTAAATTGTACCACATCAAGTTGTATGGAACTTTACCAAAGGATTTTGAAATTTTTTTTAGTAAATCATATTTTGAAGTTATAATAGCGTAGTTATGTTTAACTAACAATAAATGAAAGCAAAACACTGGCAAAGTAGATTAGGTACAAGTGTGCGTTACGATAATTGGAATTACAAAACTTGTACTCAAAATCGTGATAACGTGTAAAACAATATCGATTGTCTATGTTATTAACTACTGTTCCTCTTCGTTTCCTAGTTTGTTAAGAATGTATCGTATAATATTTTGCCATAGTTTTTTATAGGCTTGAAATTTATTGAAATCCAATTTAGTAACCCTGTGGTACAAATTATCGAACCGGTTGGCTAAATTGTACCGAAGCTCTGAACTCGTACTTTGTTGATTTGTGCTAAATATACAACAATCATGTTAATTAATACTTATGAAATAGTAAGTTGAATAATGTATCTTTTATTATATACCATGGATATTAGCAAAAACAAAAGAAAACTATGTGTAAAATGGGATTGAAAAATACTGGTCCAGATTAGCGGACTCTCCCTTATTATATACCTACATAAAAATGTTGGTGTAAGCCTGCCATAATTATGCCTTAATTTACTAGGATCTTCCTATAAGCAATGACTATTCTTGTCATTGCTTGAGGGGCTGAATCACTGATGTTCATGAATTTTGTTGATGAAAATAAGTGGCTTAATTATAATAAGTGCCAGTGCTTAAGTGTTACTTTTACATAGTAAAAATTCCCACCAAATAAATCAATACAGAATAAAAACTATCCCAGAAAGTGTTAAATTTTGCCTTTGTATTGCATACAAAATCGTATCAACTTGTAACAGCTTTCATTATATTCATATGAATGCCTCATTAGGCCCATGTGTAAACTTTCAAGGAAGTGTATACGTGCACTTTTGTCTACGTAATGTAACCGTGTCGACGAGGTGGGTCTGCGCAGGTCACGTTATCAGTTACCTTTCAAATTTTCCCAGAAAGTACAATACCTTATCTGATAAGCATTGTTTAATGGCGGTCCTTTTGGTTGAAAGGACCGACAATTGTGTATTAAAAATATAGGTTAAAATATTGAGGGTAACAATAGACGCTGTAAATATGAACAAGATGCGACAAGTTAGCGGGACTGGGAAGCCCGTGGGTACTTTTTGAACCAATTTGTGTAACTTGTGAATATTACCATCGGGAGAAAGTGGTTTTGGGACGTAAATACAAATAAATCAAATGTTTTTTTAGAAAACAATCTAAGTTTATTTATTAATAGGTACAGTTACAGAAGGACACCACTTATTTAGTAAAAGTACAGCTGCAAATCCCTTACTTAACCCGGTTCAACTGCACACAACTATGCCTAATATAATAAGATAACTTAAGTGCTTAGATATAACAACAAAGTCAGTAGCAAACGAAAATTTAATATTTAAACCAATTAAAATGATGTTCTTCATTCTTAAAGCAAAAAGAAGCACATTTACCCGTTTTAAATAATATTCAAACTGACTTGAAAAGATCAACTTCAACATTTTCCTTAAGATGAGACTAAAGCAATTTACTTCCAATTATCCAAACCCAATAAATCTCTATCACTTTCCCATTCTGCAAAACTCGCTAAAAATCGCAGCCCACCAGCGAACTATGATAAGCTTCTTTTGTTACTGCAACTGAAGACAATCAGCACCTGCACTAATTGTTCCACTATTGTGGCAGCCGTAAAGTTTATAGCGCGGGTTACCAGTTTACAAGGGTTTTGTTTACAATTTTTAACCCTCAAAGGCTTACCGAAAACCGTTTGGCTCACTATGTTATCTAAATTCGCTTTCGAGCTTCTTGGAATTGGTCTATTGAAATATGAGCAAATATACTAAAATCCCATTATGTTGAGAGTAAACAAAGGATTATCGTCATTACTGTGTGATCGCTTTGTTACGTATTTCGCAAATGCGCTGCATTCGTATGAATAGTGACTTTTGTATGTGACCTGGAAAGGTGTTTTGTTATCGTAAAAACAATTTCTATACAATCTTAAACAATAAATGTTTCGAATTGGAACAAAGGCTTATGTGGTTGTCTGACCCTTTATTTTGTAGATGTGAGTTTTACAACCAATTGCAGAAATTGTTACTGTAAGTAGTCGACCATTTTTAAAACATTTTTTTTATTAGCTAACTTTGTTGGAAATTGAGCTAATAAGTGTAATTTTATTATGAATATGCCTTAAGCTCTACCTATGTCTGGAACGACACTTTAAAATATATGTATCACTGATATTAGAGCCATCTAATCAATATCCTTAATATTACGAGTATTATTAACAGAGCATAAATTATAAATCTTTTGATAACTAGCCCTAGTTTTCTTCTCAAAGCTTAAAAAGATTAAACTTTTTCCCATCCATTCATAAGCCGTATTACCAAAGACATTTTGTTAAAAAAGAAAATTAAATAAAGCAATTTGTTGGAAGTGTAATATCTAATTATTATTACTCAATCCGAAAATGTTTGGACAAGCCCCGGGTGAAGTAATTATAGTGAAAAATAACTAACTCAGGTTGGACGTGTCAATTCTGCGGCCAAAGTAATATTTTAAGGTACAGTCTTGGAGAAAACATATTTTTCCCAATTTACCACTTGATTTCTATAACATAAAATTATGTTCATGTTTTATCTAACTCTACATCTAGAATGAAAGGATACGTAACCTATCTCTACAATTTTTATAGGTAGTCTAAATAATATGTCTAATTCAAAGTTACATTAAAGTTTTGTTTTCATCTCATTTGTCTTTTGGTAGCAAATATAGTTTTTTACTTTCTTTGTCAATACGTAGGATACTCTACATCAATAATTAATTTTAAACGTTTTCGCGTTGCAAACGTCAGGCAAATACAGGTGATATTTCAATATTCTGCATAACTTTCGATTAACTTGTAAAGTTTATCTGTGGAAACTGATTAGATTAGGCTACTGTACTGTTTTTATTTTTTAAGTTCACATGTATAAACTCATGCTGTTTGTTTCCTTAATAAAGAAAAATAAAATAAAAAAATAAACCTATCTGTAAAATCTTTTTAAATTACTGTACATCACATTTTGGTAGAAGTATTTTATATGTTTTTAAAGAAGGCTGCATGTTTATTTAATAAAATAAAATAAAATAATATATTCTGGCTTGCACATTTGTTCTGGTAAGCCTAAATTATTGTGTTCGCTACAGAAATCGATTATGTGCTCGCTTGTACACCATTACCGGCGAACCGCCTCTACAACGACAAAGAGTGGCGCCCGCTCCCACACTAACATTTCGATACATTTCTTCAATGGCAGTCATGGTTTTAGAGATCCGTTACTTAAAATTGGGTTTAGTTAATCGCTTACCGCTTATTTTTAACTTAATGTTATAAGTTATAGAAGTTACATTGGGGATATGTTTTGTATGAAAACTTGTAGTCAGTGATGGTTATGTATTAGTTTATTTTTCGATATAGGCAGCAGTGCTTACTTTCGAACCAATAATATTCATATCAATAAGATATCGGTTCTACTTATACTCACTTAGATGCGCCATATACACGTAATAATATGTATGGAATAATAAGGTACATTTCAGTTTTATTTTTAACATAACATTAAAAAAATAACTGAAAAAGATCCTTGCAACTTAATTACAACTGAATAGTTTCACAAAAAATATAAAACCAAAACCAACCTCTTACATTATTTTAAAACATATTCCAACAATTATGATAAGTTTCGGTGAAATTAAATATATTACCTGCAAACTTACTGATAATTCCCCAATTATTTCGGACGTCATTTGCACACAGCTTTGGAATTTAACCCGGGGCGTCGCCCGTTTCTGTCTTGACCAGTTTTTTGTTCCTCGCCGCCGAGGCCCGAAGATTCACACGGTACAAAATGAGACACTTTTAACGTTTTCAATTTATAATCGACTATTAGGAGCCTTCGATTGACGGTGTGATAACTAAAATTTTTGCTGTCATACACCTATTATTTTATTAACCTTCCCTTTGTTGGGCTTTGATTGAATCGCCTTTGATAGTTGGAATGCGTTCAACAATGGGCCTAATTGTTAGTTATTAAAATTAAAAGTTACAGCCTTAATTTGGTTGCGCTATACATTTTTATTCGATGACGTCATTTTACAAAAGCAAAAACTGGTATAGACCACACAGTGGTCTAAATTGATTTTTAAAAGATGCCACTAATATACGATTTGGAATTTGAAGCAAGGGGATATAACTTTTATTTTTAATGGCGCGGTGACAACTCCCACGCGAGTAGCCCAAATTATTTAATCAGGACGTTTCGTGGCCACACGTACATTAATGCCTGCCTAATTTCGGTTTCGGTTGCAGATAAAATCGAAATTTATGCTAATATCGATATCGAAAGGGTTTACGGTCTCCCGTTTAATGAATTTTGGTAATCGGAAATACCGCAAACCTCGGTTTCAGACGTTGGGTGGTACTTTGATGGGGCTTTAATATGCTGCATAAATAACATACACAATATTGTATTGTTATTTTGTTGTAACCTTCATTTTATTTAAATCAGTTAACGAAATTTTCATGATCCATAAAATAAAACAATTAAAAGTTATTTTAAATATAAATAGCCCTGATATTACTGAATCTGATCGAATATTTTATTTTTAGACTTTGCTTACTTTGTAATGCCTGATTTTTGAATTTTATAAACTACACGTACCCTAAGTCAAAGGCTCAAATTAAATATAAAATTAAAAACTTAATCCAAACTGAGCTTAATTAAAGACTGTCACAGTTTAAACTTCTATGTTTAAACTTTAGACCTATCACCGTTCGATTTTTTCCTAATTTTATTTCATTTAAGATTTTAAATTGTTTCATATTTGATCATCATTTTATACTAAACGTATAAAAGCGTCGTTTTACGGCTGTTTGTATATAAAGCAGACGTGGGCGCGCGCAGCCCGCGCGAACTCGGACGCGTCTTAATTATGTTAAAATGTGTTCTGTTGTTGCCGGGACCCGCGCCCGCTGTGTAGCCAGCTGAGTTACTAGATAGACCGCTTGGAATTATATTTAGTTGACTCATATCAAGTCAAAATATAAAAATATACTGTAGTAACTTAGGCTGCAGCACGGGCCGGAGGACGTAGTGTGGGCAGGTCCCCTACTAGGGGGACCGACGATTCGCGGAAGTCGGCCGGATACTCGCGACACCCCCATTCGGGCGATGACGGAACGCCGCGGAGGTTTTAGTGAATATACCCCGACCTTTTCAGAACGGAGCAGCGCTCTTTTAGGGCGCCGGGAGTCCCACACACCACCCTGTCCCCCGGCAGTGGTGAAAATGTGCAAAGCATTTCCTCCGCGACAAAAAAAGGGGGACCGACGATCTGGTGAAGGTCGCGGGAGGTGCCTGGATGCGGGCAGCGCAGGACCGGTCGTTTTCTCGATCTTTGAGGGAGGCCTATGTCCAGCAGAGGACGTCATTTGGCTGAAACGAACGAACTTGGCTGAGTTTCATCACCTTTCTTTTACTATAACAAACGTCAAAAGACTGTCAAACACCACAAAAATACCGGTTAAAGTAAGATGGTGCAACTCAACCTTAGTAGATGACAGATATTATTATTTGTGATAGGAACTTCCCTATATGCAAGATTTCGTCTATGTTGGGACT
Source organism: Ostrinia furnacalis (assembly GCF_004193835.3). NCBI lineage: Eukaryota > Metazoa > Arthropoda > Insecta > Lepidoptera > Crambidae > Ostrinia > Ostrinia furnacalis. The sequence goes on along the minus strand of NW_021132589.1, from coordinate 190,263 downwards.
TGAGAAGATCCACTCTTATTAAAAAACAGGCACTTTTAAAGCTTTGTAACTTTTGAAATATTTTTTAGAGCCCTTGATCTATGAGTCATTCATTGTTAAAGCCTAATTATGCAACAATAAAATTTATAGCGGGGGAAAGCCCAAAGGAAACGTACCTACAACAAAGAATTTGACCATTTGACGTCACTTCTATGACGCGCCATATTTGTCAGTTCCAATAAATCTATTGACGTCACCAATGAAGATGGAAGAGTCATCATCAATGGAAAAAATGCATCTGCTATGAAACATATAATTTGGTTAATTGTGACATTAATCTTCAAACATTATTAAATCACTTACAAAAGTTATCTGTTTTCTGCTATAGACTTCGGTAAATTTATTACAATGTTTTTCATAGAGTATTTTGATTTCCATTTGAATTGATGTTATTTCAGATCAATTACTCATTGCGAGTTCCCGACCCTCGGCCGGCCATCGGCCCTCCTGTCTCCCGGTCCTCTGCTTCAGGGATGTTGCAATGCGACGTACCTTCACGAATTATGTTACTACTTTGACAGATTGTATTTAATACTGAGTCTTTCTACCCATTTTCATCAGTCTACCAAGTGCACGGTCGCAAAATAACGTGTTCAAGCGTCCACGGTGTGGTCCACCGCGGGGCTCGACAGATCAATTACTTTATTGCGCCCTCTCGGCCCTCCGGCCCCCCGGCCCCCCGGCCCCCCGGCCCCCCGGCCCCCTGCTCCGGGGATGTTGCGACTTATCTTCCACGGAAAGATACGCTTCGTAAAATTATTACGCGAATGAATATGTATTTCGCTGTCGGGGTTTGTCAAGTTTGTTCTGGATGCACGTAATGTTGTACCACAGTGTTGGTGACGTTAGCGTTTGCAGTTACGGGTTTTTTGTCGTGTGGGATTAAGGACCTTAGTGTTATGTCATACGTGTTAACATGGCTTCAGCCATCGGATGGATTGGTTCAAGGGTTCATCGCGCCCTATGAAGTACGGAAATTTAGGTATTGCTTAGACAAGGGTGCGAGTGTGAGTTTTCGGAAAATACGTTGCTACCTTCTGATATAGTCAAACTATTGGATTAAAAATTCAACTCATGACCCTTTTCAGATTTTGGACGAAATGTTTTTTTTAAATTTAGAATCTTAATATTATTTTTCAAACATTGTCCATCCAAGCACGCAAAGCTGCGAGTAACAGCTAGTTTATCATAATAAAAATGGTTTGTTGACTATAAACATTATAATAACCGGTATAAATCACTGCGAGCGATATTTGAGGTCAGACTAATTATTTTGATCCGCAACTTGTCTGGTCCTGATAATATTAATCAAAAACACTATAATTCATGATACAGTTGTTTTTTGCCGTCACAACAAATTCAAATTTAATCGTTGCAGTGCAGGAATTCTAAAAATCCTTTAATAAGGCTATTCTGGCCGCGGGGCATGAGAATATGATTGGAGTGACTAAAATTCTACTCGATGCTGGATACAGTAGATTTGCTTCATGTTATGATTTCATCGTTCTGTTAAAATGCCGATGGCAAACTAAATACTTACTTCATAAGACTTAGATTCCTACGAACTCTACCTAGAGTGCATGTACAAAGTTACATTAGGTACTTACCTACTAACATTTCGTAAAAGCTTCACTTCAAAGTATCCTACAAAAAAAACGTGCCGACGCGATCTCACATTTAAATGTAATTCGAATATTATTTTGGGTTAGAGCGCTCCGATACAACATAATTTCCAGTTTAGAGTTTTCTGTAATAGTTCTTCGCGTGAAAACTTTACATAAGTTGGCAGTGTCAGAAAACATTTTCTATTGTGTCAGGAGCATTACTGCACTCTCAGTCGTCTGTCCTAAAAATACCTAGGTATTACGAAAGTTCGAGCAGCTCGGGTGAATACGGATAAGTACAAGTGCCTCCCAATATTTGTGGTAAGTAAATAAAATGAATAATTTGTTTGAGACCATGTGTTGCCAGGAGCACATTTTTTCTTCTTTACAGCATCTTTACCTGCCATAATGTCAGTTCAGCCAAGGTCACGACCTCAACAAGTAATTATACTCCGAGATGTGCCTGTTATTGCGGCGGGCCTAACGGAAGCGATTTTGTTTTCGTTTGATGCCTCCAGGCCAGGTTCTGGTATAGTTTGTAGCGAATATCCGGATAAATTTTGACTCTTGAGTCTTGATACAATGTGTTAAGTGTGTTACTTTTGGTGTAGACTGTACTTATTTGCGAGTATTTTTTTTATCAAATTTTAGATCAAGTTCTGTTGTATGTTCAAAATTCAAAGCATGACCAAATATACCACCTCAGGGGTGGTCACAGTGATAATTCTTTTGCTTGCATATCAGAGTAGGTAATTTGTAATTTATTTGGGCTTGTTCCATACTAACTAGTACTTTTACGGAATTACTGCTCATAATTTCCGATGTTCAAGTTGAATATGAATTGTAAAATTTCATTAAAATCTACACAGTAGTTAATGCGTAATGGTGGCCATACACGTTAGGGTTTGCATGATGGTTTTGACCGTACATGCTTAACCGACATGCAAACCCTAGCGTGTATGTTATAAAACTGTACAGTTATTGGTGCGTGTACATGCAACCTAACGAATATCAAAAAATATATTTTTGCCGCTCGGTTATGTTTGCGCACATGCATAACCGAGCGTGTGTGCGCCCGCTCATGCTTGCATGCACAGTTTTCTCTCAGTCTCCTATAGTCTGTGGCAGTGAATGGTGGTGAATATTTAAGACACTCATGTGTTCTCCCTGTTGCTAGAAATCTTAATGTTACTGCTAGGTTTGAGCTGTGCGTTGATAGATCACTATGTCAGTCAGTCAGTCACCTTTGAGTTAAATAAATTTGGATTGTATATGCAAACCCTAACGTATATGTGCTATAGATAACTCGGTTATACCTGTTGGTTAAGCATGTACGGTCGTAACCATCATGCAAACCCTAACGTGTATGGCCACCATAAGGGATAACAAATATCCATCCATTTTCACAAACTTGAGCATTTAGATTGCGGTTTTGACTGACATTTTGGAATTAATGAAGTAGCCGTAATATAGCCATCGGTCCAAGAGGCCAAGTCTACAAATCAAAGAGGCCTAGTATACCACCCAATAGAGGCTCAGACCTCCGACGTGGTCACCGTGGGACATCAAATGCTCGCACATAAACCATAGACACATTCGTTCGTGGACCGAATTCATTTCGCGTTAGGGCCAAACAACCTATTAATGTGCCGAACATTGTTTCTGATGTTGCAAAAACGTTAATAAAAAAATGTCTGATGTGTGTTTAGTGGATTAGTCAGTGGTTCTGTCTACCGTTTTTACCCAACTGCGACAAAAGTTATTGTAGAGCTGTAAATACTTCCATCATGTTGGCATAATTAATTTTTTTATTTATATTGCTGTTTACAGATTGGTAAAGAATTATTAACTTGGCGATAATAAATATGACTCCCTTTTGAAGTCAACAGATGACAAAAAATATTGGCAACTTTGTAGGTATTTTAGAATAACGCCCGTATTCACAAACATTACTATGAGGTCTCACAGTGCGCGTAGACGCACAGGGTGACACACGAACCAATCACAGAGCTCTATTCAGTGCTATGCGTTTAATTTACTGCTTCACTTAAGCAAGCATCGTTTGTGAATACGGGCCGTAAGCAATTTTGATTCACAGATAAGAACTATTTTATGGGATGCCCACGGATTCCATATTAACTTACTGAACGTTGATTTAATACATATTCATTTCTGTACCTTACCAACAAAGAAAATCACTCGTAGACATTTTGCGCCAAACCCATGCGTCAAAGGCTTCGCCATTTTCCTCACAGAACCCTAAAAATTTGACATCCTCGATCCTCATACGTATTTAAAGCGATAAAATCACCGCCCCCGAGTGATATATCGTCCATCTAGGCTAATAGCATTATAATATCGGCCTGACTCACGGGCAGAGAACAAAAAACAAGAATCTGGTGATTTTGTGAACTAAATGTAGTTTTAGTCAATGGAATAAGTTGTTGCGTTGGCGGTCTGTGGTGAAGAGGGTAAAGCTTGATTTTAAACTTGTTTCGCATTTATGTATGATTTTTTTTGTCCACAACGAAGAAGCTCTTAGAGGATGATAGTTTAAATGAATGATCTTTTGTATACATCTGAAGGGCAAAGGTACCTTCTAGATTACTCCAACCATCTCGGTTCTAATCATTCCCTTAATAATATTGACACCTTTCGCGAGAAGAAAAAGGTCATTATACTCATCTTTGGTAAAACATACTTAGATTTCAGTTAATTTTAGACTTTTTTCAGATTTTTTTTTTTGGATCTGTTCATCTGTTGGTTTGATTAAAATCTACACTAAGAACTTTGATATACCTAAGATAAAGCTTAAATGGAAAAAATACATTTTATTATTTTCAGAAATATACCTACCTAAATTTAAAAAACCTTCGACTTACTCATATCACTAATGTCACAACAGAATCAATATTAAGTCTTAGTCGTGTCTGATCATTGGATCATATTTTTTTATTAAATTTCCAACAATTAAATGATTCCATTCCCAAATATTTCCATTCCCATCCAAATCAGAGAGCATGAAATGACGAGTTGAAGCGGTGATGACACGTCCATTCGTAAACCGCTTCGTCATAGACCGATCATCAGTAAGTGACGATTTTGGCGTTGTCTTCACAATTCTATGCAACTACCAGTTGCTAGTGATGTACCTGGTATTCAAATAGTTTTTCAGAAGATCTGAGAATAGGACGTTAACTATTTTTCTCACGCCTAGATGCAAAATAACGTTTTTTGGGTCAGCTAGTATTCTATATCTTAAGAACAAATTCAAATTATTAGTTGCATGTTACAAATATTCATAATACTTATGTACATTTTTGTCAAGTCTTTAATTATTGAATTGAAATAATTAAGACGCAGCATTATTCGAAAATTAACACTCTAATAACTAATTTGATAGGCCCTTGTGAATCACATGTGACCCAATAAATTATGTTAATGATGATGATAATAAACATTATTATCATACATTTATGATAAGCACATGTGACGCAAACTTTAACTCATCATCTAATAAGTGATTATTAAATTGCATGTATTGTGCAAGTTCTATTTATGTACCTATGTATGTATTTGGTAGTCGTGTGTCTAATATAGTAACTCAAATCTTGAATTGCTTATTTCTATAGTTAAACGTATTGAATTTTGCTTAAAATTACCCCTTACTAATAAAAAGTTACACGCTTGTTGAACACTGTTTAAAATGTCATTTCCATAATAAACTTCATTTTAAAACACTGTTCAATGAGCGTGTATTTTTTATTTAAGGTTATTCAAAATTNAATACTACTACGCTGAATATTGTGTGCGGATTGGGTTGTCGTACAGGGGTACTACATGGTAAAATAAATCTCGGAGGCGAAAGCAGGATAATCTACAGTCAGATGATGGTGATGAATAAAAAATTTGCACAAGATTTTAATACGCTATTGTTTTTTTATATTTTTTATTTTTTTTACAAATATTTTATGAGCTTTATACGCAACGGGTTTCAGCTTGTTTTATTCAGCGTTGGCCTCGAAATTCGGTGTCATCACATCACTAGCGATAACCACCAGCTACTTACATAGTTGTCATCGCCATAAAACGGTCCCGAGGGGCGGATGGGTCTTTTCACAAGCCTCCCCGTTGGAGGACCACACCGAGTCAATGGTGGCCATTGAAACCTGTCCGCAAATACAATAAAACGATATTTACATCTAACAATGAGATGGTAAAGTCAATTTTCCAATGCAAACTCATTCTTGTTCGTAACCGCTAATAGTCGATTTTGGAACGCAATTGGTACTCATATTTATCATTGTTTGGAATTGCGTGCTATCTTGAAATTTCGTTACGTGATAAGAACTTTAGGGTGGTTTCACAAATAAATATTCAGGTATGAATTTTGTTGCATAGTTTACTTGAAAAGTATCTGTGTGCAAGCACCCTTAGTGTTAAATGAATCACTGTTTGTTAGTATTTGTTTTTGGCAGTAAGCTGTTGTTTAGTTAAGCTTTAGGATGCTATGGCGATGCAAAATGTGAGATAAAGAGGTGCCATTTAAGAGAATCGGAAAGCTATAAATGTACATTAGCATAAATAAAAACGATCTTCGTTTATGACGATTTGGATATGACTGCTATTTTGTAGCATTAAATATCTCCTAAAGAACGGATTAGATTGCAGAAAATTGAAAATAAAACTTTGACAATGTCTCAATTACTTTCCATGAAATTTGTTTCCATTCTTGTTATTCGGACTTCAAGAGCATAAAATTTATCTTACAACCTCTGTATTTCTGCTCTCATTCTTCTAATCTAGGTATTCAAATTCAAATTCAAAATATTTGTTCATGGGACATTTACTGAAAAAGCTCTACTTAGGAGCTGAAAGGAGGTCAAAAGTCAGAAAAAAGTTTAAATATTTATAATAAACTTAAGATCAAAATTAACTCAAAATGAATACTACCTAATGAATTCAATAAAAACACTCCAGAAGCAAAATCATAAATAATCTGCGGTCAGCTTTTACACAATTAAATGTTGAATGAGCATTAACAGCGCATTGTGCTTGAAAACAATGATTTACTTAAGACATTATTAGGTCCGAATACAATTAAAAACACTATTGTTTATTAACACCTGAAACGCACTCAACCGTGAAGAAATTTGCTACTCTTTCTTAAGCTTCTATCACTTCAATTTAAGCCTTCTCGTGTAAAGTATAAAGTTAAAAGTAATTTGCGACGTCCAAGTTTGTATAACGGCCGTAATGAGTCCTTGTTCACTAGTGTAGATTTCACGGTACCCTTTGTACCTTGTACTTCTGTTTCACTCAATGAATGAAAGCTCTGCTAATAAACCTATCGAATTTCAACCTTATTGTGAAAGATATAAGAGTATTAATAGGTGGTCGGGAATGTTGTTCCAGAAAATTGAGATTTATATTGGATGGACGCTATTAAGGAATTCCAGAGAACGTTCATGGCGTGTCAAATCAAGTATTTAGTTTGCTGATTTTCACTAATTGTCAATTCAAACGCTACTGTATTGTTCCGTTACAGTTGGCACGAGTTGGAGAGATTTATGGGGGTTTATTGGAATTATTTGGAATTTTGTCGTCAGCTGGAGAAACTGCATTGAGCCGTGACGGACAGTGACTGGCTTTAGAATCGAATTGGGTACTTATAAATTGGAAACTTGTACTTTTTATTGATCGCTGTTTAGGTAGAAATTGTCTTACTGCTAAAATCCGATTGCTAATGAAGACACCTTAATCTATAATAATATTACGAGTAGAAATGCGAAAGTAACTCTGTCTGTCTGTCTTGCTTTCACGCCTAAACCACTGAACCGATTTTGATGAAATTTGGAATAGAGATAGGTTGAGTCCCGGGAAAGGACATAGGATAGTTTTTATCCCGGTTTTTGAAACAGTGACGCGTGCGATAAAGTTTTTCTGTGATAGACAAAATTCTTCGGGGGCAAAGCCGCGGGCGGAAAGCTAGTAGCAACATAAATTGATTAAATATTAAATTTTCATCAGATTTCAGATAAAGCTTAGCGTCCATTTTGGAATTTTTTATATAAATTTCAATATTATACGTATTTAAATTCACTATATTAACTTAAGAGCTTAATTTAAAAGTCTTCCATAAATAACACAATAAAGGTGTAAAGAAACAAACATCTGGCTTCCAGTTCATTCTTACTTTTACAAGGGTTTGCAATTAAGCATGCCACGTCGACTCATCCACGTGTATGAAACGTGTTTTCGACGGCACGTGTCATATTTTCAGAACGAGGGGTCTTGATGGGGTGAAAAAATTTCAAGATACTTTAAAAGGATGGTACTTAAACTCACATAAATTATGTCTACGAGTAGAAGCAATCAAATGAGGGCATTTATTTTAAAAGGCTGTTTAAATTTATTGGAAATAGATAGTTCTTGTTAATTTCGTTTCTCTAAAGTATTTTGCTTCATACTTATCAACAACTACCTTATTTAAACCGTGATTATAACTGGTGCTAGTTGTATGCAGTTGATAGACTTTTGACGTTTGTTAAAGATAAAGGAAGATGATGCAACCCAGCCTTATTTAATTATTATTTTAACTTAGGGTATAACTTTTAGAACATAAATCTAAACATCTTCTTTTCGAATCATTTTTTCTATTGTAGCATAATGGCATCTGTTACAACATACATAAAATGCCACAGTATAAAGCTTGATGTGCCATCGTCAGTATCCTACTTCCTACTAATATTATAAATGCGAAAGTTTGGATGTCTGAATGTTTGTTACTCTTTCACGCAAAAACTACTGAACGGATTTTGATGAAACTTTACAGTATTATTGTTTATAATCCAGAATAACATATAGGCTATAATTTATGGCGATCTGTGAAAAACTAAACATCACGCGGGTGAAGCCGCGGGCAAAAGCTAGTTGATAATAAAATATTACGCCCGCCCGCGTTGATGTCTTTACCAACAAAGGAGCGCGTACGTGTCGTAGTACACGTAGTACTCGTAGCAATGGTTTCGTAGTACAATAAAAAGATGGTGATTATGAAGTAAAATTAGGTAACTTGTAATTTTAGAAAATTGCGTTTTGTTATTTTTCTAATAAAAATAAGAACCTAGAAAATTTTGGAAATATAAAAGATTTAAGTTGTGTAATTTTTTATTTTGAATTTTTGAAATAAATATTTTTGTAAGTAGGTATTATGCCAATCGCATTAGCTATATTATCAATTCAATAGTCCACAGGAGATTGTACTCACGTACTATTAAATAGGTTGCATGTAACCTTCTTAAATTAAAAAATATTTTTCAAAAGAACTGGCATTTTCAAAAAACATTTAAAAATATTTTTTCGTCATTCGATTTTCAAATTTAGAATCCTTTTCTCGCCGGCCAGGGTAGCGTAGGCGCAAGCCACGTGGTCGCGCGGCGAAGTCCGACGCACGCGCCGCCTCCTGATTGGCCGACCGCGCCCCTCCCACCGCGTGACTCATGCGCCGGGAATCACAACGATGTTGGAAAAATATCACTGTCCCTCTCACTTATTGGCACCCGATAGAGACCGAGCGAGTTTATTGACAGATTCTTATGCTCGTGTTTTTGAATTTATAAATTACTAGCTGACCCGGCGAACTTTGTTCCGCCTTAATGGCAATAAATAAGCAGACTTTTTTTTATTTCGAACGGGATAAAAAGTATGGCTCTAAACTACCTCCCTGACAATTTTCAGCTAAATCGGTTCAGCCGTTCTTGAGTTATAAGTGAAGTAACTAACACGACTTTCTTTTATATATATAGCTTAAAATTTATTAAAAGAAAATATTATTATGTTTTATCTATCTGAATCACAAATGATAGACTTTATCTAATACTTTTCCTATATCTTAATGTAAAATAACATCAGCATTAATTAACTTAAAGACAGCCGTGTAATTGGATCTTAGCGATCAATTTATTCTAAACTGAATATAATTATTCCTAAGTTAAAATGAACGGAATAAAATGACAATAAAAACACGATACACCAGTTAGATCGGGGACCATTTGCAATGATAGCATATTCATACATCTTGAAAGAGGATTTAATGAAGCCACTTCTAATTGCAAATTCAGCAAAAACTCGATTGTCGCAGCCATCTTTTAATCCTTTTTAATCGCTTTACACACAATTAAGGCTGTAATTTACGCAATTAAATTAAACTGGAATGCTTGTATAAAAAATATCGAATTCCATTAATTTTGTTGAGCTAAGAATTTGATATTATAAAATCGCCATCAGCATCTTGATCGAAGACAAAATCTGTATATTTATAAAATCCAAATTCAATGTTACCAACAAAAGTACAGCCTAAGTTCAAGTTCAGTAAAACCTCAGTCGAAATTATCTAAGTTGCATAACCGAAAACCAACCCATTGACCTAAACAGCGATTGCCGAAAAAAAGGCCGAGCGGTGAGACCAATCGGGTGGAGGTGCAGGTAGGCCTCCCACCAGAGCCGAGCGGCTCCGCCTCGCTTGCTCTCGCCAGTACCCAGTTACCAGACGGATTCAGACGTAACCGCGCTGCGCACAGTCGCACTCATGTAGGATCGCGATCCGCCCATCGCAGTATGAAGTGTCTGTGGCTGCTAGTGATCACTGTTCTGTGTTGGTGCGAAGGCAGCAAGCCTAGGCGAGGACGGGGGAGCATGTGGTGGTGAGTACTGCATCCATTGGTATACTCTTTGATGTTCTGGTCAGCACATCTGCGATATAATCTTTGATGCACAGAAACTAAGTCTAACCTCTTGAATCTATATATATAAAAATGAAACCCGTTTTCCGTTGTCACGACATAACATGAAAACGGGTTGACCGATTTGGCTGATTTTTTTTTTGTAGTTTTCTAATACTCTGTACAAGGTTTTTACGGAAAAAAATATAAAGAAAATCTCTACGCTAAGGCGGTACGAAGTTCGCCGGGTCAGGTAGTTGATAATATAAATTGATGAGACTGTTTACGTATACTTTTATCCATGCATGTGAGTTTGGGATACATTAAAAATTATAAAATGCATCCATTGGTTTAGTCTTTGATGTTCTGGTTAACACATCTGCGAGATAATCTTTGATGCACAGAATCTAAGTCTAACCTAAGTTTGAATCGAAAATATTCATAATAATGGAACTACACTAACTTACGTACACTTTTACCTATATACCTATGTGAGTTTGGGATGGATAAGTGATAAAATGATCTCAGAAAAAATCTGTCTTAAATATAAAATCTATAACTTAAAGCAGTAATTTTAAGTAAGAAGTACAACTAATGACTGATCGAGTCGTTCTACTCTTTCAATCTTTAAAATATTCATCAAACTTTGACAAAGTCATAGTGTAGTGATCTATAGCAATAACTAAGTCAAACATTCCTATATGCAAATGGCAATCATTCTCACAAACAACAATGTACGAGCATTTCTCACGTATAAATAACTAAACACCGTCATTAAAGGTGTAAACATACCAGTGCGATGTTATTATGACCGAGCTTTATGATGCAAGCTTCATAGTTAAATCAAACTGTACTTATAGCTTGTTAGTTAGTTAGCAAATAGTTTATAATTGCGGAAGTATGGAGTGGAGTGCTTATAGTTGCGGTTGTAAAACTTGATTAGGCTTTTAGCGTTTATTTAAGTAATACGGGAATTATAATTTACTTTGATTAACCACTTTATTGACGTAAAATGTTCGTTAATGTTAAGCCTTTAGCCTTGTTTTGAATTAGATAGTTCATTGCGTAAGTTTATAATAAGTTTACGAAATATTTTGGTTATTGTCACTCTTATTACATTTAACAAGCAGTCGAATCCAAATACTTTTGTGTGAGATTTAAATGTCATAGCTATATCATTTAGAAAAAAAGTTGGACATTTATTTATGTTCTTCATTCTTCGATAAAAAACTTACCGTTTTTATGCTTTAGTGATCACAGCACTGATGGGTTTATTCATTAATCAATAAAATATGTATTAACCATAGATGTACTCGTACTATAAAATCGAGAATAAAAAATCAGTGGTCATATTGATGTTAGGGATCAGAAAGCAACTTTAAAGTTATACTGAAATGATAAGCATATTTATTCTCTTCAATAATAATAGATTTGGCACAACTTTAAGCTAACTTCTCTTAATTATGTGATCTAATGATTAGACTGTGACTCTCTTTATGTGTAAAACGTGTGCTTTTCATCTATTAGTAGTAAATTTTAACTCTTTTTACGTGTAAAATGTGTGCTTTTCTTCTGTAAGTATTATAAGTAAAAGTATTTCCTCATGCTATCTGACATCATGGCTCCCGTCTGCGTGACAGACAGGCGCATCAACACTATTTGTACACTTATCTCGCTCCTGGTATGCAACCTGCCTAATCCCGGGCATAGACTAGAGGTGCAGTAGATTCGAATATTTTAACTTAAATAATAACTGCTTAAGTATAATAAGTAAGCCGTTAATTATATTCGAATTGAATAACAACTGTAGGTATAAGCAAGCTGTTAATTATGTTCGAAATAAGTACTTAATTAACAAACTCAGTCATATAAAACTTTAAAAGCAATCTAACCTAACCATGTATCTAATGTTAGTACTGTTTTAAATTTTTCTTTTATAGCTTACTACATATTTTTATCGCTACTCTAAATTTAAGATTCTGCAGCTTAAAATGTAGACAGACACATTCTAATGCAGTTTTAACGATGACTGATGAAATATACAACACTGTCAAATTAAATTAAAAATTAAACTTCTTTATTTTAAAATCTATTTATATATTTACTATTTTAACAAACTAATTATCGCTATCACATATCCCGTCGGCACTCGCAAAATTGACAGGACATTAATTGTCTTAATAGAAATATCATGTCTGCGCTTACGCATAAACATTGTGGTAATTAGTCATTTATCAAGCGAATATCGTTCACTGATAACGAATTAGCGCAAAAACCGTTAATTCCGGTTTATTTGTACGATTAATTGCTATCGGACTTTTTGTTTAGACAGCTATTCGCTTAATTGCAAGATTTGTAAGTGAACTTAATTTTGATTTTGAGTTTCGATAATTATTCGTGGATTGGTTTATAAATATCGAATAAGGCTGTACATGGATATTAAATAAGACGGACAATATTTAAAATTAAATACAGCAGGTTTTGTCATAATACCTATGGCAGGATTTTTATCCTGTTCTTAACAATTAATAAATTAATTTACTAAGTTAATTGAAATTCAATAAAAAAATGTTGACAGTTTTTTTTAATGATAATATACTGAAAATTAACTCATACTTAGTTCATAAATCTCAATAATAATTATTGATTTTTGCATAAACAAAAATACAATGTTAACTACAGAATATTTTTGTTAATATAATGTTAACCAAATTATATTTTTGTTATAATGTATCAGACCTCAGAGCTATTTTTATTGTGTATTTGAAAACAAAACTTCTGTAGTCCTCTCTAAAAGTTTTATAGCTGTCAACTTTTTATCAGCTGTTATCAAAAACAACAGAGGCGCGTGCTGTTGCGTTAAACAAATAAACTTGCTGCTCGTTAAACAATAAATACTGATAATTTATGCCAAATTCAAGAGCCTTTTAATTATTATTAAAGTCTTAAACAAAATAAGTGCAATTAAAGTATTTAATGTTATGTCTGTCAGTTATGCAAACATTGTAAACCGGCACTTCAAGCTATACACTGTGGCATCTTATGCCGTTGTTATAGACACGCTTTTGCTATAAAAATCTGTAATCTGGTGTTTGTACTTGAGTTTAATCTAATCTAGGGATTTTATTTTACTTGGACTAAGACAAATTGGAGGATCTACTTTTATTCTTATCGATACTTACATGAATCAAATCAAATCAAAATCAAAGTTACCAAAAACACCACGGCTCCTTAAAAATTGCCATTTATACAAAACCATTTTACCAATATTTATTTACATTGCATGCATTGTAGACATTTCAGATATTTTTTAAAAATTAAACAAAAGTTTCATTGAAATCACATCTGCCGGAAGAAACCGAGTAGTACTGGTATATTCAAAAGTATAATTTACAAGAAGGAAGTTGACAGACAGACTTGCAGTTGGCTTAATGAGTATAATTGTGTCTTATGAAAAGAAAATGTTTAAAACTGCAGTAGTTTCTTGACCTTTTGGTTTAGTTTTTGATAGTAGATCAAGGCTTGGCTTACTGACCTTTTTAATCGTCTTTAATAATAATATCAATTTTAACGGTACTTACTTTCGAAGACCGATGTATCAATCAAAAAGTTCAAGTGAACTATAGCTTCTTTCTGAGGTTATGCATTAGTTACAAAAAGTATCGCGCTCCTCACGATTATAATAATTTAATTTCTTACTAAAAACACTGTTTACACACACTGTGTACACACAAAAATATTTTTTTAGTTGAGGTTGAAAGGGAAGCGCTGGACGCAGGCCGCCGCTACCAATAGATAACATGGAAAGCATTGGGGGAGGCCTATTTTCAGCAGTGGACGTCCTATGGCTGAAATGATGATGATGATGAGTTGAGGTTGAGTCATCTGCGCTCACCTATTGTCTGGCAGTCCGGTGAAGCTGAAAAAGCCTCTCACGGTCACGGCTATCAGCATAGTCCTTCCGAAAAAAAAAATGTTTTTAGCTAATTAATTAGATTCCTCATAGATATGTTGTTAAAGAAAAAATCTCAAATCGCAGATTAAAAATTAAATTCGTCCCTATTCAAATCTGTCTATCTATGACATCTACTTTCGATCTCGACGGTCAAGCGAGCTACTAGAAACTAGTTTCTTGTTTCCTAATTTGGGCAATACAATTAATAGAACGTGAACGAAAGGGAATTTCAGACGGTTTTGTAAATGAATCGTAATTTGGCAAGATATTTGCATATTTTGGAGAAATTATTAGCGTTGATATCGCGACAGACTGATAGATATCGCCTCTCAGGATATTTGTGAAACATCTCGAATATAAATAAGTAAGTAGACTAAAACCTAGATTCTAAAAAAAGTCTTAAATCAATAAAATTATTAAATCTGTAAGGTTTATTTATTGTCGAGGACAGACCTAGTGTTTAACTGCTCTTAATAGCCCTTTTAATTCCACTTTATTTGCACTAATGTTGGTATAATACACTTTTATACGTTTCCAAGGCAAGCGTAAAAAACGATACCTCAATCTTCGTTTAAAAAAAGAAATCGCCACACCTCGCCTAATTTGTATGCATCTTGCGTAGTTCATATTACATTACGGTTGAAATCGCGTGCAGGCGTCACGAAATGTATGATAACACCTTCCAGTCTAAAAAGACCTCGCATTGTCCTACAGCCTCCGCTATTTCAAACACCTTTCGGTTTAAGGTGTGAACTGTTGAGCTCACTTTAAACTGGACGTGTGAGTTTGATATTTTGACGCCTGGTAAAACTTAAACAAATTAAATAATAAAGTACTGATTTGTATGCGGCAAGCGTCTCAATGGAGACATCTCACTGTTGCCAAAGACGAATTGCGAAGCGTTCTTTTGTTCTTCGAGATATCGATAATGATAGCACGTACCGGATAAGAGAATAAACGTTAATTACAGACACTAAAAATTGCAAAAGTAAGTTGTGTTGTGTTGCTTGGTAAGTACCTATTATCAAAATTAATTACGTTACATCACAGTTCATTATTAACTGTAAAAAACAAAATCATTAAGTAACAATTTATCTACTTTTATTGCTTTTTAAATCAATTACAGTAATTCAATCTAGATGACTAAATGAACATCAATATTTGGATCCGTATTTATAAAATCATTAGATGCTTATCACGTTAATAGTTTTAACGAAACCACTAATTGTGTGATAATGGCAAAATAGTGCTGTAAAAAGCGCAAAAGGTAACGATTATTGGATAATCTTTATACTAATTAGTGAGGTTTGAACCACAAAAAAACTGGAAATATTAGAGCAATCTGCTCAAATTGATCGCGTAATCTATTTTTCTTATTTAAAGATGTCGTTTCTTATTGTTAAAGTCACTTAGGTAATAAACAAGTCATTTTATTGACTATTAGTTGTAACGACTTTTTGCTAACTGTTTAATAATGTTGTTGCAACACAGATGTTGGTAATCCACCTTTTATAGATTAATGGGAACAACGTTTTATTGAAAAATAAAAAAATGTTAGTCATAGATTAATATCATTAATATCAGCCTATCATTTTATACTGATGTATAGCTTTGTGTTAATTTTAAAGCATACTTAGATCGGTTTCTGGATTGAGATTTCCAGCTTAATCCATGCTTATCTTCAACTCAAAGATGAACTCATACTTCATTAGAAGATGAGCACGCTCAAGCCAACCTCCATTCAGAAACCGAGCCTCAGTCTAAAACCAATTACTTAAAAGCTCGTCCCATTCACTTAAAATAAACTTTAGGAAACGTCCGCCAAAAAAGGGCCTATTTAATTACTCTGAGAGACAGGGTCCACCAATGCCAATATTTGTTATTTTGACACATTCACACAGAGTTTATCGCTGTGCACACATCGCGTTTGCCCGTGAAAGCTGTTCGGGTTTTTTTCCTTCGCCTGTTTGGTTTTCTACCAACGTGACAAGTGCTAGACCCTTAGTAAATACGCGTATCCTTTTTGTTTAGAGCAGTGGGCGTAGGACAGGACGGACGAGGCTGCGCCTACGCGGATTATAAAGTTAAAAGCATGATTGATACGAAGACTAATGTTGTTAAAGGATTGCCACAAAAATAAGTTTGGAATGCGTTGAATTCAAAATAATGGCTGCAAATTTAACTGTTGTGCTGATTGTGCTCTTAGATAAATAGAACATTAATTATATCCTACGCGACATTCAAATTAGTATAAGTATATGGCCTGGTTTGATGGCAGCTAAACACGTCCCAAATATCGTACCATCTATGTACCGGTCTTTAATTTTTTTGCACTAAATAATAAATAAATAATACCTTAGTCAGATTCAATCAGTTCAATATTACCTACTAGCTTATTAAAACTAAAAGCAAGGAAAATATTACAAAGATTTAGCACGTGGTATATTCAAAACTAGAAATGCGTAAAAAGGTGTTAACTCACAAATCATTACTTCTTGCGTACCGATATAATAAAAACTGTGTCACGCTACGTCACAGTTACCTCATCATTTAGTGTCTCGCTAAAATATTCAATACCTACTCGTTGTCGTAACCATAAAAGTATTATTATGTGTAGGCGGTTGACCTTAACGTCTGTAACTATTTATTTTAAAAAACTATGTCTCTAAGCCTACATAGTTCTACTTTTTTGGTGTTTCAATTATTGGTGAAGTACTAATCTCTTAGTAATCATTATTAAAACAGTAATAGCCTACTAAAAAAATAATGAATTATTTTTAGTTGCACATTATTTATAATTTAATTATTAAATAATTTAAAAAGACAACTTGTGTCTGTGTTCTAAAATTGACGCGCCATCACGGCTGTAAAATCAGTTCAACAGTTTAAAGGAAACATTGTGTCGGTCCAAATTCTTTAGGAAATAAGCCTTCCCGACAAACTTGTCCGTGTTTACGCAGCACTCGACCACAAAGCAACGCAAATAGAGAAGTAATACGATTTCTGAGCCCAAACTGAGTGCAGTGATGGTTTTAGACCGTTAAGACTGAGGGCAGGTTGTTGGAGCGATAGCGTGAAATAATTGCACAAACTAATCAGAATTAATTTTCAATGCACATTATTCAATTAAAAATATAAACTAAAAAAAAATAGTTTTTTGAGTTAGGACACTTTTACAAATTCATCTTACATGTTTATTTTAGCAATTCTTATAATATTAATAATTCACTATAAAGCTCATTGGACTAAATATTAATTGCTAAGTAAATAAATCTTCAAGTGCAGTCCTCAGTTCTCAGAATGTTTAATTAGATGTCATCACTCCGCTCTAGTTCGTACTATGCGCCAGCGTTCCCGAGTGCTCCGATTTCCCGAATGCACTCGACTCGACACGATCTCGATTCCCGATCGCCAAGTTTGTTTGTCTGTTTGGCCGACCCTCAGGATTAATGCGCCATGCAAATATTAGCCCAAACGTCAGCGCATCAACAGTTCCCGTCAATTGTTTGTCCTTGCCATCTCCAACGAGCATTTCATTTCAACTCTCGCCCCATATTTACTTTCACCATTGTCTTTGAGACCAATCTTATCGCGTGTAAACGCTTTTTGTGCGACTACTTAATTTTTTTTTGTTTTGACAGGGGCATCGCTAAAGCGGGAGAGCCGAATAATCTGGCGCCGTTGTCGCCAGGAGTTTTGTACATGGACCCGGCAGTTCACGCCACACTGAGGAGAAAGCAGAGGAGGCTAGCGAGAGAGAACCCTGGAGTCCTGGCAGCAGTCGCGAAGGGAGCCAACATGGCCGTCGCCGAGTGTCAACACCAATTCAAATACAGAAGGTGGAACTGCTCCACGAGAAATTTCCTGAGAGGAAAGAACTTATTTGGCAAGATCGTTGACAGAGGTAAGCAGATTAAATCATTTCTGTAATGAACACCTAAACGCTCGACAGCGGTCGACGTCTTAATACACAGATCACGATTGTCTCAAAACAACAAAACATAAACACAAAAGTTTAAACGGCGATTTTAAGAACACGCGTCATTTCGATTTGACACCGCAAGACAAAAAGAGCAAAATGCTAAAAAATACATAAGTCGATAAGCTCGAAGACCCTTCTAAACACCAAAGAAAGATTACTATTAAGACGTTTGTATAAACGTTAAAAAAACTGCGATCAAAAACTTCGTTCTCCAATGTACAGTTTAACCCTGCGAAAGCTGTGTACAAAAAGGTTGTTTTTTACGAGCTCCTAATTCCAGCTACAAAGAGTGGCTACAAATTAAGTGATATCTTTAGTTGGCAACCCTTTTAAAAGATTTTATCTTTATTCAGCGGGAGGGTAGCGAGTCGGGGGCACATATAAAGGGCTCATCAAGATAAAACATCCTGGATCAATTACATGCGACCGAGTGACGTTTGAGTTCCCGTTCCTCTCTTTTTATTTTCGTATTGAATGTATTCCTTTTTTGAATTCTCCTTTTCAATCCGTTATTGGATGTTGTTCAATAATTGAAACAACTGCGCTTATGATTTCGTCTTTAAAACATTTTGCTGCGGATTTATCTTTTTGCTTTGAAAGATAATCTGGTTTAAATTCCACTTCGATAAATTCGAAAACAAAAAAAAAATGTTTTATGTTATAAAACACGAGTTAGTAATCATTTCAGTAGGGTCCATTTATGCGACTTGAATGGATGTAGATTGTTATCAATTGATAGAAATCAGCAAATAGATCCTTTTACAATACTGGTTACACAACTGAATTCAATAGATTAGAATTATTATGGAGTAAACCATTGATTTAATATTTCTTAGTTGAAATTACTTGCATCGGACTAGCCGCTTTCGTTTGTTTTTTATTTAGTTGTGTTACTTTAGAATTAATATATTTTTAAACACCCTTAATGACCATTTCGTGTTTGCGTTCGTTTTTGCTTTTGTGTCGTGGAATTTAAAGTTCAGAGTTGCGTGTTCGTCAGTGGAATAACTTTGTATCTTGATTCAGGTTTGTCCTATCTCCGGTGTCCGATTTCGATTCTTTGTGCGCGATACGCCTTATTATAAACTCGCAAACATCTGGTGTTTGCACAAGCTTTATTCGATGTAATGGCAAAAAACAGACGATGTGATTCAATTAGGACCCCACTTTTTCGCAGTATTATGCATGGAGTAGGATCATTGGTTTGTTGTTTACAAATTACTTAGGGTTAAATTTTGTTTAAAATATCATTTTACAGTTAATGTTTTCTAAATTAATTAATCCCCTTTGACGTCATTTGCCGCCAGAAAATTTTACAGCATTCAAAAATAGGTAGTAGGTATGCAATATTATGCTAAAAACAGATTCAGTATCAATAAAAGTGAAAAATGACGAAATGCTTTCCATAGAGCGAAGTTCACAGCGCCCGCATTAGGGGGTTATCTTGAAATTAAGAGCGCTCGCTCCTTATCTCGACTAATTCGATCTCGGTCGACTTCGATATCGGGACGGTCGACTTGACCCGGTTATTGACCCCGCACACTCTAATGTATTGTGCAAACGTGGTAAGATGTTTCTATTAGTCGATGCACTTCGAACTTTTAGTGGATTTGAGACGTTTTCTTTCCTTTTTCTTTCCTTTTCAATTACTGTTATTTAGCGGATACGGCTACTGTCAAAACAAAGTGGAAAAAGACACTCATATCATAAATAACATGTCAGCCTGATTCTCAGTGCTGATTGTCAAAAACATCAACTTCGAATGTCGTCTATCCATCAAGCAAATTAAGCTCAACTTTTGTTCTACAATTATAATATTTACCCTGGTGCTCTGGCCCTTGCCTGCCAATTCGTGTAAATCGGGGTCAACTCTCAAACATCATCGATATTTTCTAATTAAGATCGTTGAGCAAAACGCGATAAAACATTGATCTCATAAAATATTCATGGAAAAGTAAATTGGTAACAAATCGCAATTAGATTTATATGTTTACACAACATTAATGTTTATCGTAAAGTAAAAAAATGGGACCGGGTCGACATACGCCCCGGGCGCTTCGCGTCGCACGCCGCAGGTAGAACTGAAGATATATTAACTAAACGTCCAACTTCCAACTTATTTATGCATTCTAAAATACATGTTACTGGGACACGACCAATTACAGCCGTAAAACCCAATAAAACAGCGCATAAACACTAATTACTCCAGTTCAGTTTTTAAAATACTTTTAACATGCAATTAGGTGAAAATAAAACGCCAACAATGCCACACAGAATTTATGCCACTATATCGTAAAACAAAACGCCTAGAGCACATATAAATTCTCATATTTAATCGAACAGAACAAACTATAAAAGCTAAGTACCATTTTTTCTAAATTAAAATTCAGATATAGCACGAGGAGCCCGGGACCACCATCATAATAATTTCACTTGATAAAAAGAGCAAGGAGATTACGAAATTTATGTTATATGCGTGTGCATTTAGAGCATATTACTTTATTAAGGCCAGGCGAGGCAGGGCGGGCGAATCACGCACCGACCGCCGCAAGTATCTACATAAACCTTTTAATACATTGCAATTACGGCCGTTTGATAAACGCATAAAAACTGACGATCGATCGCGACGGGGGCTCGTCACAACGATCCGCATTAAAGTACGATTCGAGCACGCGAAAAAAGTCCATCAAGTTTGGATTTGTGAATAGGGTTCGTCGTAATTACAGTCCAGTCGCACAAAGCCCCCCCGGAAGGGGCACGCATAATTACTAATTTACACGTTGACACACCATTGATGCGACGGACACGACAACTTCATCGCATTGTGGTGTAAACCTCAAGGATCGTATTAACACAAATGATGACAACTGTACAATGGCCGGGACCTTTATCCGACGCTATTGTGGCCCGAGAATAGAGAATATATGGGGCGAGTTCCCGCGGCGCAGCGTCCCGCGGCGTAGGCGCAGCCAGCTCACGGAAGCACATTTACACCTAACGCACCTAATAGCAGGTAACTCGGCCAATAAAGACCGACCTTTTTTCAAATATTTCCTGTTTTGGTGTGTCAGCCCCGAGATTCCAACTCCGTGGGTGGATAAAACGTATAAAACGATCGACACCGAGAATAAAACGGGTATAAAATGCCCTCGACGAAATATTTAATACTCAATTAGATAAGCGTTTTGGGTTTTGTGGCGATCGAACTGTTTTTGAGATAACACGCGTTTAACTGAAATGGGACGATTAAAATTCGATATAGCGACGGTGACAGCGAGCTTGCACGTCGATTTTTTATTGACGCGTCCTTCGTGATCCTCGATTTTATTGTTTATGGACAGCTCACTTAAAACGAAATTATTTTCGGTGCTTTTTTGTGTAGTTTGGAAACAAATATCTTTGTCCATTGTGTGAATGGGTGTCGCGGTGGCTGGTAGCGGTGGTGCGCTTTGTGCCGCTCACAATGACTGATATACGACCGACGTAATTTTGAATTGTCGCACTGAGGCCTCGGAACGCGCTCAATGTGAAATTATCACCCATACACGGCATAACGAAAATGAATTATTGCATTTTATTGCCCGCTGCGGACGGTCGAGCAAAAATTGCCTCCGTCATTCTATTTCTGTGTTTCAATAGCTTAAGCGAATTGCTTCTATCTTCCGAGGCGTTCTTCCTAATGCGCATAAGCTATTCGCTGTAACGAATCACAGTGATTCGCCTTTGAGAAGATAAAATGTCATTACGTTCTCGTAAAAGTCAATGTTAGATACAATACGACGTCAATGACTTCATCAGTTAGATAAAGCGGAGGCAGCGATTTCTAAACCGGCCAAACGTCTTATTATAAAACGGTGATTTATGGTTGTTTTGAGTAATTACGTCTCATCAAATTTGAATAATGTAAGTCGTCATAAATAAGGAGACGCGCGAAACCGTCATAAGTCAATCCCTCGAATTAATCTTGCGCAGACGCCTCTCGTGATGACTTAATACGGACGGGTACATATTTAATTAGTGCATTAATTTTGAATTATTTAATGGTGCGCCGTGTGAGCCAGGTGTTCGTCAAATGTCAACAGTGATTAGTTTTATTTTAGTGAGCGGAGCCGGCCGCGGATTAACGAGTTTTTGACTTTTATAAATTCTCAACGCCTCGCCTTAACTGCCAATCCTCGGATGGAATTATCGCTCGCTGGCCGCGCTGTAAACCGACTTCGGGACCATTTATTATCAGCACAGATAATCCACGGACAGCACTTTATTATCAGTTATAATAATAATTTACTTTTATAGATCCACATTACTCATGTTTGTTCTTATTTGACTGCGATTTGATGGGGCAAAATTGCCTTAATAAAATAATAGCGTACCGTAATTACGGATGTTTAATTTGGAGTCGATGCGGCTGGCAACTAATGACTATTTGCTCAGCCGTTGTTCGGGCCTGGTGTCGGATTACCGTTGTATAGGCGGTTAATTAGATCCGCATGGAATTTACATTTTATTTAATGCCGTGTGACTAATACCGCGGGCTCGGACGAGGCCTTACATCTGTCATAATTTTTCTACGTCGCGATTTAGTCGCGAAACGCGACAAGCTCCTTTGTTGTCCGGACCACGATCTCGGGTGAAATAAATTAAAAAAAATATCGTTTGTTCAACACAGAACAAGGAATTACTACCGAACGATGTCAAAACGAGTCGGACGGCTGATGAATCATCGATAGTCGAGATGGAAATTTCTCACAGACCAATTAAAAATTATTTCCAGTCGTCGTTTAGCCCGGTAATTGGTGAGGTCCGTTAGATTGATGCGATAGTGTGGAAGTAGCGAAATAAAAATCACAGCGGGTTCACATCTGTCGATGGGCGAGCAGATGTCTGCGTTGTGAAGATGTGTGTTGGATCGCAGCACGTGGGGAGCCACCTGGCGGGCGCCCCGCAGACGTGACCTCTACCACGAAACCGAGTAGAGCCTACTACACGACAGCGAGCCCTCACCACGAGCCTTTTCCACGACCGGCGACCACACGCAGCCAGCTCATAATACAAGGTTGCAAAGCACTCGTAATGTCTCGAGCTGTCAACTGTTTGCGTTACGCCTCATCATCGCCGACGCGTATTTGCATACTCCAAATTGCAAATCGGATTAGCCGATAGCTATTATTTTACGAGCGTTATTTACGTGTGCCATATTTAATTGGACCGCACCTATTAGTTATAGTGCATGCGAGAACGTTTCCAAGTCATTACAGAAGATAAATGCGCGGCTCGCATTCGTATCTGTGCCTTGAATTAATTTCGTCCGAGCATTGAATGATGGCGAAATTGACATTAAAATTCCCGGTCGAACGTCTCAAGTAATTGCTGAATAAAATACTTTTGTATAACATCAAAAAGGGAAGCACAAAAAGCGAGAGCCCGAACGGAGTGCGCTCACAGTAATTTATATCGCTGTGCGATGACAACTCAATAAAAAAATGATTCCATTTGCTTATTGAGTCCTTAATAAAGCTGGCGCGGGATCCGTTCCACATATTATTATTATAAATAACAACAAATACTCGGTCGTTATTATTTTATGTGTATAGACGCTGCGATTGGGTTTGTCAGTGCGGTGGCGAAAGCCCACCAAGGGCGCGCGTTTTGGTTGCACTGTGTGACATAACACGTGCATTTTATAGACAGTTAAGTGCAGTTTTATTTCGATATTTAGTGATCACTATCGGAGGCAGTTTACGACCCTCGAGGAATTTCTTCACAGCTTTGAAGGTCCCCTTTTAATGAGATGAGCTCGCCAACAATAGCTCAGTTATTAAGCATTACGCCGTAAAATTACAATGTCTTGAATTAATAACCAGATAATGCCTGCACACGACATTCGAGAAAGCTTATGCACATTTTTTTAGCCGTACACGTTCATTATTCATCGTTCGTTTTATCCGTTAATAATATCGTCTCGCGTAGACAAAGACTCGGTACGGTATTAATCGATAAAAGTACGAGGGCTATTAAATCGATATTAAGAGAGAGAATTCGATGCGCGCCGTACCACTTGTAATGATCAAATTTATAATCTCTCTGGTAGGTAAGAGGCACTTCTTTTATTTTCAATCGACAAGATATACCTTCTCTCTTTTAATTGTATTTTATGAGTATTTGATTCTAATGCCGGGCCATTAATTATTTATAGTATTCGATACGGGATGAGAGCATCGATTTATGTATTCGTCCGCTCGAGATGAATGAATGCAACACAATGATTGGTTTGTGATCAAATCTTTTGTGTGAATATTACCTGCATACCGAAAACGCGACGGTCAAAATATTAATTTTACTTTGTAATTTCCTCAGAGTTATTCGCCAAATTGAGATACGGAAACAAAAAACAAAAAGGGTTGTAAACAAAATCGATTTAATAAAAAGATGGGGTCAATCCCTTACTTTGAGGTTTGTTGATGAGCCCCAATGTTTTGCGTATCGGAGTCATGCCTGCCTAACATATTTGAGATGATATAGATTTTTTGTTGTCGTGCCCTGAGCAATCATAAAGCTTGATTAAAATGTGGACCCGTTTGGATAAATTAATTATTTAGATGCCGCGCATAACTGGGTAAATATATTATACCTACTTTAGGGTAAACTTCCTTAGGTAGAGGCATGTGTCGTTAGAAAATTCAATTTGCCTTCAGTATTTCTTAATAGAGTGCAAACAATGCTATTTGTGATATGATAAGTCATTAGCAGAAGTATCCCTATGGTACCTATTATTGACTCTCCAACATGGTTCTGTCTTCTCTCTCCACCTAGTCATATCCTCATTCTATACAACACTGAATGACAGCATACTTCGTGAAGAGACGGTCCACTAATGGTTCCTAGGATTTATCATAAGCAGGCAGCTTGAACTATGGAGAGCAAAGAGTTCTAGACCAGTATCCAACGGAATATGATTGAATAATTTGATTATTACTTTATTAATTTGATGTGTCTCCTTGTCCTAGGTTGTCGAGAGACAGCGTTCATCTACGCGATAACCAGCGCGGGCGTGACGCACGCGGTGTCCCGCGCCTGCGCCGAGGGATCCATCGAGTCGTGCACCTGCGACTACTCGCACGTGGACCGCGCGCCGCACCGCGCCCGCGCCGCCGCCGCCGCCAATGTCCGAGTCTGGAAGTGGGGCGGCTGCTCCGACAATATCGGCTTCGGCTTCCACTTCAGCAGGGAATTCGTCGACACAGGAGAAAGAGGAAAAACCTTAAGAGAAAAAATGAATCTACACAACAACGAGGCCGGCAGAACGGTGAGTATCTGAGTACCGAGTCTCCCAATACGCCCATTCGTCAATCCATCACCACCACTTATCCAATTGCCACTCCAGTAGCGTTATAAATATCCATTAAACGAACGGCCATTGTCAACGCTACGTGTTTACATTACCATTACGGGTGACGATCGATCGTCGCGCTGACATGTCGCTAAGTGTTATATTAATTATGCGCCGGGCGGCGCGGCGACTGCGCAACAGGCACCCATTCGTCGCGCTCGCGCACCTCCCTCCCACCGCACTCCCACATTTGCATACCCACCGGCCGATACATCCCAAAATTCATCAAAAAGGGACTTCAGGCGTCTCGAGCCACCCAGACGAGTCATTAAGCGACGCGCTTAATTCCTGTCACGGCAGACGAGCTGGGTGTCCACCTGATGAATATTCACAGCATTCCACCGATTGTTTAACACATATTTGGACACTAGATGTATAATACTATCTACATGGAATGAATAAATACGGACACGTTCCCCGAAGCGCCTGCGCTCGGGATAGGAAAATATTTACTGTCTCCAATCCTCGCGTCATTTATCTACCTTCTAAGAATGATGAATGTCCCTAGCATGATTTATGATCGGGCCACGCGCGGTGACGACCGGCCCACCTCCTCACGATTTGTAACAATTTGCTCGATCGTGAGATGCGATCGATGGAGTGCGCTTAAAAGATCATCGATCACCTATATCGACGCTTTATCGGAGGAATTTAGAGATATTTGGACATCATTATAGGCCTCTTAAGATACGGCGGTCAGCAGTGCTTATGGTTTGTTTGTTTGCAGCACGTGCAGTCGGAGATGCGGCAGGAGTGCAAGTGCCACGGGATGTCAGGCTCGTGCACGGTGAAGACGTGCTGGATGCGGCTGCCGAGCTTCCGCTCCGTGGGCGACGCGCTCAAGGACCGCTTCGACGGCGCGTCGCGGGTCATGATGCCTAATGCGGAGCTGGAGGCGCCGGCGCAGCGCAACGATGCCGCCCCGCATCGGGTGCCGCGCCGCGACCGCTACCGCTTCCAGCTGCGGCCGCACAACCCCGACCACAAGTCGCCGGGCCTGAAGGACCTCGTGTACCTGGAGTCCTCGCCGGGGTTCTGCGAGAAGAACCCGCGGCTCGGCATCCCCGGCACGCACGGCCGCGCCTGCAACGACACCAGCATCGGCGTGGACGGCTGCGACCTCATGTGCTGCGGCCGCGGCTACCGGACTGAGACCATGTTCGTGGTGGAACGGTGCAACTGCACCTTCCACTGGTGTTGCGAGGTCAAATGCAAAGTTTGTCGCACGGAAAAAGTGGTTCACACGTGTTTATAGGCGCGCGGACGCTAATGACTTACGCACCTGTGATCGAGCCAGTGTAGTGATGTGCCTCGGACTCGCCCCGACCGGACCCGACCGGGCCGTCCGCTCCCGCGCCCGGGGCGGATAACGGACCGTGTACATAATCGCTTCCCTTATTCATCTATCGGACTCGTCGAAATCGTATTTCATGTTGACTTATGTAAATAGTTCTTTATCACTGTTTATTTCTTATGTACGATAAATGATCCGGCGTGAAATTAAAATAAGCTACTCGTTCGTTTAATTTATTTGGCTATTAAGTGCGAACATGTGATCTAGCAACGTTGTTTTTATGGACACTGTCGTTCGGAAATTAATGAGACCAGTTTAACTGCGATTTATTTCTGTCAACTTGTCATCCCTGGTTTGAACAAAATTGGGTTTGTTGGTTTCCTTACGCGGTCAGCTGTGTAATTTATTTATTTTAGATATCGTTTATGTTGAGGCCTGTATTCCGGACACCGCCGGAGTGGACGACGAAACTTTAATTGGTATTTCTTAATATCACATTGAAAGTTAATATTCGCGCAGGGACGAACGCGATGCAATCAAGTGAGGTTTATACTGTCTATTTTATAGACGTCCGCGTCGGCGCATCGTCGCATAACTGTTTTCAGATCTGAGAGCGAAATTATCTTGTAATTATAATTTCATATTATAATTAAACTGGTTAATGGAATTTGTGGCTTAATGCATTAGCATAAAGTGTCTTCCTGGGTGTCCGCGCGAGCCGGCTTATCAGTCAGCACCAAGTAGCACCATCGTAAAAGTGTCCCACATTACGAGATAAATGCTCTCGGGAATTTTAATTAAATATTAAACGAATCAAATAATCAGTATTATACATATTGTATGTGTGTAGCGCGACCGATGTTCCGAGATAAAGTTGCACGCAAACTCTTCGACACTTTTCATACAGATGCCTATTTTTAATGAAGCATGCTTTACTTTACAACTTTGTATGTGGCTCACGGCGTCGCATATTCGCCGTAGCTAGACTGCAACCTTTCATAAGAATTGTCTAAACCGATTCTGCATTTTCTTTTACAATCTTTACCTACTAACTGACGTCTACTTATTAATACAATGCTGTATACGTAACTTTGGTTGAAAAAGAAAATGAGTTTTCGGCTGAGAAGCTTATTTTTGACTAGATTATAATAATTTTGTTACATTAATGTAATTTCTTCACATTGTTCATGGTTTATCTGCCGATAAATCTTCTTTTTGTTTAACCGGTAATTATTTATAATTACATACATATTTTGACCGACATCATTTCTGGAACTTGTAGGCAGATTTAGACAGTTCGAAGTCATACAATTTGTATGACTTCTGCAAAAATTATAACAGACAGATGCACAGAAAGAAAAAGTTTCTGGTTTCGTACTAACATTTAGACTTGGGAGTGAAAGCTTTACTTATATCAACGTGAATGATATTTCATTTGTGATATAAAAATAGTGTAGTCAGTAAGTAAAAGTAAGTAGTTCTATGGATTGTTTAAATGTATTATACTATGCACATAAGTACGGCAATGAACATACTAACTTCTTGCATTTTAGTTAAAAATATTTATTAAAAAAGCTTTTTTTAATTTATTTTATTTTACGTCAGAATTTCTGTCGATGTAAAATGATTTCGCTAGTTTTAAAACGTATCCGATGTTTAAACAACCGGTGTTCATAACAGGTATTCGAGTACTTACTCGTAGTTTAACTTAATCGATTAAAATCGGATCTCTGTAAATAATGAACTTAATTTTAATTGGTCGGAAACTTTATTGAGTCAGTGACAGATTTTAAAATACTAAAGAACTGATACAACGTCGGATTTAAAAGACTGATGTTTTTTTATTATAATGTAGTTGTAATATCCATGACTGGATTAATGAAGCCATTGTTGTGTTTTAGAATGAAAGCGATTGTGATAAGAAAAGTATTTTAATGTAATTAAAGAAACCAGTGTATTCCGCATTCTAAAATTTGATCGGTGCCATTTTATTTTTTAATAATGACGCTTTATTCCCCATTTTAAATACAACATTTTCCATTATAAATCAAATATGAATGTACATTTTTACGCATGTAAATAGGTCTTTTATTTTAAGTTATTTATGCGAATGTAACTAGCATTTTAATTGTTAATCTTAGGTGAAGTATACAATTGAAATCAGCTGAACTTATCTGAATCTCAAATCTTATTGTTGTATAAATAAATGTATGTACCTTTTTGAAATATATTTCGTCCAATAACCACTTTTGGGGTTGACACATATTATAGAATTGGTTGTACATTAGCAGTATCTATTTATAACTAAATATTGATTAGTTGTTACTAAAAATACAAAATTGATCAAAATAAATGTTTTTATTTTTACATTACCTCCTACGAATGATCCCAGTAAAAGATGTTTAATACAAATATAAATATACTTAATACCTACACATTATTACATTCGGTCAAGAGCAAAGCTTTCAGGAAGCTTACTAGATCGTTAGAGCTTTTGATCTATATTTTGTAAAGAAATAAAAGCAGCAGTTATATGAAAAGTTACAATGATTTACGAAAATGTTTCATACTAACTTTCAATAATAAGTTCTGTAAATATTTTTCCCTCCCTAAACTCTACTAAATATTTATCTGAAAATTACAAGAATATAAAGATTTTAAGGCCGTAAGTTCCGATAGCAATATCAAGAATTCGAAACTTTATTGCTGGGTCGAAATGAGACAAAATTGACTCGAACAATACGAATGTTGAAACCCATAAAGCGATACTTTACATTGTAAATCTTCGGTTTAACTTAACATTGTATTTCATGACGTATCATCATCGTGAACTACAAGCAAGTAACAACTCCATTAGACATTATCTGTCGACATTTGCCGTGTTGGTCGTACTTTACGGCCCATATCACGGATTGTACAACAAAATCGAACTACAATCACATATTGCCTTCTTACTCACGTAATATCACGTCTGAAAGAGACAAAAGAATCGAAACACCGCCAGACGAGCGTTCCGCCGCTCGGTACAACCCTTCAGATGTCCACTGCCCGATATACGACGATGTTTTCATTTTATTTATTCATGCAAGGCATTCCGATATGAAACTGTCATATCTCCACCATTTTGTTTTATTGTGAGCGCAACCGTTGAGGTCGCTTTCGATAGCTCGCAATTTTCTGAAACAGCTTTATTTTCTAACAAAAGCTTCGGGAATATGTTGAATTGAGTTTTAAGTTTGCCGGTGAAGGGTTGATAATCGAATGGCACGACATGTCGAAAGTGAAAAGTCGATCGGTGTTGGTGGTCGTGAGGCTCCGGGGGGCATGTTCCCACGAGTATCGCGCACGTTGGAAAATTTATGTTTATGAACTGAGAAATCTGTCATAAGGGATACGAATGGCGTAACCGAGTCTGAAATAGCGTGAATAATTTTTCACGCGAGAGTATTTTTGCAAGGAAGTGATCATTTTGAAGGCGGGCTGATAAAATACCTAAGTAAACTTTGAGCACGAATTGTTGTCGCCGTGATGGTGGTGGCGATTGTGTATCGCCGGAATCATCTTTGACACGTATGCAGCGAGACATTATGGAGTGATAATGTGGCGACAGACACAATTTTTTAAGGTCATCCTTTTTTATTACCACAAAAAGCATGTAAGTACAATCACAGCTTCGGATTCTGAGTCACTGTTCAAAATCTTGATTTTATGAATAACCACAATTTTAGGTAAGTATACATTCATAAAATTTTGTAAAACTACTCTTAAGATCGTCACTCTTAAATAATGCTAATTGTTTACTTGTATTTGGGAATGGATAATATGTAATACCTAATACATTGCTGATAGACTTTTTGGGTAAAACAGCAAGTCCTCAGTAAATAAATATACCTAAGAAATAAACCCACTCTACCTGAGATGCACTAAATATTGACTTGGTAAGTATTGATGCGGACTGAATTTTCCATGTAGTCCGAGACGTGACTGTACATTAATCTAAGCCATGAATGTACAACATACATACTGGAGACAAGTTCAGTATGCTCACCGCACGCTGAAAAAGTTTTTAAAGCCACATGACAGAAAGAAAGAAAATCGTTTATTTTGGTTCCAACTTAACATCAACAACACAGATAAAAAAGTAAGAATGCACAAGTAGTTTGAACCAAAATTGGCCACCGCTCAGCATGGGTCATGCTCTGTGGTAATAAAACCCAGAACATGACGCTGTTATTCTGCGGAAACCATGACGTCCACTTTTGGACAAAGACCTAGGATTTCCATAAAGACCGTTTTTGCGCTGCCCGCAGAAGAAAAAGGGGTAGCCTTCTTGTAATCTCTTATATAACTCTGACACATGTTTCAGTAAAAAGATAACATAACTTGTACCTTACTAACTTTGAAATACTTATAATCGTGTAACATTTTAAAAATTCTGAATGTGAGCCTGATGTATGATGTATGATGGGCCTCATAAGAAGGCTCAAGGTCACCCAAAGGGCGATGGAGCGGGCTATGCTCGGAGTCTCCCTGCGTGATCGAATCAGAAATGAGGAGATCCGCAGGAGAACCAAAGTAACCGACATAGCTCGCAGAATTGCTAAAATCAAGTGGCAGTGGGCGGGGCACATAGCTCGTAGAGACGATGGCCGTTGGGGCAGGAAAGTTCTCGAGTGGCGACCACGGGCTGGAAGACGTAGCGTGGGCAGGCCTCCTACTAGGTGGACCGACGATCTGGTAAAGGTCGCGGGAAGAGCCTGGATGCGGGTAGCGCAGGACCGTTCATTGTGGAAAACCTTGGGGGAGGCCTTTGTCCAGCAGTGGACGTCATTTGGCTGAAACGAACAAGCCTGAACCCTGAAAAGACATTTTAGCAGGCGATTCATTGTGTAATCGAAAAAACAAATGTGTAGAATCTCAATAAGGGTAGATCTCTACTTAAGGGCCTTTTTGTCCTGGAGAAAATGCTTTGCACACCATCACTACTGCCGGGGAACAGGGTGGTGTGTGGGACTCCTGGCGCTGCTCCTTCCTGAAAAGGACGGGGTATTATACCCACTAAAACCTCCTTGGCGTTCCGTCATTGCCCGAGTGGGGGTGTCGCGAGTACCGGCCGTAGCCTTAGACTTCCGCGACTACTCGTAGCGCTCCTGCACACGACACCGAGTAAAACCGCCGCCGCGCTGCCATCGCGCCATCAAAGCATAATTTCGCCCGCGGCGCGGCGGCGGCGCGGCAGCGGTGTTCACGCGGCACGTATAACCAGTGCAAAGGCGCGGCGACGGCGCGGCGGCGGCGCGGTAGCGGCGTCGTGTGCAGGAGCGCGTAAGGCCCTGAACCTACTCTTCCTAACTCTATTATACTTACTAGTTTTCCACCATCCGCGCATATATTTCACAACCGCAAGAAAATAACTGTGGTATCCTTATTTCTTATCAGAGTTACGATTTGAATTCTATTGCCGTTTATGCGCTCACCATAAATGTAAGGGAATAAATAAAATGTTCTTACTTGGTTCGCGGCGGAAAATGTTAAAAAACGCGTTACAAATATGCCTCGTGTGTGTTTTGAACGGACTACTTACAAGTGGTTAGTGTTTTGCTTTTACATTACATTATAGAATACGAACTTAGGTATATTCGAAAATTAGTTTAAATAGAAGTAATTGCCGTTTGTCTGAAAAACGTTGCTTTTATGTTTTTTTCAGTCTCTATTATGATTTCTATACTAGTGAAAGCTATTTTTCGTATCGAATATCCCTTTTTCCAATTTTTGATTAAATTAATCTGTATGCAATTGTAACATCACTAGCTGACACAGTGAACTTATTGTACTACCTATGTTCAGCAGAAATAATGTAGGATTCTAACGGTGAAAGAATTTTAGAAATTGAAGCACTAGTGTCGGAGCGTGTTCAATACAAACGATGAATTAAATAATATTAGAAAGAAAGATTTTCTATTTATTTATTAAAAAATCCTTAGACTACAACATATTTACTTACATAGATTTTATGATAGTTTGTTTAATTTGAACCAAAATGGCAGCCACTCAGCATGTGTATTCTGTGGCAGCTATATTAAGTGTAGATTAATTACTTGATAAAGATTTAAAATACAAAAAATCTGCGCTATGCTCAGGTATGAATGGGTAAGCAGTCCACACACATATACAGCGTTTCAG
Source organism: Ostrinia furnacalis (assembly GCF_004193835.3). Classification (NCBI taxonomy): domain Eukaryota; kingdom Metazoa; phylum Arthropoda; class Insecta; order Lepidoptera; family Crambidae; genus Ostrinia; species Ostrinia furnacalis. Next base: position 157,093 of record NW_021132589.1, on the reverse strand, counting down.
GAAGGACATTAAGACCATATTTCTTTATTATCTATAGGTGCTTTATTTCGTAGTTAAAATTTAACTTGGCAATTAATCTTGGCGACTTGAACCTGATGAAAGTCATAACTTTAAGACCCATTAAGAGACCAATGACTCATTCATATACTAAAGAAGTCCACTCATTTCACATGTGGAGCGGGTTTGGTCCCCAGGTGGTCCCACTGACTACTGATGCGGGCATTCCTCTCTACACCTCAACTTCTTCTGGTTATAAATATACGTTAACTTACATTATACGATTTCTTTTTGCGTATCGACGACAGTTCTTACGTTTGTTAAGTTTTCTGATCATGAAAAAATCAAATGGGGGATTGGGACACCTTTATGTAAGGAATCTAAATTTTAGCTTTGAACGTCAACTCCCTGGCTACTCTGTATGTTACTGACCAGCTTTTGATTTCTGTTTAATAAGGATTATTAAAAATCTAATTAATTTTTTTTACAAATGCTAAAAAAATCTCTGCACATTTTTTATATTCTTGGAAGTGCAGACTATTAACATTAATTTATGTCAGAATTAATATCATTTTCATTACTTCATTTTCCTCTCTGTCGTGCTTAATAAGTACGTGGTCAATTTGTTAATTAGTAGGTAAATGTTTATTTTATCTACACACTTATTTTATAGTTATTAACATGTCTAGCGTTAAGAGTTGCATCTCAAACTAAATTATAAGTAACTTGAAAAAATCTAACTGCCTAAAGTGGGAATCGAACCCACGAACTTTCGCTTGCCAGGCGACTTAGGCAGTTCAATTTTTCCAAGTTATTTATAATCATATTTTATTATGTCATAGGTGAAAGTATAAAGAAAATACCAGCCAGATGGTCCACAAGTGTCCTTCAAGACAGGGTATCAGTGAGCACGCTGAATGTGATCGAGCCAGGATTCGACTTAACCGACGATGAAATAAAGAAGTTCAAACTCTGGCCGAAAGGGATCATATCGTATTATATTGACGACTTTTCTTTTGGTAGGTTTATTTTTAATTTCATGTTTAGATAATGAAGATTGCTAAACTTATTTTAACTGCAAAGTATAGGTAGTTTTGAAGTAATTGAAATTATAGCTTGAAAATCATCATCGTCATCATTAGGTTTTACAAATGCTAACTTCAATAACACTATTGCTGAAAAAAGCCTTTTCCCGTTAATCTCCAATCCTGTGTCATACTTTTCTCAAGTGTTTGCTTTCTGATCTTTGTTTATTACATATTCAGTTTTATTACAATTTATCTTTAACTTACTTACTTATTATAGACAAAGTCCTCCGCGATCGGATGCGCCGCTACCTTGACGTCACCAGCGGTGTAACTGGCCTGCACTTCTTAGAGCTGCCCATCCCCCCTAATGACGGCTCGAGATGGGTCTTCTTCGTCAACAGAAGGGGGCTGTTGGGGTGTACCGATCACAGTATTCAGAACTTCACAAACGAGGGGATTCAGGTATGTTTCTAAAGCTTTATGACATTTAAGATACTACTATCCATTAGCTACTTCATCCTGTTTCTAAAACCTGGTCCGTGAGCACGTAGAATTTTGTCCAATGACCCCAAGCTACCCATCCTTATCGCTCGCGCGTAATTATATTGCCGTCGCGACTGTGCGACGGGCGCCTGCAGTGAGTGTGCGAGCGATAAGGATGGGTAGCTTAGGGTCATTGGACAAAATTCTACGTGCTCACGGGCTTTAGTTACTTTGATATTTTGAGACTAATTTGGTAAGTTAAGGTAAAATAACTTTGGCCTCCAATGTAACCCAACCAGTGAAGCTTGAGTAGTTCCGGGGAATTACTGTCTACTTTGACATAGGCTTTAAAAGCTGAGCTGTTAGCAAATCGTCTGATCATCGCTTTACATTGAAAAGTCATTTTTTTTCTTTATTACAGAAAGTAGTCCTCGGATACGACTGTATTTGTAACGGAGGAGAACTTGCTGAAGTGGTTTTAGCGATAGCTGGAGTTCCACCTCAACACAACGCACCAGACCGCGACAATTATGTAAAAGTGCATACAGATAAAATACTTCCAGGTAAGCTCATAATCAATTTGACTATTTCATATAATTACAAGCTCATACCGCACTGTCAGTACTTATAAATGGAACTATTTTCTCAATTAGGAAAACAATACTTGTATACGAAGTTGCACGACAGGGATTGGCTTTTCCACGACCTTGAATATGACTTCAGCAGTGCAGGTCACTATAATTTTCACAAACATAGCATTGACGGCTCCGCAACAATCGAACCCAAAGTAAGTAATTTTCATTTGAAATGTATATTTATCATCCAACGAATTAACACAGACTTTGATTATTTAATTATCCAACGCATTAACAGAAAATTTTATAACTTGACAGAAAACAGTTGACTTCCCAGTAGGCGAAGGTGAAGGCTTTAGTTACGCAGATGTCTTGAAAATCAGAATGCTTTACAATTATATCTCTAGAAAACAAGGCAATGTTAAAGCACCAGAATGCAAAAAGCTTTTTAAACCTGGAACTAACTTTAACAAGTATCGAACTGAGAAAGAAGATGACCAGGAACCTAGAAAGAAACCCAATAAATATCTTGGTTTGCCTGATAATGAACCTCATCATTCATTAGAATACGATGAGACAATAAATAACAATGACGAAGAACCAGAATACGATGAAAATGATGATGAATACATACAAAAAAATGACGACGATGAATATATACAGGAAAAAGATGAAAATCAACAATCAATAGTAAAAACACGTTTTACAAAATTTGCTCTAAAGGGTAATCCTCCTAAAATAAAGGATCCTCTTGCCGAACTTTCAGATTACGGCACCGATGATGATCGTAGACGCAAAAAAAAGATATATAAATAAAAGAAAACGCTACCTAATTTAAAGAAGCGTCAATAAACGTAAAGAAAGTTTAATAAATATAGAAATTTCATGAGTGGTTTCAATATTAAACATTTAATACATTATCACATTAAAGGCATGTTTGTATGTCTCGTTTCACATAACACGTTTCACATAAGACTTCGCAACACCATTTGAATTGGCAGTTGCAGTTTTCAGTCTCTTTGACCGTCGTTTGCTTGTAGCCGCGTCTGCAGCAGAGTTGGTCGCAGCTGTCTGTGCCCGCTGAGCTGACGTTGCATTGGCGCCCGTGGGTGCCCAGAGAGCCAGTCTTCATGTTGAGACTGCAGAAGTCTGGGGATTCTTCTGAGTAGATTATGTCTTTTTTCCCGGGCCTTTTGATGCTTGGGCTCTCGGGCATGAAGCTGTCACCGTCGTTGCTGGCTATTACCTGAGGAAATGTTTGCTTTAGGATTTACAGCTTTGGAAATTAGAGCGTCCCAATATTTGCTTGAAGTACCGCAGGTTATTGTTGGAAGTTTAAAAGATCTTACAAAATTTACTTATTATAGCCGGCGCCGAAGCTAAAGGCTTTTATGGAGCTTATTAAATATTTATTAATTACATATAATTTAATTAGAAAAATGGTTCTTTTGCATGTTCAAATTACCTTAGCAGCACCTTCGAATCTGTCTCTCAACTTGTCGCCGACTTGTCTGAAGGTTGGCATTCGCAACCAGCAGGTTCGAAGCGTGCAGGAACCTGATAATCCATGGCACTTGCATTCTACTTTCATATTGTTTTTGATCGCCTGAAAAAATATAATATTTGAACTATTTTGGAAAATATAATTTACGTCTAGTAAGTTATTTTATAAAGAGTGAGTCTGAAAAAGTCTTTCACTATTTGAAAAGTTACTCCACATTAACCAAGAGGCATTTAAGTGAATGTCTAAATAGGACGTATGGCACAACATTATGTATCCGTAATCTCTCCATCCGAAATTGTTTTTAGCCCACTAAAGTTTTCTAACAATAAAATACAAATTGATGGCACCTATTTAAAAACTATTGTCATAATTCGAATAATTGTAAATCATGTCTACTATCGTTTTATTTATTATCAAGAAGAATCTATGGCATCCAACATTAGAAAAAAAATCTACTGGCATGAAATGATGTCTAAAAAAATCTTACTAACCAACCTCCCAGCGTTATGATTATGCAGCTTGATCAGGGTCTTGATGTCGCTCCGCTTTCGGTACCGGCTGTCCATGAACTCCCTGGACTTCTTCAGGCCGAAGCGGACGTTGTCGCTGCAGCCGCCCCACTGCCAGCGGTCGGTCGGCACGTCAGAAGGGGGCAGGGTCACGGCTGACCCGCGGCCACGACGTGGCTTCGGCACGCCCTGGAAAGGTGCGCTGTTAGATTTGCACTGTAAGCTTCTCTGCTTTAGGTAGATATACTCAAATTAGTAGGCAGGCCTCCCGCTAGGTGGACCAACGATCTGGTGAAGGTAGCGGGAAGAGCGTAGGTGCATGGAGCACAGGATCGGTCGTTATGGAAATCTTTGGGGGAGGCTTTTGTTCAGCAGTGTACGTCATTTGGCTGAAACGAACGAACGAACTCAAATTAAGATTCAGCGGTGTTTAAATTGTATGTCCTGTCTTTATGCATAGTAAATCGATAGTGGAATTGTGCGGGAGGAAGAGTTTTTATTACATTAAAAGACTTCAGAATTAGAAGCTCTGTTTTTCATGCCACCTGTATCTCCCACACCGTGAAAAAATATGGTCACACAATTTGTGACTTAGTGATTCTGAAAGCCTGTGAGGGTGATTCTGAAATCATGCACACTTCAGGGGGAGTCTGTCTAATAACCTGCTTATTCGGGGATTACCTTTTCACAAGAGCATTCGAGCAGCGAACCGGCGGTGCACGCGCGCGTGATCGCGTACGTCACGCCGGCCGCTGTGATCGCGTTCACGAACCCCGTTTCCCGTGTGTCTGTGGAAGAAAATATTATGATTGAAAAGGCAAATAAGATGCAGTCTTCTTTTCCTTCTTCTATCGTGTGGATCAGTTCAATAAAAATAAGTAAGTAAATGATTGTTGTGACACACATACAGGATGATTTTCAAATTGACCGGGAATTGAAACTGAAATTCTCAATAGCTAGTTATAATATAAAAGACAAAAGAATTCCCTAAGCCCTCATTTAGTTAGGTAATCTATCTCATTTAGTTAGGTATCTGCAGCATCTGTTTTCACACAATAGGCACAGAGTGAGAAAACCATTTAGTTACGTAAGCCGAACCACACAGACCGTAACATATCCTTGGAGGTCGACACTAAAACCTCAAAGCACCATAGAGCCACATAATGCTTGTATCTGAACACTAACAGGCGTTAAATATAAATAAGTGCTAACACATAAAATTATTGTTTCGTGTTTATAGGCGACACGTTGACAATAGCGAGTGGTCGAAGGAATATGGAGTTAACTAAAGAGCGTCATAGTGAAGCAGTTGACCCAAATATCAATATTCACACGCTGTAATAAACGGCGATGAGCTTTACGAATCGAAGGCCCATCCATAAACCATAACTGAAGTACATACAGACAGTGAGGTTGGCCAGCTTGTTCGCCAGCATTAGTTGGGGTCCATTTATTAGCGTATTACACGCTACAGTGTGACTGAGTTTCCAAGTTAATGTCATAGGCAAAATACAGAGCAGGCAATTGTAATTGAAAGGGTAGACCGAGTCGACCGAGATATGTCTGCTCATAACATCTCACTTGCAAGTTTTCTCAGTTACTCCGTGACCATGGCACTTGCAACAGTACCGAAATATCGGAAACTTAAAATTAAGGTACACAGTAGCAATCCCGTCAGTAATAATAATTAAATTGTAATTGAGTATCTAATTAGAAACTAATTAAATAAATCTTACTCAAAACAAATAAATTGAATAAATAAACAGTTAAATCTCAAAACATAAATTAGCCAAAACAAATTAGTTTTTCAGACCATTTTCATGCCCACTTTCGTTTATTAATTTATAATTACAACTGTTGGACTGACATTTCATGTCGTAGCAGCTCCCTAAACAGCCATAGAGCCGTTTTAAATTCAAAGAAATACAGAATAATATGCTACAGACTAAAAGAGAATTTTACTCTTGCAATAATTTTGCAGCGCTCGCCGATCTTACCGACTGTATTTCACGTAACCGAGAGGCTCTCGGCTATAACAATTAATGGCGGGTCAACCGACGTGAATATTCAGCCGGCATGCATAATGTTAAAATTGATGGAGTCTACTGAATATGCGCCGGACATCGGTTTTTGTTGGGTCGACGACTTTATTGGCCGCTATTGTTGTTTATTTTTAACGATTGTGTTGACACATGTTAGATTAACGCCACGTGGGTTTTAGCACGTTTTTTAGTTTTTACTACCTTATGATGACGATAACACGCACTACTATAACAATTAATATGAAAGTTACTGAAAATGTGAGCCAAATAATGGAGCTCCTTAGCAAAAGTACTTAATGCTATAAGTGTTAGTAAGGCTACAAGGTGCTACAGAAGACAGGAGAATAAGTTGACGCCACTGAAAGTTATCGATTTTAAGACAACAATCACCTGAAAAAGAACGTTCTTCACACACTACGTCTGAACTCTACAATATCTATGTAGTTTATCGTGGATGTCCACGATTACTTTTTGATGCCATTGTCGGATCATCAATGACATAAATGAATGACATGTTAAGGTTACAAACGTTACATAACATAAAGCATCATTGAGAGCATTCGATTCAACAATAGGACATTGTAATCAGGTCACTGGTTACAATGCGCAGTCGCAGATCCTTTGCAGTCTCGCTTCGTTACACTTGAAAACTTTATGTTTGTGCCTGAGCGGATATTTACTGCTTGCTTACTTTTGATTAGGTATAAAATAATAATATAAATTATCATATTGATATGATGATGATGGTTCTTAATTTATACCTAATTGACGTCCTATGGCTGACCATAGGACGTCCACTGTAGAACATAGGCCTCCCCCAATGATTTCTATAATGATCGGTTGGTACGGCGACCTGCATCCAGCACCTTCCCGCTACCTAACGTGTATGAGGTCTTCGGCCCCCCTTGTGGCCTGCAATCTAAAACTTTGCTGCCCCATTGGGCATTAAGCATTTTGTTTGTAACAACATTTAAAAACTGATTATAAAGAAATCTGTATTTTAAAGCTTGAGTGTCGTTAGCTCTACCAGTCTTAGTAGGTATAGCAAGTAAGGTAGTGCGACGCTGTGTCGCGTTGCAGTCGCGAGAATGCAGCGTCGCGTTGCAGCGTTGCAGTTTGCAATCAATAGCGACCGATACGCGCAACGCGATAGCCAGTCAGCAACGCTTCTTACACTGCAGTGGGTTCATGTATCACCCACTAAAATACAAGTTTGTTTCTAAGATGAAAAAAAACCTGATACTTAGGTTTTCTTTATTAAGCACTAACTATTGTGGCTTTGGTAAATGATAGCCTACCGAAGCTTATAAGAACTTCATCATCCTAAACTTTATTCCAATCCTTATAATTCCACACATGCATCTTAGTCCAGTGATAGCCGCAAGGCAGATTAGATAAGCCAGCGCAGTCGCTGACGGGCAATCGCATCGCGCGTATCGCCCGCTAATTGGGCTGCAACGCGACGCTGCATTCCCGCGACGCGACGCGACAACCGCCACCCGGCCCAGAGATACTAAGAAATTTATTGCACTCACAATTTATATAATTGACGCGACAAAAAAGCGACACACCCCAACCAAGGCCAAGCAATTACACCGATCATAGGCATTTTTATCGGGCAGTGATTAAATTTTTGCAGGATGCGTCCTCCGGTGGAATTATGAGAGGAATGTCAATTTCGAGATATTTCGCTAGTCGTTTAGCGGAGTGGGGTAAAAAGTGGCGTCGGTGGTGGGGGGCGAGGTGCATGGGAACAGGTCCGCCCCGCGGATGCCGCCAGCACAGCCGGGAAAGTACAGACAGCCTGGAGTGTGCTCGAACCTCGCAAAAAAAAAATAGGAGAGCGATCTTAAATTCATCAATTTATCGGCGATGAATCTCATAAAATCTAGCAGCCATTTGTGTTTGCAATTTCGTCAATTTCTTCATTTACGAGGGCACCAATTGATAATATCATATAGAATTAAACAAAGTTAAGTTTTGCTTGCTTACTGTGCTATGAGGTGGGAATTTTGTCTCTGCGAACATCAATTTCAAGTAGGAACTGTGATCTTGCTAGCTGCTTGAAACGCGATGATCTGACTTTTAATTTTGGACTGTGCTTTGGACGCTGCGTTTTTTCCCCCGCAGCCCCGTTGTCGATCGACGCCGCGGCCCCAACACTAACTCGTCATTATAAATCGGCGCGGCGTGCACAGAGCGAGCATTCGGCGCGGCGTGCACAGAGCGAGCATTCCGCGCGCGCCGCCCGCGTTATGCCCCGTAATTATAACAAAACGCAGCTCCGACTCGCAAATATGTCGTTGGAAACGGGCGACATGACATTCTCATCACCGAGCGCCCGCTTTTTCCAACTGCAACCTCGAAATATGCCCTGCGCCGAACCACTCCCACGACGCGCGCGATTATACCCCGGTACCTGATGACGGACTTTTTGCGGGGCCACGAGCGCTCGGAATTCTCGATATTCGTGTCCACTGAATAATTCAGCGGAGTTGCCAATCGATCAATAAAACCGATTGAATCAATCGATTCACACATGAAGGTTGTATGGCTTCCATAACGCGAGCGTTTTTGCCACGTAAAAATACTTGGAAGCCGTTCCGCTCAGTCAATCGAGAGCACGTGCTGGGCCCCGGGCGTCTCTTGAAAATGCCCTGCGACTTTTCTCGTATTGGATAATTGTAAGCAACATTGTAGGTACCCAGCCGGACTCCATCTATAATCATGTAACCAGTTCTCGTAGGGACATAATTAATGCAATCGATGGTGGTTTTTACGCAACCTCATTGCCTGTTATGTACGCCATATATCACTAATATCTGTCGCACTGTCAGGAGCCTGTCATTGTAATATGACACTTGATAACTTACTTGGAAAATTACTAATTGCATTACCAGTTGCCCATAAATGAAAATGTAATAAATAAATGATATTCATCTACGTTAATTAAATGCGCGTCCGCAATGGATATAGCGCTCTTGTTCCACTATGCGATATTTGCAATAGTCTTATACAGCATGTACAACGATTCGGATGTTGAAGTGGAAGAACTTTGTGATTTCAAAGAAGAGTAACCAAAAACATAACTGCTGAGGTCATATTAATCTACTAAACAATTATATTAAATGCAGCTGATCACAAATCACATGAGAAATCAATGTAATGTAAATAAAATCAAATAATCATAAACATCCATAACTAAGTCTTCATCAAAGAAAAGAATCACAAAAGAATTCCTCAATTGGACAGAGTTCAATCTGTGAAAACATAACACACCAAAAAAATGGGAGACACAGAGAAGACGGTATCCTTCGACCACGTAAACAAAGATATAGCTAAGATGGTTCACACATTTACATGCATGTGGTACATCAACCATAAGAGTAGCAACAATGAAATCCTGCACACAGTAATATCCAAGGCAAAACAGAAACTCATCCTGTACACGCTGAGAAAGATAATATGTGACGATAATATGTGACGATAATAAGTGAACTCGGGACATGACTTGCGTACAGAAGGCTCTCCAGGAAGAAATAGCTCATCGAGTTCAAAATCTATAAAACAGACGCTAGTAACATTAATTTTAATGAGGCTTTCAATAAATAAATGGATTGATAACGTCTGATGTTCGGATTTGCTTTTTGTAGTGAGATATCGCTCCTTCATGTTTTTTATCTATACTTATAATAAATCTGTAGAGAGGTCAATTCTGTACATGAAATATATTTTCAAAATAACTATCAGGGGGTGATTAGTGATCGATACTGATGCCAAAAATGCAATCAGTAAAATTTTTGTCTGTCTGTCTGTCTGTCTGTCTGTCTGTCTGTATGTTCCTTATAGAAACAAAAACTACTTGACGGTTTTTAACGAAACTTGGTACAATTATTCTTCGTACTCCTGGGCAGGTTATAGGATACTTAGGAATTCCCACGGGCACGGGAATTAGCGGGAAAATCCTTTTGTATGAAAAATCTAAACTGCTTAAGTTAGACGCTTGAAATTTGGCATGCAGGTACCTTAGTAAACTTAAAGCTTAGTTACAACAGGATATTGCAAAATTCCCACGGGAACGGGAGTTAGTGGGAAAAAACATTTGTATGAAAAATCTAAACCGCTTAAGTTAGACGCTTGAAATTTGGCATGCAGGTACCTTAGTAAACTCAAAGCTTACTTACAACAGGATATTGCAAAATTCCCACGGGAACGGGAGTTAGCGGGAAAAAACATTTGTATGAAAAAATCTAAACCGCGTAAGATAGATGAAGGGGGTAAAACGGGATCCACGCGTACGAAGTCGCGGGCGGCCGCTAGTAGTAAGAATAAGTAGTTTTTACTATTTTAAGATTTTTAATGTTGCTGACATACCTATTATTATTCGGTAATGCAAAGATAGATCTTTATGTGACAAACATTAGCAGATTACTTTTATAGATTCTACGAAATTACCTACCTACCAGGGATACAATATTGGAAATTTTCCTAATAAGTTGTAGCTTTGTCTCCTCATTATTTATCGAAACCGTTGGTACAACCACATACGGACAAACAGGTTTTTCTAAAATACATTTCTCGTATTCCTGTATTTACCTACTTCTTCCTAAAATGATCCACTTATTTTGATAAATTAATACGAAATTCATTACCGTAGACCAGAAAAAAACAGCCTCTCAAACGATGTCATTGATTACTGCAAAAAATCGTTTAAATTAATAAAGTAGGTAGGTGTGAAACGGCTAGTTGCCGTTCACCAAGAACCAATTATACATTAATCACTTGTAATAACAACATAAATTATGTTGATACGGGACAAGTGGAATACCTCACGAGACGTCAAATTGTGCCGATAAGACGAGCTGCGCAAGATCATCTACTGCGCAGCCCATATGTGAAATTGTTGGAAATTTTGCAATTTTAATTTTATTTATAACGAGGAGGTCCAAACATGAAGAGGTAGCGGTATGCTCAGCTAACAAATAGTATCGTCTCGTGCGATGATACGTTTCGCTTTAACAGCCATGTAATTTGTCAAAACGATTTTTTAAGGTAAATGATGCTACATTTACCGTAAGACGATAACGGTTTTTAACCGACTTCAAAAAAGGAGGAGGTTTTTTTTTTCTATGTATGTTCACCGATTACTCCGTCAATTGTGGACCGATTTTCAAAATTCTTTTTTTGTTCGATAGGGTACACTTCTGAGGTGGTCCCATTGTCACCAAGTCAGGATCTGATGATGGGATCCTAGGGAAATCGAGGGCAACCCTCAAATTTTATAGGCACGTATATCGTTTTTCAAACCTTTTCTTAAGTTATTCAAGTATTTGCTCCTGAAAATCATCATCTCATATTGATGAGCTGATGATAGAAGGTACAACTCCTTAATGCTTAGGAGTTGGAGGATAATTCTTTAAATTTTATAAATAACCATAGTTTCTAAATTTATTCAAGTACTTGCATCAGATGGTCATCATCTCATCATGATGAACTGGTCATGGTAGGTACAACTCCTTAACGCTTAGGTGTTGGAGGATAATTTTTTAAATATTATAGGTACAATTAGACCCACAGTTGTATTATTTCATGTTTTTAAGGTAGGCTGACGGTTTAAGGTCTTTTTAGGTTGCCGATGTGATAACCTGTATTTTGTAGGGAATATTATTTTACACTTGACATGAAGAATATAGTCTCAATGTACTGCCTTCAGTGGTAACATCAAGGTAATAATTAGTTAACTAAAAAGCAAGAAATAAGTAAATTTTTATAAAAAAAAAAACTGACTCCAAAAAACAAACACTAAAAAGTTGAAAAATAATTACCTACTAATTACTTATTTATTAGGACGAATTAATATTTATGTTATACCATGATTGATACTTTTGGAGTCGGTGCAGGCAAACTTCACACGTTTCATAATCTTGGCACCGACTCCAGAAGTATCAATCATGGTATAACATAAATATTAATTCGTCCTAATAAATAAGTAATTAGTAGGTAATTATTTTTCAACTTTTAGTGTTTGTTTTTTGGAGTCGGTTTTTTTTTTTAACGTAAACGTTACGTAATCTAGCGCGCAAATAACTTTGTATTCCCATTAACTTTCTTCAAGCTAAAGTAAATAAGTGCCTGTGCTAGAGGGACCACTAACTTGGTTTTTTGATTGATCACAGTTTCTCCTGTATCAAGATAGCCTGTTTTCAATAAAATGGCTGGTAGGGCTAGAGAAAGGCGGAAAATCGTCACTTCAGTCGATCGATCTTTGTGGCGTTCCTTGGAGAAGGTCCACGTCCATCCAAACCAGACTGCCACTGGCTGAAACGATGATGCCGGTTCAGCATCTGAAGTCCTTGGATCAAATCTTTAAGTAGTTATATCTCCCCGCTTCTTCTCCCCATTTAACCCCCCAACAGAGCGGACGTTCCCGCTAGAAACTGATAAACTGAAACTCGCTTCCCGATACGGATCGCAGTCGCATTCGCGTTCGGACGCAGCTTTAAATTAACCGTTCACGCACTCCCGTTCAGGAATTTTAGATTTGAGATGGACGATCGGACACTTGTTGCTCATGTTGCTAATCAGCTGACGGCTGATCGCGATGTTTGGGAAATCAGTGGAAATAAACAATAAATTGAACTTAAACAGGATTTTACGTGCTCTGTAGCATTTTAAAGTGTGGGGGTAGATATTCTTGAAAACCCTTGAAAAATGTCTTACTTGCATAGTCTTGTGTAAATAATTGATTAACTCTATGTTGGATATTGCTGTCGAAGAATGTGCTATCGTGTTATTTAGTTTATATTGTTTTAAAATATCTTGCAATGCTCTATTTGTTGAAATGTAAAAAGTTACATAATATATTATTTTTAGATTCAGTCTTTTGAGTATGAGCGTTGACTCTAGCACAAAACAGAAGACAATCTACATACTTTAGCTATAGGCCCACTCTCGTATAACTATATTTTATTTTCTTATTAAAGAATGCTGGAAATCCAGCGTCGTAGAAACCTAACACTGGTCAACTGGACAACAAGTATGTCTACATTCACGAGCGCTTGACCTATCTAATTCACAATTATGACAGATTTACGGTTTGCAAGACAAGTGTTGCATACCATCGCGTAACATCACCCCCATCTTAGAGGGAGGGGAAATATGCGCCGTCAAGTTTAGACAGTGCCAAGTATCGTGTGTCGAGCATCGCCGGGCCGTAAACATATGTCAGATTGTCAGCTACGTGCGGCCAGGAGATCCTCGTAAAACGATCATAACCTACAGTTTAGGAAGACCTTTACTTTGTATTTGATACAGTACTTATAGGTAGTAAAGGTACATGTAGAATAGTGGTCTACAACATCTATGGTAGAATAAAATGTTAGTCCAACGTTGCTACATGCTTTCTAGTGCAAAAAAGCGCTGGAAGTTTTTAGCCACTGCATAATTAGTGGAAAACATATCATGAAAGTTACCTTTGATTTATCATCTGCTACGTTCTAGTAATGGAAATCTGATTTTAACCGAGTTACCTACCCCTTATGTTTAGAACTTTATGTTTGAAGAATATACCTATATACGGAAAATTTTTCATTGCATTTTCAAACACTCATCTGCTTTTCACCTGAAGATTACCCTTGGATCTAGTTACAAAAAATATAATTTGCCTATCAAACCTCAACCAGCACGAGCAAAAAGACGTGAACTCTTTAAGCGCGGATCACTTAACGCAGCACAATACATCGAGCTGTCACCGCGACCGCATCGGAATTCCGGCGAGCGTTTTATCTCATCTGATTAATTCAGATATTTAGCACAATAAAGTGAGGGTAGGGCGACGGCGAGTGACAGCGGACGGCGGAGCAGCAATTGCGTCAGGAGTCAGTGTCACCGCGCACCCATTGTGCCCCCTGGCCGATATATGAGGGCCGCGAGATGCGGCCACGCAGCTGATTTATCGCGACGCAGCCCTGTCGACGCAGACAGGGATGCCAGGGCGGGTGGAGTTTACCCCAAAGTGTTAACTCTACTGAAGAACATAGGCTCTATAAGATGTTATCCGGATTTAACTATACTATCGTTATCGAAAAAATACGACCGGTTCCTGGTAGATTTTCAGGTAGTTATTTGACATAGAACCATAGAACGCTAAAGTTGAAGTTCAGCTGACAGACACGTTACTTTTAGGCTTCATCAGCAGTTGTGAAGCAGGCCCATATGGTAAGATAATTCTAAGCCTAAGATGTGTTCAGTTACACCAAGATTACATAGCACTTTGTCTTTATATAGTAGCAACGAGAGTCTCTATCATGATTAAGTGGCCAATTTGGGTGCTATTGAGTTGAATCGTCATACATGTTTTACCCCTAATTCAGGGTAAAAACCTGTAAGTCGGCAGCCCTAGTGCCGAATAAAGCGCATTCTCACGCTACCAACGCACGCGAGCGCCCGAGCTACCCGCATTTAAATGGAACGATCGTTTCTCATTCCTTTCCCCCAGATATTTTACGTCGGGTAATACGATACGACACTGTCCGGCTCTTTCTGCAGTTTTGCGTTCGTTTTTTCCCTTGGCCCGCTATTGTTCACTTGTCAATTTCTTAAGCTAATGCGAGCAAGCGTCTCATTATGCGGTGCGGTCCGCGACGCGCATTCGTGTTGTGACAGAAACCACCCACCGGAAGGGGCCGAGCGTCATTCAGTCGCGCACAAAACGCGAACTTTATTCAGCGACGTCCGATTGCTAATTTGAATGGATTGGACCCTTTTAATGGGAATAATTAGCCCTGTTAATGCGAACGGAATATCCGAGTGCACGCGAGCGCTACGGCCTCCTTTTGTTCTTCTAGTTAACGCCTAATTAGCGTAGGATGCACCGGCCGCTTGCGTCACATCCACGCATCGCTATTCTAGAAACTCCGCAGGCCTTTCGACTCGCTCATAATAAGGACGGAGATTTCGCAATCAGTCAACCAGTTAACAGTTACGCCGCCCGTGAACGTACATATTTCTCACGGTGACGAGAGGACATCGAGTGACTCCACAATAACCGACGTCCCTTATTTTCCCTCATTAAGCCGGCCGAAAGAAGTCTTTAACACAAAGTTATTTCGCTGTATTATAATTCTTGAAAACGTCGTATTTCGTGAAAAAAAGTTAAGTTAACGCGGTCGTTCCCAGCGCCTATTTTAGTGTGGGGCATTTCCGTTAATTTGGCAAGGGCTGCGCGAGCGGATTGTCGGGGCGTCGCGCGCGCCTGTCACGGTGACAGACAGACGGCCTGTTGTCCGCGAGAATGAGGGAAAAAAATGGAATAACCCAGAAGTCACACGAGAAAAGGACGTGTATACGTAATTGGTCCACATCTGAGAGGGAAAAGGTATTGTCAAAAGACGCGATCTCGTGAGTTTACTGAAAACGTCGGTCGATATCTCCTCCATCAGGCGTGGTGTGCTTGAGACGTCGATTACTCGGGCTGATGTTTGACTTTCAAATGGCCGGGCTATTGTTTATTCCCGAGTTCCAACAAGCTGACATCGGCTATATGGAGCACTTATAAATATGTAGTCAGGCTTTATTTGGTGTTCCGCGATCGTTTGTCAGGCACGTTTGAGACTCTAATAAAATCGGGTAAGGTTGGTATTTTTGTGAGATATATTTTATTCATCCGATTACTCAATGTATTTTTCATTCATGTTAAAATTGCATATAAATAATTAAAATTTCAAAATTTTGTGATGCACTAAACACAGGTGTAATCAAACCAAATGATTCATAATTTGCATTTGTAAATAAACAATCGCCTTAAAAATAAAACACGACGTTTGGCGAATTGAAACTAAGGTTAATTTAGACACTCATTTAAAATCCGACTTTATTATGGAGCATAATTTATAACATAGTAGCCATTACCCGAGATAAGCTCTCCTTTTCAGATCGCATATCAAATGTTTTGGTCAAAATAAAACGAAAAACAAAGTTTTGTGTCTCAGAGGCTCACTTCGCAGACTTATATTTGCAAGAAACAGAATCTATCATCTTCCTATAATAACATGTTAGTAAGTAATCCTCCTTCAGAACCCTTTGCAGGGTTTTAAAGCTTAATATTTCTCCACAGACTCATAAAAATTACCATAACACTTAGCGATCACTGAATCTGACTTTAAATTTTCAATTAAACTCAAAACCGAATCGTCGAAACATCATTTATAAGTAAAACTTTATGTTAATCATTTAGTGTTGCGCCTAACCCAATAATCGATATCGACATAGTTACGACCGTCGCCCGCGCCGCTGTGCGGGTATCGAGCAAAGAGTGAACAGATTAGATAATATTCGAATGCGCCCCGGATATTACACTATAATTAAGAACATTTACGTGGTGAGGGCGCCAAATTTATCGCTGAGTTTTTTGTCGATATGAAGCCATTCGTCGGTATTTATGTGGCGATCTCGGGGCATGTGTGAGGTCCGTTGGGTCCAGTAGTCGCGTTATCGTGTGGTAATCTTTATGGCCCCTGGGACCTCTCGCTGAGACCTGTCGACAGTTAATGGCCTACTGAGATTAGTATACGAGTAAGGTCTGACTCCCCAATATTTTGGGGGACCGTGTTTGTGGCTTTGTTTATAGCTTAATTAGGCTGTTTTGTCTTAAGTGGAAATCGGCTTCGGCGTCGAGTCTAGCCAGATAAGGTGTCGGGGTATTTACGATCTGATACTGTCGTGTTCGATTCAGTTTTTGTTTTGATCCAACTTTATGTTGCGTCGATATCCAAATTAATACCTCTAAGGAGCTTTTTATTTTTAACCTTTCACGTCAGACACGAACCAGGGCAGTGTTTATCAAGAGAATATAATTACGACTGCAATATAAACACACGACGAGATAATATAACGGACTTTTGAAATGTCACGATTATGAGAGTAATTAAATTTTACTCCCTTTGAAATAACGTAAATATGCCTCTAAAGTAATTACTGTAGATACTAAGAGAAACAATTTAAACGCTCACCAATCATTGGATTGTACATTTCCGATAACAAAATTTAAATAAGAATGAAATCTTTTTTCATTGATAAAGATTTGACACCCAAAAAACAACGAACCGAAGAATGCACGGACTTACTAATGAAGGGGGCCAATTAACGATGATTATTTTTTCTCATGAGTATTGATATACAGGACGTTTTAAGTTAACAATATTCAATTTAACTGTAATAAAACATAAATGGGAAATAAAATGAATGCTAATATGAGTGTAGAGCTACTTAATCCGTTTTATTAAAACCGACATAAAACCGTGAATTTATCACTAATTGCTCTGTTGAAGTTTCTATTTTCAACCGCAGGCATCTATGTAATGTTTACATACACTGTTAATTACTTTTTTATTGCCTCATATTAAGTAGACTTTTATGGATTGAGATGAATAAAAGTTGAATGCGTAAGAGCAGCCTGTATGCATTATTTTTTCTTGTCACCAAGTGATAAAGAATCCGGGACTAATTCAGCTCTGTAGGCCGTTGCGCCCGCGCCACCCATCGCTGTTCGCATCAATTTATAGGCTTTTAACCTAATTTGTTGTACCCCCGCGTCCCTCACCCCGCCCGGCCTTACCCGCCGCCCACGCAGCCCGCTTTACTTTTTAAATAATTAATTTCGTATTGAACTGACTTCTGGCCTTATCTCTCCAGCCAGGATTTAGAAGCTCAAGAATTCATTAAGCTGATAACCCGATCACGTTTCGCTAAACAATCCTAAACGAAAAACAAAAACATCGAATTAAGCTATCATGACCAGCAATAAAATATTTAATTAATGTATTTTACATTAGTAAAATGGCTGTCGATATTCCAACAGAGTCGTAAAAATAAGCGTTGACATTTAATATCTGCGTAATTTATGTATTATAGGTACGTATGTTATAATCGCTGGATTTTTATTTTCGGTTATATGCGCCAAAAAGGTGTGGGCCCAGCTGGATAATTTATTGAAGAATGTCTAAAAGCCCGGGGTGGTGGCGTTTATAAATATTTTGTATGCGGACGAAATTTTGACAAATACCACTTAATTTACGCTAATGAGTCCTAAATGAATGCACGTCGACAACTAATGGTTGGGTCACTAGTGTTGTGTCTCGATCGATATAATTTAAATTATAGACGAGAATTTCAGTAACTTATTTACTATGAATGTAAAATTAATGTTATAAATAAATGTTTATAATAATATTATTTATAATATTGCCAAAAAATAAACAACAGTTTGATTTAAAAATTTTTGCTATATCTAAATGCACTTTAATATAAAAAGTATCTACGCGAAATATTTTCGTTTATACACGATGAACTTTTTTTATTTTATCTTCATCATCAATCAGTACATTTGTGTACATAAACTTTTGCCATTGCATTGCCATGCAACATGGCCATTAATACATATATTAATTAGAACTTTTTTATATTACGAGGAATTATGTTCTATAAAATTATCGATAAACCCTGCATTAATATGGGGCATCACTAAACTGGCACATTTAGATAAACGAGCGGTCGCATAAAAATCAACTCTTCTGGGCTAATCGAATTAGGTTCGATACGAATCAGCGCGATTTAACACGTTTTGCATTCTTTTGTCAGGAATAATAAGCGCAGGCGCAGGTAGCGGCCGGAGCCGAGTTGATGAACTTATCTATACTAATGTTGGTAGACTAGTAACAGCCCCGTGCTTTGCTTGCAGGGATATCGCCAACAAAGTACTCAATACTCAATGCTTTATTGCATTTCACAGTGTAGATATTATAACGTCTTACAGAATATAGTTAGATCACCATAAACCCTGTCACCATGAAGTAGGTTGCTGTCTCTCAGGACATAACTGTGGTTTAGGAAATAGTGTTATGTATATCTATGCTGCTTGCGGACATTAAACGAAATGAAAATACTTACTCAGTGGTTTCGTTTTCACCCTTTAACTACTGAAAAAAATCCTATAGGTAATTTTATCAGAGATAGCACATTAACTTTGGAAAAAATGAAATACTTTTTTTTTTTTTTTGATGAGTGCTATTGATATGCACCTGCAATTGGAGCTAGTGGAGTACTCCAATTGCAGTGCGGTGATTTAGTTTGTGATTTTTATTGTTGTAATGTGTTGGCTGCTTATGTTTGGTTGAATTCTTTTAAATGATCGACTATATTGGTAATGTAGGCTTTAAAACTTTTTGCTGTATCTTCTTTTCTGATTATTTCTGAGAGATTGTATGGATCGATGTTTAACAAACGGGATATCATTTCATGATTATATCGGGCTGAAGCAAATCTAGGGCACTGTGTTAAAAGGTGTTTCCAAGTCTGTGGAGTCTGGTCATCGCAGGGACAGCGGTCATCTGCGACGATATGGAAACGATGAAATACTTATTGGACTTACACTGTTGGACAAAGGCAAGATAATGATTTCCACGACCAGTCCTGCGCTTCCCGCATCCAGGCATTTCCCGCTACCAGATCGTCAGTCCCTCTAGTGGGAGACCTGCCTACACAACGATTTCCAGCTTGTGGTTACCATTCAAGAACTTTTCTACCCCAAAGTCAAAGGCAAAGCCTATTTCAACTTAAACCTTCGCAACAACAGGTGGATAAAAAAAACTAGTTCATATAATTATCAATACCCAATCAATGTCTAAAATAAAGCGCAGGTAGTCAGCCTCAAACCACAATACGACATGTTATCTCTTGATAATAGTGTTTTATGGGGCTTAGCACATATAAATCCCAAAGGTCACGTTTTATAGCCGTAGGTATCGAAAGTCACACGTATGATTCATTCAAGTGAATGTACGAGTTTTAAAGAATGTAGCCACCTGTGAAATCCGTCGATAGCACATAAGCTTACTAAACATAATGATGATCTGGGGGCACGGCAGTGCCCCCACCAAGTCGAGCAAAAAAGCGGCACGGCCGTACCATCCTTTTCTCGAAGCAATTCAGGCCATTTTCGACCGCCTGTAACTTCGTTGTGGATAAAACTAGAAGGCTGAATTTTCATTAGCTATGCAGGCATTGTAAAGACACGGTATATTTAAAATTTCATTCAATTTGAACCAGTAGTTTAAGAATTATAACGGGTCAAAGTTACTTAATTTTGTCACTCACTGACTGACTCACTGACTCACTGACTCACTCACTGACTCACCGATCATCAAAACTCTAAGGCACTTCTAGCAGACCTAGAAGCTTCAAATTTGGAATATAAGTAGTGTTTGGTGTATGAATCAAGGAAAAACTAAAATATTTGGGGGCACGGTAGTGCAACCGCCAAGTCGAGTAAAATTTTTCAATTTCGGTCCAGTTTTCTAGATACATAACTGCTGTCTACAAAATACAAAAAGAAATAAGATCCCATCAAAAACAATACTTGTCAAAAAAACCAAGTCTCGCAACTCAGTTGTTCTACGGTAAAAAGTTGTGAGATCCATGTAATACCAAGTCCAGGCCAGGAAATCTTTAACGTTTTACATAAATATATTGACTTGGCCATCGCATGAAAACACGTGTAAATTAAATTATTTAGTGCGATGGCCAAGTCAATATATTTATGTAAAACGTTAAAGATTTCCTGGCCTGGACTTGGTATTACATGGATCTCACTACTTTTTACCGTAGAACAACTGAGTTGCGAGACTTGGTTTTTTTGACAAGTATTGTTTTTGATGGGATAATGATTTATCCGACCAATTTCGGCCATGGCGACCACATCGACTCTTAACTAGATGACTTACGAAGCCGATCTTCGCGGAAAACGTCGCACATTGAGGGCATCTGAGCACCCTGCCGACATAATACCTTAGTTTTTAAGACAATACAATAATTACATACTTACATTCCCGCTTCACAATTTTCCTAAAATTGAAATAAAAAATGGTACAAAAAAAGTAAAGTTTATTCAAGCACTGAAATGATGAACCAAAACGTTCATTGTGACCTACTGGAACTTATTAATCAGATGAAAAACGTTTTTTAGTTGCCGAAGTCAGAAAAGGCTTTAATTTACTTTAACTTTAACAAACTCCACACAAAACGCTCCGATTGTTGTTACAGTTTCGATTAAAGTAAGTTGGTGCAACTTAACCTAAGAAACCTAGGTCAAATTAGCCTCGTAACAATAATAAACAGCTTCAGCTTTTGACTAGGGTCAAAATCTTTTCGCTGTATACTAAATGAATATTGTCACGTAATTTCCACATCCTCATTGCCGATTCATCACTCAGCAGACTTTCCACACCTCATTGTATAGTTGGCACACATAATAAATGCGCAAAAGGTTACGTGTGATTCACCGGGTCAATGCGTGGCTGTATACTGCGGTTTTCGCGAATAAGTTGTAAAAGTCGTACGTATTGTAAGATATTAACCTGGTGCGACATTGAGTGATCAATTTAGGGGTGATAAAAGCGAGGTTTCGTTATTGAATCATTCTGATTTTATGTTTGAAAATATTTTTTGCATCATTTTCTAAAAAGATGTTAGTTTAGATATACCTATAGTTCCTTTCGGTAACTTCTTTGACGAGGTTGGTTTCGTTATTGTGGAATCTGTATAAGCTAGCTAGGGAAAGATAAGTAGACGCGTACGATTTATTCCTTCTCGAGTCTCCTTTGGTGATTTCTTTCACGAGGTCGGTGTTTTAGCAGAAGACTCTGTATACACGCAGTTGAAATGAATTACTAACCTCTCATGAGTATATTTTTCATGCTGCGTCTCTGCGTGGTGCAGTTCCAGCGTCTATTCCTGAACTGGTGGGCGCACTCGGTGGCCCCCAAGGTGACCCCCCTGGTGATCTCCTTGACGAGCCCGATCTTGTTGCGGCAAATTCTTTTCGGAAGACATCGAATAGGAAATGTCAAAGACTGACCTCTCATGAGTATCTTCCTCATGCTACGTCTCTGCGTGGTGCAGTTCCACCGTCTATTCCTGAACTGGTGGGCGCACTTGGTGGCCCCCAAGGTGAACCCCTGGTGATCTCCTTGACGAACCCGGTCTCTTTGTGGCAGATCCTAAGGATGATGCTAGGGGAAGATTGACACATAGGCTTGCTCCTGAAGTCTTCTCTGGCAAATTTATGATGAGGGCGGTCTGTTCGTTCAAGCAAGGCGCAATAAGCACTCACCTCTCATGACTATTTTCCTCATGCTGCGTCTCTGCGTGGTGCAGTTCCTGAACTGGTGGGCTCACTCGGTGGCCCCCAGGGTGACCCCCCTGATGATCTCCTTGACGAACCCGGTCTCGTTGCGGCAGATCCTAAAGATGCTAGGGGAAGATTGACACATAGGCTTGATCCTGGAGTTTTCTCTGGCAAATTTATGATGAGGGCGGTCTGTTCGTTTAAGCAAGGCGCAATAAGCACTCACCTCTCATGAGTATTTTCCTCATGCTGCGTCTCTGCGTGGTGCAGTTCCACCGTCTATATCTGAACTGGTGGGCGCACTCGGTGGCCCCCAAGGTGACCCCCCTGGTGATCTCCTTGACGAGCCCGGTCTCGTTGCGACAGATCCTAAGGATGCTAGGGGAATATGGGATTATTCCCACACTTCTGGAGTCTCCTCTGTTGATTTTTGAAGAGGAGGAGGTCTTCGCAGAATATCATGCACAGGCTAGAAAAAGAACTCACCTCTCATGAGTATTTTTCTCATGCTGCGTCTCTGCGTGGTGCAGTTCCACCGTCTATTCCTGAACTGGTGGGCGCACTCGGTGGCCCCCAAGGTGACCCCCCTAATGATCTCCTTGACGAGCCCGGTCTCGTTGCGACAGATCCTAAGGATGCTAGGGTAAGATTGACTCATAGGCTTGCTCCTGGAGTCTTCTCTGGCTTTATGATGAGGGCGGTCTGTTCGTTTAAGCAAGGCGCAATAAAAACTCGCCTCTCATGAGTATTTTCCTCATGCTGCGTCTCTGCGTGGTGCAGTTCCACCGTCTATTCCTGAACTGGTGGGCGCACTCGGTGGCCCCCTAGGTGACGCCTAGGTTTTTCCTGGAGTCATCTCTGGTGATTTCTGATAGCTTTGCGAGAGGCTTCGTATAGCTATGTGCAAAACTCACCTCTCATGAGTATCTTCCTCATGCTGCGTCTCTGCGTGGTGCAGTTCCACCGTCTATTCCTGAACTGGTGGGCGCACTCGGTGGCCCCCAAGGTGACCCCCCTGGTGATCTCCTTGACGAGCCCGGTCTCGTTGCGGCAGATCCTGAATAAGCTAGCAGATGCTGGTCTCATCTCCTGAAGTCTTCTCTGATGATTCAAATGGCTTCGCGGGAAGCTCTGTAAATAAAATGAAATACCAACCTCTCATGAGTATCTTCCTCATGCTGCGTCTCTGCGTGGTGCAGTTCCACCGTCTATTCCTGAACTGGTGGGCGCACTCGGTGGCCCCCAAGGTGACCCCCCTGGTGATCTCCTTGACGAGCCCGGTCTGTTTGCGGCAAATCCCGAATGAGCTAGAGGTCTTTTCGGAAGACATCGAATAGGAAATGTCAAAGACTGACCTCTCATGAGTATTTTCCTCATGCTGCGTCTCTGCGTGGTGCAGTTCCACCGTCTATTCCTGAACTGGTGGGCGCACTCGGTGGCCCCCAAGGTGACCCCCCTGGTGATCTCCTTGACGAGCCCGGTCTCGTTGCGGCAGATCTGCGCGAGGCGGCCGCGCGTGCGCCGATTCTTCTTGCACACCATGCGCGGGTCGAGGATCACAGCGCTTCCAGACGCCCTGGAACAAATTTATTAATAGATTAGTTCAGTTCGATTCAGCCAAATGACATCCACTGCTGGACAAAGACCTCCCCCAAGGATTTTCATAACGACCGGTCCTGCACTGCCCGCATCCAGGCTCTTCCCGCGCCTTTACCAGATCATCGGTCAACCTAGTGGGAGGCCTGCCCACACTACGTCTTCCGGTCCGTGATCGCTACTCTTATGGATTAGTACTATTATTTATCTACTACTGGAAATGGGTATGGTCAGGGCAGTATTAAAAGGTTGGAGTTTAGCAGCGTTTGTATGCTGTAATAATCGTATTGGTTTTGTTTTGTTTGGAAAAAGATAACTTTCGTTTTCTAATAAATTAGTGATACTTATAAATATAAATTGTGCAATAGGGGGAGGTGGTTTAGTAAATTGGAACTGTGTCTACATGTAGAGCCAGAGAGGAACGTAAAGAACGATGTCATAATTATTGGTTTTAACACCGTTTTAATTTTTGAGTACTTTCTGTACATTATTTTTACGCATGTTCATCGTTTTATTATTAAATCTGTATTTGTATAGATATAATTACTAAGGATGAGTTGCACCACCTAACTTTGACCGTAAGTTTGACGATAACCGGTGTATTTTGTATGGAGTTTGACAGATTGTTGACGTTTGTCAAAGTTAAAGTAAGATGGTGCAACCCAGCCTAATTGTTACAAATAAGCGACAGTTCATTACCCAAATCGACTAGCATTGACTTTTAATTCAGACCAAGAAAGTCAATCTCCGCATCCCGTTACACTGCACCAATTATGATCAATTTCAAAATCGGAATGTTACCAAATCGCTGTCGTAAAATTCGACTCACTCACTACGAGTAGAGTTGTGCTATTAGTCGATGTATCGATTTATTGGCCGACACGGCGAGCGCCGACAGCCGATGCCCAGGACGCGGCGAGAGATCCACTGTTTACACTTTAAGAGTTCATTGTCAGAATGTAGTGCGAAGCTACTCGGAATAAATTTAGACGTGTCTGTAGACTATGTTCCGGGAACCGGGAATTGATAGAAGCTGATTGATTATTTTCCGTAGAACAGTTTGACGATGCAGATGCTACTCGTATTGCAGGAATTAGTGCGTTCCATCGATAATGACGTTGAACAGACGCGATTCGATTGTTCTGTTTATTCGATTGTGCAACCTCAGATCAACGAAAATACCGCTGTTTTTTCCTTGTCAAAATTGCTACATGAAAGTGTGGTAAGAAAACGCAATTACCCGAATATAATTTATTTCGCTCGGCCCATTAATAAGCTTACGCAATGAATTCACCGGTAATTATATGTTGACATTAAATGACTGACACGAAACGGATTAAAAATATCCGCACAGGTGTACGTGCACTGATCGGAATGTTCTAGGCGAAACATGTCGGTATGCACATAATTCATCAACAAATCGAACTTCACGGTACTACTAGTTAAAAAAAATAGACATGTGTGAATTATACTATAGTGTAGGAGGGTTCCGCACGTTCTCGTCTCACTGTTCGTTCAAGTTTTAAAATAGTGGTAGGTAGGGTAGACCGGGTACAATAGTACCACGGGTCAATAGTACCATCGGCGATATTTCTTCATACAAGCGACGTTAGATTGTGTGCATAGCGTCAGAATATGCGCTTTTTGTGTTTCTATCCGCTCACCAGTCGGCGGCGCATGCGCTGAAAAACGAAGATGTACAGGAAGGATTTTTGTTTTTTGCCCAGCCGCAGTAAGTTTTTATGTCAAATATATGAGCCCATAAGTTGCCTAATATGCTATTTGTTACCAAAGTATTGTTGTCAATAGTTTATCCAGGCTCTAAATTTTGTATCGACAGCGAATTATTGGCATTCACTGTGAAAATGACTGAATTTTAGGTGAAGTTCTCTTGACTACCTACTTGGAACAAATGTACCAGTCTCCATGGGGTCAATTGTAGCGGTACAATCAACCCCGTGGTACAATTAACCCCCGGAACCTAGGTAACCTTAGGTACTTATAATAAAATAAGTTATTATAAAACATTCACGTGGTTATTTTACATTTTTACAATTATATTTTTATAATTATAGGCATACCTACCTACTGAAAAAATAGTTGTAAATGTGTTTTATTAAATTAGTAGGTATATGTCGATAAAAAGGTGATATAAGTACCTAAATGCCTACTTAAAATATTTTAATATAGGTTTCTAAAACCCTTCTGAATATTTACATTTTAGCTTAATTCAGTAAGAAACTAAGTATTTGAACGTTTTGTT
The DNA here is from genome assembly GCF_004193835.3 of Ostrinia furnacalis. Lineage (NCBI taxonomy): Eukaryota > Metazoa > Arthropoda > Insecta > Lepidoptera > Crambidae > Ostrinia > Ostrinia furnacalis. The sequence goes on along the minus strand of NW_021132589.1, from coordinate 130,916 downwards.
TTAGATGCCTCGTCGTAGAGTCGAAAGTACTGATCACGGATCAACGGATCTATTCCTTTATGAACAGGCTTATGATTTTTTTTTAAAAGGGCGAAGCATTAGTAGATATAAATAAATCAGGGTCAATTGTACCAGGGGTCAATTGTACCCTCATACAAAAATAGATTTTTAAGTTTTGATTATTCTATCATTGTTATTATGCTTATTGTTGTTTCAGGAGCAATATCCGAGTCAAATAAATGACATATTATGTAGAAACAGTTAGCTTTTTCGTGTTTATGGAAGAAAAGTTATTGTTTTGTTTTTAAACTTTAGTGTTGATTTTTCATACTTGTTCCTAAATATTTTCGATCTCAATTAATAAAGAATGATGATTGTAGGAGATCAAGAGTACAGAATACCAATAAAGGTGATGATTAGATAAACATAACGACTTTTATAGCTTCATATATTATTGGTACAATTGACCCGTTGTAGGGGTCAATTGTAACATGAGACATCGTACAGTTCAAACTCGTTTTTCATTAAGTATTCGAAAGAATAGTTCAACTCTGCATGCTTAAATTTGTAGCTTAGGAGTCTAGTTTTTACAGCATACTAACAGAATAAGTTATATTTCATTAGATTTCTCAATATTGAACAATTTCCAAAAAATGGTACTATTGTCCCCGGTCTACCCTACATACTAGTATTTTTCGTACATTTTTCTAAATAATGAAAAACACATTAATTGATATTTCAACATCTTCATCAAAACCCCTTTCATTTGATATCTCGTATGACTTAAATGTAAAACTTATTTCTCATTATTTACTGGACCTTTCAAAATTAGCCATCACAAAACCATTAAATTAATTTTACAAAGCATCTTTGTGTCATTTCATTGTTCATCGTAATAAATATTTCTTTCTTCTTCTTTCTTTCATTTCAAGAGTTATTTGTAACAACAAACTCTAGGTTCTGATGAAGTTCGACACACATAGTGTACCTAATCCTTTTCAAAACCTGTACGGAACCCTAAAAAGCGAGTACCCACAACAGTAAACGTCAAGACGCTCTAAATTACGGCCGCAATGTAGCTGTGAATTACAAGTTTACCGCACAAAATGATTTTATTAACCCCTCCATTCGTAAATGTTTACGCTCGGTTTCATAATACCTCGCCTTTCGCGCTGATTTGTTTACACGTTAGTGACGGAGTACTAAACATTTTTACAACTACCCGCTCATATTTTATGAATTAAGGGCCGATTACGTGGCGTGCTGACGGATAGAGAGAAACTAAAAAGATTTAGAGGTTCGTCGAATTTTGGTTTATAGTTTGGTATTATTCACCGCCTTCTCGTTTTTATTTCAAACAACTGTCTTCTCCATAATATGTCTGGAAGAGATCGCTAGTAATAAGCCCACGTTAATTGTGTCAATCAAAGTTTTGTAGATTTTGTGAATATCAGTATTCTGTGTGGGTATTTTGCGTTCCTTACATCTTTTTCTTGTCATTTTTCTCTTGTTGTCTTATTAAATTGCTAGGTTAGATAATTTACAAAGTAGTTTATGTTTGTAAACTTACCGTGACTCAACATCAATCTGTCTATTTCTAACCCGTTAAAACATTCATTCATATGAATTTCAAAACGCTGCCTTAAGAGATCATGATACATTTGAAAATAACAAAGTTGAGACCCTACATACTTATGTAGAGATGTGATAAGTTTCAGATATTTCGATAGATGTCACAATACATAAGATCGCAGACTTATTTAAAAGTGTTACAGAAGAACGGGAGATAAACGTTGCAATTATCGGCTAATAGGTACTCGTAGGTTCTTCATTTCAGACTATAAGAGAATAATTTTAGTATAATTATTATTTATTTAAAAAAATCCACGTTTCAACCCTTCCTGAGTGAGCACACTTGTACTAGTTATCTAAACTTATCCATAAGTTTAGAGTGAAATTCATTTTATACCGATGGCGATGTTAAAACTTAGCAGCTGAAAATATACCTACTGAATTGCTCTGCAAAACTTGCCACAAAGTACCATTTCTTCGTAGAGTTCGAGCGACGAGAATGTCCGAGCGATCAGAGAATTTGGGATATCCAATGATTGACTCTATCCAGAGTCAAAGTATACTATCGATAAATCGTACTGCCAACCCAAGTCGATATTTCGATAGTATCGATATCAGATCGGTCATTACCTGCGCGCGCATTAGGCGAATCAATCCGCGCGAATGGCGTGTGAATGCGCGCGCGCTGACACCGCGACGACTCTCGTTTGCGCACTAGCATCGGGATTTACAATCGCATGTTTAATTTATGTGCGTTTAAAAAAAAGTACTATTTATATAGTGAAATATACAATTTAATAAGTACGAGGGTCTTAGGGATAAGCCTCTTTTTCTTCGGTTTCAGTCTCTCCCAAGTTGCGATACTCGTTTTACCTATAGTTCTCTGTGTATAATCTATATCTCTTGAGCCTGTGTAAAACCACATCAGGTTAGCATTCATTCATCAGTCTCTTTCATAAAACATTTTCAGGTGACTGAATTTCACTAGCACTGACCTATTTAAAGCCTCGAAGCAGTAGTAGGGTAGGTGTGAAACGCGCATTTTTAACCTATTTGCATTAATAATTCCATGACTATGACGTGATTGATTAGGTATATCTTTGGAAGCAGTGCCGGAAAATTTTATACGTTTCCTGACCTTAACACTTGGCATGTTGGCTTCGAAAATAGTGATTTTATGCCCAAAACTAACATCATCCATGCAGATTGTAAAGAAAACGAAACAGTTACTTCGTAAACTACTAACAGACATGCCCATTTTTGCACAAACACTGATGACCCACTTAGTGTATTTGCGTCTGCCGTCGAATTTATTTGTCAAACATCGCATTTAGAGACACAGTTACGACATACGTCATTGAACAGTTTCAGTTTATTTTGGCTTCAATTTAGGTGTTTCTTAGAGGCAGGGAGATTTTAGTTTAAGTTAAGAACATCGTCAGGTAACTTTGAATCTTATCTTGTAAACTTAAGGTTTAAATTTAAGTGGTGGACAATTAAATGGAAAATTGCCAAACCAGCGACAGTTGCTGTCTATCCAGACGTATAAATTAGCAGTGATAAGTTGTATGTCAATTAATTATTCTTCAAAGCACCATCTGGTGAGTGCGAGGAGGAAGCGCGGTAATGATGGAGCGACGTCGGTGGAAAAATTAATCTATTTGTCACTTGGATCGATTTACAAGTGAAATGTGGTTAGTTATTTAGCCGATTTAAATGGAATGATTGTCGTTTTAGATTTCTACTAAGTTCAACTGGTGGTAATAAATATTTTCACTGTTTTAATTAAAATACTTACTGCTTCAATGGCAAGTTATTAAGAGGTTTTTATTGTTCATGACGATAAAATATTGTAAATAAAATTAATTTTCAATAATGTGTTTGATGTTTTTATTTTTAAGTCAAATATAATATCATTATTTAAGTATAATGAAGCCCTTGTGAAGAATAAAATTAAGACCTGATCATACAGCTTCATAATATCTTCTTTAGGAGATCGAATTACAAAAAATAGAATGTCGATATCAATATAGGTACCTAGTCAAATGGTATCAGCGCGGCAGCGGTCTGAATATACTGTGCTACGTTTGTTCTTCTTCCGTAATCCATCTGAATGTCTTTATATTCGAGCAGCAAAGCCGTAAGAAAAGAAAAACAATTGAACAAAAAATAGAAGGTTTAGTGTCAAACCAAAAACGACCTCCCTCCCTCACAATAAGTACCTACCTATATCAATAAATTTTCAATATAATAAAAGGAAGCATCCACGAGTATCCATGACCAACGTCACCGGGCCGCCAGTTGGCACTCCTCTCGCGATTACTAGACCACGCAGTGATATTTGCTACAATACTATTGTCTGCTGGGTCGAGCGCACTAACTGACTGGCATTTGGCGAGACTGACGATGTCATTAATTGTGTGATGACAGTGACAGTGTTGCGGTGAAGTAGGAACATGATTCGGTGTTACAAACTGGAGAGCTTAGTTTTGTTATTTCATTTGTAGTAAGATAGAAAAGAACAAAGTAAAAATAGAGTTAGAAAACTAAATAATTTGAGCTAAATATAAATTAATATTAATGACAATGAAAATGTAACGGGAAACAGAAGGAAAATGTGACGTGAAAAGAGTCGGTAAAAAGGACATCTAAAAAGAGCAAGAAACAAGAATAAACTTGCCGTTCCAAATTTCAGACTGCACAAGATTGGTAATTCATTTATGGGGAAATGTATTAAACTTTTCAATAAATTACCACAAACTGTTGTAGAATTGCCCATTCATAAATTTAAAACACACATCAAAAGCACCTTAATGAAAAAGGCCTATACTATAAAGTTGATGATTATATAAAAGATAAAAATGTTTGGAATGTTTAACTACCTAGCTCGCATCAATACTTATGACTATAATTTGTATATTTTAAAGACTGTAAACCCTTGAAAAGGAGGCTGACAATAGTGACTGAGTTTCTTGCGCTGCTTCTTCTCAGCACTGGCCCATTTATTGTCCCGAAGCAGTGGTAGGGTTAATATTGGGACGTGTAAAAGTGCTTTTTTAAAGCCTATTTGCAAAAATAAATGAATTTTATGAATTTTATTTTAGCAAAGACAAAAATTACAATACAAATGCAATTTCAAACCAGGTGGAGAAAACGATAGTTAATGTTTAAGAGTTATTATTACGTTAAGTTGAAAGTCTGTTTTTCGAGTCTTTTTTTAGACCTGCTCCTAACTGGCCGGAAAATAAATATTAACCTTTAGTTCGCATGTAGAGGTTGCAAATATGGTGGAAATATTATGATGAATTATATTAAACACAATTTATTGCACAAATTGGAATAGATAACTGAAGAGCCTTAAAATTAAAAGTGTAAATTTTTGATGGAAAATTATCCTTATAAAAATTTCCACAGCATCTGTAACCTCAAACTCTAAATCCAACCTCAAAATATCACAGCCTTAACAGCCCTTTTGTGGCCTATTCACAACCGGAAGGGTGGCATTGAATGGGGTGACAATGAATGACGCTGTTTGCGGACACCAGGCGAGGCGCTAACTCGCGACTTCGCCCGCTTAGCGACCACATGACGATGTAACTGTAAACATCTTAACATCACTTACTCTTGTTGTACAGGAAAATAAAACTTCAACCCTAAATTGTGAAAGGAAGGTCGAGTTTTCCGTGAAAGAGATCATAGGGATGTCGTTTAGGAAATAGAGTTGTCACAATTGTGTCACGCCGTCGTAGTGATGCTTTATTCGATTGTAGTGTGAATTCGTTAAGCAATGGAAATGGATCGGCAAATACTTCGATACACAAATATCCTACGTGATTATCGTACTTCCAGAGCTCACTTAATCTTTAAACGGTTTTATTCATAACCATTTTCATAGTTTACAAATGGATCTCGACTCTCAAGTTTTTGTTAAAGACCTGCTACGAAAAAAAACCTTGTAGCAAGCAAAAATTGTAAGTTACCTTAAAGTCACTATTTTTATCAGGTGACTACTCATAGTATGCAGCTTCTCACGATGTTTTGTTTTAATCATGCTTAAATGGATTTTACATTAATAATTTTTTAGTTGTTAACGTGTTAATTTAATTTCGAGTCGATAATTTCCCCGAGCCAAGATTCAGCTGCGCATCCCTACCCGCAGTGTAGAGAGCAAACACTTTTAAAAGTTTATGCGCTATGAGCTCTGTTGTCGCAACGGTTTAGCGGGCGCATCATAGTCGCTCATGCCTGATGTTTGTCGTCGGTTAAATTGGACTGTCGTAGCCCTTTCGAAAGTTACGGAATGCGTATCGATGTTTCGAAATATCTTTAGCGTTGACTTCACAACTTTTGACTGCAAAGGTTAGGCTTTTCATGTTTTGGTGACCTTCTGTTGTTTTAATCTTTGATGGAAATTGAATTCGTTCGATTCGAAATTCAAAAGTTACAGATTGTTTTTTGTCACTTATCTTATTTATTCACTTGTTTTACACTCTAAAAAGAAAAACAGAAACAAAGTAACATCTGTTTAATTGTTTTCTTTTGTTTTGCGCGCTTTTCATATAATGAAAATGTAAGTGTTAGTGAAATGTAAGTGATATTTAACAATGTCTTGACGAGTGGTAAAATATTTACGCTCCGTATTAACCATCGCGATATCTCAAGAACTCGTCAGGTTTCTTTGCGTTCAGGTTTTGCAAACATTTGGCCTCACCACCCCTGAAGTTCCCTGAAGCGCCGAGAGTCGTAAGTGCGAAGGCAAATCTTATATTGTCCTCTTTTTAGAGGTCCGCTGGAAAAGTATTAGTGGACTTACTTGGTTGAACTGAAAATTTCTAACTTTCCGATACAGTTATTCTTCCATAGTTTTATTATGATTAGAGCTAGATAGAATTAAAAATAAATCATGAACTAGCACGTTGAATATACCTGAAACTGCTGAGAAAGTAACATCACTATTTTTTTTCTTGTAATGTGGAGGAATGATAATTCTAATGATATTTAAGTAAATGATGAATGGCAGACAAGATTTACAATCTTTATTAATATATTAAAACTGACAATAACCAATTCTATTTACTACAGAAACGCCTTAAAACCACTACCAATCGATAAGAGCCATAAAAGATAAAGTTACGGAATCTCGTTTGATCCGAGTGGCGTTTGTCCACTTTTTACCGTACATTTATGATGTGCAGCAATAAAATAAAATGAAGTGCAGTACAACAAACCGTTCGGATTGGTTGTCGCCCGTTTTAGCGCCGCGTTTGCAGCCATAATGGGCCTCCGCGATAATTGGTGAAGCTCTACGCACAATGACGCGCACTGTCCTCCGAGTTACGTGGTCAAAGATTAAAAACGTGAAAATTATGAATTATGCCTACACACTTTGTCCCACATTGTACAAGAGTTGTTACGGATATATGCAAGTGATAGATGCGATTGCAATTCTGTCTTTTATGTGCCAAATCCGAATTTATTTTGTACTAACTGCACCTTTAATTTTTTTAACCGTTTTGGTAACCAATTACTAGTAGTTACTAGTTAACAATTGGTACTTAATACGTTTATCGAAACGGCCTAGGCTTAAGGATATCACAGTTTAAACAGTCTTACAAAGAATCGTTGTTCAACTAATTACTAATACTTACGGTACCTACTTACTCGTACTACTCTAGAGTCCTGCAAGTACTCTAAGATTCTGGTATTAGTTTATTATATACAGGTATTGTTTGACAGTCTGGTTGTAGTATGCATGCCGTCCAACACAGTTTCCTGCCTATGTACAGACATATTTGAACTCCTCTGAGTGCTCAGCTTAGTCTTTGCAGCAGCGACACGCTGTTAGCGGGGCACCGCTAAGCGCACGACAAACATGCGCGGGCGGTCGCGCGACAGGCCATCGCTCCGTGTTAAATGAACTAGTTCCACTTCCATATTTTGGAGCAGTTGCGTTCTGTTTTTGAAAGTTTTATTCTTTGACGAATTTTGAATTTGGAAGCGATCGTCACTTTTTTATTTATATCTAGCTGCGTATATGCAATCTTGAATCTAATTTTAAAGGCACTTAAGTTCAAAATGACTTGAAAATAGCTTTATAATCCTTTTCTGCTATGCAATTACAGTATGATGTTATTCTCGCTATAATGATTGAAAGCTGCGTAAACACAAACCGTCAATACAGACACGCGCTGTTTCGTGTTAACTCTTTGTATACGCTTCAACTCCGACGCATAATAGAGATACAACGTTAGCGCGAGATTGACGTTTTGTCTAAAGTGTATTGTTTTAGTTCGAAGGTAGATGTTTGATTGTGACCTGTTTTTGAGAGCGTCCGGCTTCGATGAAACTGTGAAGCAGAATTTAATGTTTTAAGAGGTTCCGTTCAATTTTTACAATAAGTAACAGAATTCAGAACAATGAATTTTTTTTCCTATTCCACTTTTACTACAAACACGTACTGATACTTGTATATAGGCTAAAATTTATACAATTTATATTTTGAACATACAAATGGTAGATTCATATCATGAAAACAGTTCAGATGGCCCATACATTTTCGTCGATGTCGAGCGCCAACAATTTGTACAGAGAGATGAAAAACATATTTGCAATGTTGCTAATTTTACTTTTCTGATAAATGTAAACATAACATAGATTTAAATTGGTATCTTAGTTGGTATTTAAATAAGTTTAAAAGCCACATGTTACATTTTGTGCGGTCTAAACAGTCCCTAATATTTGTACGCAGTACCTAGTATCGTCGTGACTGACTTCCCTTCCCTTCCATTACGACGAATTTTCTCATTTTCGCGTTCTTAATACAAAAATGAAAAACAAAAGGCCTTCTAGCATGCTCTATGAAAAGTTTTATTCCTACAAATATGGTACCAATAAAATACTGTCTAAACTAATGACGCAAATTTCGTATCAACCATTTTATAGACGGAAGAGCTTAATCACTGATATGTTAATCTAAAACCGATCGGTTACAAGTGAGAGTATTTATATCAAAACGCGGTAATTATATGAAATCGAAACTATGACAGTTAATGGATCCGGTGCCGATTGCTGGATAAGTCCACTTTCGTAATGGATCGGTTTAGGCCTAGCGCAGACGATGGAAGGGCTATTCTAAACGCGGTTTATGTAGTTTCGAGTCCATCTGTCTCTACTTATCGCTTAAGCTAGCATCACGTTTTGCATGAGAGGTAGGGAAAATATTCTAATTCAATAACGTTGGGAGTCAAAAAAAATTAATTCGAATCACAACCATCGTTTGTTCCTTGTTCTCATAAGACTGACTTTTCTCTCTCTGACAGATTTAACCTACACGGGACTACGGGTGGTAGGGAAAGCTGTACCTATTTGGGAAGTGGACATACCATAGGCCTAGCACTTAACTCAGAGAGGGTGTTTTTGAGACGTAAAACGTCAGGGGGACTTCAAATATGCTTATCATTTGTATGCTCTGTCACTTCATAATATTATTATGTCAATGTCACCCCTCCCGTGCCGCCCCCATGCCTCAAGCACTGAATGAGTTATGCGACCTACTATGGTATGTACACTTCCCAAATAGGTATAGCTTTCCCTACCACCCGTGGTCCCGTGTAGGTTAAATCATTAAGAGAGAGAGAAAAATCAGTCTTATGAGAACAAGGAACGAACGACGGTTGTGATTGTGAGTGACATTGTACGTTATACCCACGTAACATTGACAATAACACTTAGACAAAAATTAGTCGTTATACAAATATGGTCACCGACAAAACCGGCGTCTGCGTTGCCCATAAAATGTCATCATCAGCCTCCATTGATGAGTAAGATATCTCTAATTTAGGTGACCTCTGATAATTAACATTTCGTAGACAAAGATAAGATACTACTTAGGTGTGGTTAAGATAATTTTGTCTTTGAAAAGACAAGTTTAAGACAAGCGTCAATTTAATTATGAATAGTAGAGATTTTAATTTGATTAACTAAAGTCATTGATCTTTTATTCCATTCATGTGTGAGTAAAGTAAATATTTCCAGAAGCAATAAGAGATTAAACCAAACAAAAGGGAACTTTGAATAAATAACGCAAACTCGTATCCCCTCAAAAGATTCCGATTCATAAAAGACGTGTTTACACTCTTTCAATTTGCTTTTGAATAGCGTATGAATGAATACGCCTTTAGAATCTGATATATTTTAATTAACAGGTCGCTTACATGTGTGGTGACCATATCCTTACTTTTTTAGCCACAGATTTTATTCTTCTTTGTGAAATTGATAGACTCTATCTTTGTAATTTTACAAGAGCTTCTTTTTCTTCTATCGAGTAAACTTATTTTATTTTAATATCTACGTTAACAATAAAAGCACCTACAGCTATTCCGTAATTACCTATATTTAAAAGTTAATATTTTAAACGCTGCCAACAGACTAGAATCATTATAAAATCTGGACGACAAGGTCTACCCTTATAGCTACTTCTAAAAATTTCTAAGTAATGGTAATAAGAAATGGTGAAATTGACGATTTATCCGACTATAAATTGTCTCAAGAGTCTTGAAACCATGGTTACCCTACCCTCATGCGTTCAGTAACTTATAAATTCCCAATTAGAGGCGAACAGTGAAATGTCCATCTATGGAGTTATCTATCAAGTTTTATTGTCATTAACAAACTGGAATCCAATGTTGTGACTGCGTTACAAAAGCGGATATTACCGTGTTTATTAACTGTATGTTAAGGGACAGTTCTATACATTAGATAGTCTTTATTAACGTTATGGATAGCTCTATACATATAAGTTTCTATTTTGTTATGCGCAAGCTCTGCCTTTTGTGAATCATCTGTAATGTACTTACTCGTATGTAATAACGTATCTTTACCTTATGGGTAATTAATGCACTGTTTTGAGAAAAGTAACATACATATTATAAGGATTAATACATGCATGGAAATAGATTATTTTAAAAAAGAAGAAGTTAAAAGACGATGATGACAAAAGAAGAATATAGAGTCATCAGCTCAAGTCAAGTAAAAGAAGATTCAAATCCTTTGAACATTGTGAAATAAACAAGTAAGTTTTAATGATAAATCATTTTTATTTAACTGTATTTCACTTGCTATTGTTGTAACACAGCAAAATCTCTTTTCTTTTTCATTATTTTTTTTAGATTTCATGGAAATATGAAAATCATAGTAACATTCGCCTTCAGCCGGATTCGAACCTGCAATCGCAACTTAGATCGCAACGGGCTTTGTAACGCTAACCACCAAGCCAGACGGTCAAGCTGAATGATGATGATGATGATTCATTACACCAATGATATATGTATGGTCATCACTTCGTCATCATTTCATTCAATCAACAACTTTTACAATATAAATTGACCTTTTGACAGGTCATCGACTTTATGACCATAAAGAATTAATTTAGGTTCTTTTTGTGGTTAACCAAATCTATTTTTCTCTTAAAGCCAGAATTAGGCAGGTCCAGTCTCATACAGCTTTCTGCTTATGTTAAACTAGCTGTGCCTGCGACTTCGCCTGCGTGATTTTTTTTCTGTCACAGAAAAACTTTATCGCGCGCGTCCCTGTTTCTAAAACCGGGATAAAAACTAACTTATGTCCTTTCCCGTGACTCAAACTATCTCTATGCCAAATTTCATCAAAATCGGTTGTGTGGTTTAGGTGTGAAAGTCTGACCGACAGCCAGACAGAGTTACTTTCGCATTTATAATATTAGTAGGGATTATGTTAATTAATAGTCAGATTATAGCAGTTAATATTCATAATGATGTATAAACACAGTCATCTCCTTAATAGAATGAATGGTAGGTAGCACTTTAATGCGAAGTAAATAAATTAATTACATCATAAATCTTGCAGATGGTGGATCGAGACTACCTATTAACGTGTGGTACTTTGTTTCAATGCAAATATAAATTCTGTCAGCGAAGATATTGAATTAATATCAATTCCAAATGACAAATACGAAATTAGTATTTTTTATTAATTAGAACGATTTGTTCAAGATATTAGATAGGATTTCGTATTTTTTGGCTTGCGATGAACTTGTTTTTAACTCTACTCTAAAAGCTTTTTTATTAAGACAGTGGATATCGTTTCATACAGCGATTGTTAGTACTCGTAACTCTCGTGAAAACTATGTTGAAAGATTTTACTCAAGCAATAGGACTCATTGATCTCTTATAGTAAAACCTAGCTAGGCCTAAGAGATTTTAGGCCAAAAACTCTTAGGGTGGGTTGCACCATCTTACTTTAACTTTGACAAACGTCAAAAATCTGTCAAATTCCATACAAAGTACACCGGTTATCGTTATAGTTACGGTCGAAATTAGGTGGTGCAACTCAACTTAGTTTTGTTACAAGAAATGAAAATGCACTTTATTAAGCAAAACTTGCTGAGTATAATGTATATTTTAGGTGAAATGCATAATACGATACGATTCTTTTTTGTTTATCGTGAATGTTGATTGGATTAAATTAAAATTAAGCAATTAGAAGCATGAACTACAAGAAGACCTCAGTTTTGACAGTCCGATAAAGGAATACCAAAAAGTTTTTTTTCTTTTTGCAATAGAAGGCAAAGGCACACAGCCATACAGCCGAACACCAAAGAGTTTTAAACATGTCAATGAATTACTTTTTTTACACAAATTGGAAAAACAAGAGCCCAGTATTAAATTATTCAGTCTTTTAACTCTTTAGTAATCGGACATAGTTATTAAGGTGCATCAGGCTAATGGCACCGGCTTTATTACAGGGCGCCCTGATTGGCTGCGATGACTTCATTTTGGCGGGAATCTCCAGTTGAATACAGATTGATTGATTACATGCTTTGGGTGATGCCTTATGAGGATTTATCACTTCTTCGTTCTAAGTGCGTGAAATGAAGTTGTAGTGGTGATATTTTAGATTGTTTGGCATTTGTTCCTACTACCAGAGTTAGATAAATAGGTTTTCCTATTTCTATCGTCATTATTCAGTGTTATTCTTTAGTACTCGTAGAAATCTGAATAAACTAAAGAACTGATATTTGAAATGTGACGTCACTTGTCACGTTGAAGCCTCCGTATGGGCACAGAATACTAAGGGCTCGCGGCTTGTGACGTCACATAATTTTTGAAAAGCTTGTATCATTTTTATTACCAGTCTAATTGTATTTTTTTTTTTACTGATCTAGGTTTTAACTAACTTGTTTATTTGCAATAAAAAGTTATAGTCAACTTTATACTTTTTGTCCGCTAATAAATATTTTATTCAGAGCATTATTTTATTTGATAAAAAAACAAATGAAACTCTATAAAGAAGTTACATAAATCAATTAATTTACTTCAGTTCTTATTGTATCAAAGTGGTTCAAATATGGTTAGGGCCGCTACAGATTGAGCGTTCAACCACAGTTCAACGCGCATTGAAAACTATCACTAAAAAGGTGTAATTATGTATTATTTTAATGCAGTCTCTTCTTGTCTTCTTTGTCGCTACACTCTTGGCAGAGTGGTCGTGGTCATGTCAATATGCAATATAAAGTAAGAAATTGATTTTAAAATCAACACCATTATTAAATAAATCTGTTAATAGTATTTATGCTAGTCAACAGCCAGTCAACATAACTGTTTCTGCTGAAATATACGTAAATTTTAACACTCAAAGCTTTCATGCAATCAAAAATAAGATCATAGCACATCAATGCCACAAAATGATGAATTTTCTACACAGATTTAGGACGTCCTAAGTATATTTTGTACAATTTAATTGGGTAGTAAATTATAAAAAATTTCTTAATATGCAATTTAATTACATTGTTACTTAGTTATCGCTAAGCTGCTTAGCAGTTTGTTGCTGGCACGCTCGCTTTTCAAAACGCTCGGCGCAAATAAAGCCCGGTCTGTAAAGCGCTTAGTAAACCCAAATGGATACAAATAGGTAGGCAATCAAGCCGTTCATTAGTACCAAACCCGTAATCGCGGGTGTGGTAGACACTCGTTCATCGCCCACACGTCGATACAAAAATAAAATATCTACGAATCGATTAATATATTTTTAATCGCTATATTCAATAGCAATAAACTAAATACGGTCACAGATAAAAAATGAAAGCTGAGAACGAGTCGAGTAAAGATTATGAAATAAATTATGTTTGAGATGGTTTTTGTAGGCTGTTCGTTTTATATAGGACACATTCGTACATGGAATTATTAAAACACAATATTCAAATTAAGTTACGAGTACATAAGCACTTGCCTAGTAAAAAATGCTACTAATATTAAAATGCGAAAGTTTGTGTGGGTTACTCTTTCACGCAATAGGTAAGTACCTACAGGACGGATTTTCATAAAACTTTAGAGTATTATTTTTTATACATTAGATTATCGTAGGTTAATTTATAACAATCTGTGATAAACTGAAATTCACGTGATCGAAGTCGCAGACTAAAGTTAATCTGCCAATATTTTCTCAAATATCTTTCGGACAGCGTCAATACCATGACATATCACTCAAGACTGACCCTACAACAGTCAGACAACATACAAACAAATTCAATTACAATGAATTTCAAGACTCTGACCTCATTAAGGTGGGTTATCCTTTTTTGCGCGCGCTCCTAATTTAGGGTTCGGCTTGATTAATTGTATATTAAAAGCGACCGAGGTGGTTCTCCGATATGACTTTATTGAATTTCAAGAGTGATTTATGCGATCCGTGGCGAATTTATTGTCGGCGCGTACGCCGATTACGGACCGTGGAAAGCCGCGGAGGAAAATAATTGGGGGCTACACTTTTTTGTTACGGAGGATTTTAAAGAATCATGTAAATTAAGACAGTGAAAGTAAAGTTCAAAGTTTATCTAGCTTTTTGATTTGGCTATAAAGTTCGACTCTCCGAAAGTCCTGGCCTAATTTTCAGGTGGGATAAAATAAATTACTGTATTAATTATCGCCAGTCCGCTTACTTGAATCCACCTGAATATCTATAGAAAACAAATGACTGATCTTTCGAAAAAACTTCATATCGAAACAATAGTAATAATACCAGTTCAGCCAAGCAGTTAAGTTATGTCAGACTCATGTAGTAGTTGTTTTGTTACACTCACACGAGTCGTCGAGAAGAAAAATATTTTCTTTGTGATTTTCGTCCCTCAAGTTTGGTCAAACATAATTTTCGCCTTTTTCATTCAATCTTTTGACTTTTTGCAAGTTTGACGTAAAGTATAACATCTACCACCACCCTGGGCACACACCGTTAACCATATAATGGCCTAACCAGACTAAAACGAGTACTAAATCGCGCGCAGTCATTAATAACCGTAGATCAAATGCGCGTAGTGATCATGATAATTTAGCGCAGCACAAAGATCTCGACGACTATAGCTTTCAGCGCTTCCTAGGTATAATTCGGTGCATTGTAAGAGCACATCGGACTATACATTTTTGTAGCAAACTCGCCCTTATTTCAATAACATAAGATGCCACAGCGTGTAGTTTGATAAGCCGTCGTCTGTACAGTCAAGCACATGAAACTAAACACTTTTGTACCTAAATTGCACCTAATTAGCACTACAGAAGATGTATCAGTGATTAGTTAGATGTGCTGTTGTTTGTACTAGCTGTGCTTTTTGGATGTCACGGACATTTGTCACGCGATAATTACCAGTGTCCCTTAATCAATTTGAATCACTGTAATTTAGATGACAGATTTTTAAAAGCAACCAACCGAGCTTTAGGCCATCTAAGATAGAAGTCACAATGAATAAAAGACCAAATAACTAGTATTTTCATTCCTTACTTTTTACTCTTAAAAACATCCCCTTTTCATGACAAGGAAGTAAAAAAAATACCAACTTGTACTGAAGTAATATTAAGAAGCTTGAAAATTTGTGTTTGTAACACAAATTTATTACAGTTTTATTACTTTCAGTTTGTCTATATTGATGTTATTAATATTAAGGATTCAGTTTCCCTTTTTTCTATAAAAATATTATCATAGGGTTTGGATAATGCAGTACTTTTGAAGCTTACATCGACTCTACATATTCATTATATCAGCTGCTGCAGCTATAGTAGGTATAATTTGTTGAGTCTTAATTTCTTGTATGTAATAGATTTGAAGAACTAGAGTTTGGTAGAGTTCTTGTCGACCTGCCCTAGAATTCATGTAGAGGACTGAATGAAGCGTTAAGTGCAGTTGCCGATCTGAATCCTGTTGTGAAATTGCTGGGAAATTGTTCAAATGCTCCTACTCAGTACCCAAAGTCTGCGTTTAAGTGCTGGTATGAGTTGTAATGTAAATTAAATTAAATGCTGTAAGTCCTATTGCATACTTGTCACCCTAGTTAGTAAGATTGTTGAAGGAGTGTGGGAATCCCTTAGGCTGTAACTAACCTTCTTTCTTTCATTTATATCAAAAGAAATGCCACTTCAAACCTCGCAAACGGTCACCCATCTTTACCCAACCGCGGCAAAAAGCACAAGCGAAGTTTGACCAACACGTGTATACTTTTACACCGATTAATAAATTGGTGTAAAAGAATTCCCCTATCTAAAAGTTCAATATAATAGCGTGGACCAATATAAATTACCAGGCACAAGCGATTTTCGTAAACAAAACTTCCGTAATAAGATTAATTTGTATAATAAATACATGCTACGGCTATTTATTGCCTCATTAACACTAGTTCTGTATGAAATTGTACCGAGCGCCGTATAATCGGGTTTGTGGGGTAATACAGACTGTTGTATGTATGGGATATATACTATACTCCAAGAAAGTTAAAAAACTACTTGAAAAGCTTTTTGTTTCTTGAAATTGATATTTTTAGTGGTGTGTCAAAAAGGTAGGTACATACTATTTACATTCTAACTCCTTTACAAGTAAAACTATTTGCGACATACTTACGTGACTGTCAAAGTGTTAACCTAGATTATAGAATAAAAAAATATTTTCTCCTTTATTCATTATATTATTCAATCACTTAATTAAATCGAGTGTTTCGTATTTAAAACGTTATAAGCACTCTACAAAAATTTTAAAAGATGTGTTGCAAATGTGAATGCCGAAGAATTTTAGCTAAAGTTTACTCATTATCCAAAACTAATCAAGGCTGAACCACTAACATACTTCACGTGTGAACAAGCCTTATATGTTTACACATAACTTACCTTCTTTCCTAATTAAAATGCTTGAGCGATAAAGAATTTCCTCTATTGCTTTGAAATGTAAACCCAATTTGTAAACAAATCACTTCAAATCTTAATTATAGCCAAAATGTTGATTGAGGAGAACAAAATATCAATAAACAGATCATTAGGGCCGTAAATCTTGAAAAGTTATAGCTATATTTGCCAAAAATGTATCAGAAGATATTGAGTTGTGACTCTATAAAGTTTTTTGTGCAAAACTTGATTTGTCAATGCTTTGATAAATGAGCGATCTCATAATTAGTTGTAAAGATGTCAGTAAAAGATTGAAGTGGTTTCAAACTGTTTAATTTTGAAGTTGTATACAAACACTCACCACCAGGAGTCAGTGATGGGCGCAAGGAGCAGAAGACAGGCTGCGATGACAAACGGCCTCATCGCTCGACATCACGGCCCTGCCCGTCTCGACATCACTTACGTGAAAGATTTAACCCGAATAATGCTGCATTCTCATTTTTTAAAAGAATACGTGTTTCGGTATTCGGCACAGTTCTGAAACGCGTTCGATTTTCAAAAATTTAACCGCGTCTGCGCGCGTGGATCCCTGCCGGCCGGAGATCGCGGCGCTGACTGACGCTCACCTGAGCAGCGCCCACCCCGCCGTACGCGCAAGCGAAACAATTTTCGCGCTATTTTGGCTAAGATTTTAGCGGATTAGGCTTCGCATGATTAGAAATCTGACGGTGGGGATACGCTCTAACGACGCGAGTGGGCGAATTTATAAATTATCGCACCAATTAATGAAGCTTCAATAATCCTGACATATTGCCTGCTTTTTTTCGCGTTGTTTGGGCAACACTTACGGAGCAGACATTAGCTGATTGCTGAAACGAGTGATCGACAGTGAGAAGAGCTCGCATCTATTATTAGAAGACACGTGCGAAAGTCTAATTGTGTTAATCAAACAATCCATTTTACCTGTGCACCTGTTTTTGAGCGGTGTATGACATAGGATAGATTTGTGAGTGGACGTTAACATTTAGGTTAACGGTTAAGGTCGCCTCGATTACGACGTCTCAAGATAAACATCGCTCGTTGATGAGTTTTTAAAGGGTTTTGATATAAAATAAAATGTATTCGTAAAGCAAACCTTTGTACCTGGACTTTCGATATTTATTTAGTTTATTAGGACCATGCGAATATTCATAAACGTAATTAGGTACTTCCTTCTAAATTATAACTTATTTTATTTAACTTTGATGTTTCTAATCGGTCGCGTTTATTTTAAAAAAATCTAAATAATAGGTAAAAAAGTCATTAATTTTTTTTTTCATGATTTTTATTTTCAAACTGAAACCTTTGTTTCAGGTTTCGGTAACCAACTAGTTACCGATTCAAGATACCGGTTGGTGGTTTATTTAAGACCGGTTTCCAATGAAACCGGTTGCAGATGCAGGACATCATTAGGCACCTTTAATGATCGCCGACTCAGACTGAAAACCGGTTCATTATGATTTAGTCTGGTGCATCTTATCTTTATTAGTTTAATGTATTAGATAAAAGTTTTAATAGACATTTTCTATACGCAATTAAAACAACCCTTTTCATTTCTACCTAGTGATCGCTTGGCTAGGTAGGTATATAAAAAAAACATTTTTTTTACCTTAAGATATGACTCCATAAGATACACAGAACTTAGTTTGATGCAGGCCCTTGTCCTTAAAAAAATCCAAAAAATGAGTTACTTATGCATTGCGCCCAAGAAAAATGTATTTTACTCATTAAACGTCATTTTAAAGAGTCTTCCAGTGACTTGGCCCACTTTTAGCTTGGCCCACGGGACAAGTCGCTGGAATCAATTTTTAAATAATTTTTCTTCCTGTAACTGGGCTCAACCTAAGATTCTAGAGTAGATTTTTGTTGATTTGGTGTTATAATTTACTGGAAGAAAAATGAAATATTTAAAAATTCAATTCAGCGACTTAGCCCGTGAGTCACTGGAACACTAAAACACCAGTGTCCAACAGGCGCATGCAACTTTATTTTATTAGTAAGGGCAGCTTATCTAAATTCTAGAGGGACTCTATTATAGCTGAAGTAGTGCTCATAACCACGTGTAAAGAGTTTTACGCCTACGACCATACACTATTGATCTTCGAAAATCCCGATTTGCCGTTTAATCTTTGTTTACGGGGAATCTGGCACGATCGCACAAAAGAATATGGCAAAAGCTTAGCCACACATCAAAGGCGTTTTATTATTTCAAATAACTATGACCTTCTTGTGAAATAGCCTAATTGTTTTTAGAGATCCGCAGCAGAAGCATTTAATAAGTTTGAGGTTAATATCTTCATAAAATCGTTTTATTTTTGCCTGGTAGACAATGTGACATTCGCGTTCAATTACATTGTGATCGCTTCGCTACATTTCTAAGCTATACAAAGAATCCAGACATCATCAAATGCAAAAAGATAAAAGAGGTATCTGTGATTTGTTTAGACAAGTGTACATTTTACATTATTAGAATTATCGATATTCCGATAATATTTTTGTTTCAGCTACTTAATAACATTAAAATAAATCTGAAAACCATAAGAGTAGACGTCACGTCTGACTCTTAAAGAAGAATTAGATTTTTTTTCTCGATGGTTTTACAATGTTAGTTTAAACTACGTATACGGAGCCCTTTTCTCTTCTCGGAGCCGCGCTTTGATATCGATGTTCATTTGTTTAATTTTCTTAGCCAACCATCTTGAGACAATAAACACTATAGGTAAAGTTTTACAGCCGGTACGTTTGAAACACTGTTACTCATCTATTTTTTGAGAGGTAGACAGCAGAGAATACTCAGATGAGCAACTGTGACCTCTATTACATTATCTTACGGTGTCTGTCTTTTATCATACGCTTAAAGCTATCTTATGGTGGATTCTAGATCTCGTCTTAAAAAACAAGGATAGTTATAAAGTAAAAAAATCAATGATAAGACATCTCTCAGCACTAGCCCATTTACCCCAAAGAAGTGGTAGGGCAAGCTATACTTATTGGAACGTGTCCTGAAAAAGGCTTACATACGTATTAATAAAGAATTTCAATGTGAATTATCAATATTATTTTTTGTTAGGCCCACCGTCGCCAGATTGAATTTTTAAATAATTTTTTCATTGACCTGTGGACCAATATAAAAGTGGGCCAAGTCGCTGAAACACTCCTTGATTATTTTGTAATATATTCTACAAAATCTTTAAGCATTATTTTACTTTCATTGAAGAGCAATAATATTCAAAAGACTTAAAATGTGAGTCACTTACGCCCTACAGATCCTTTAAGCTCTGTTTGCGTTATGCGCCGTCAAACCTAAAGAAAACAAAGCATAGTTCACACGACAAACTCTTCAAGTCCCCAAATACTCCAGAATGTGGGATAACACTCTTGGACAAACATGCCGGTCGAGTGTGCACTCGGACTAAAACGATTCCGATGTCCGCCGCGAGACGTTTTTTGCCCCTTCAATGGGTAGTCAAATACTTATAATAGAGAGGCAATCGATTTAAATCGGAGATCTCGGTGGGTTTGAAAAGGTTAATAATATTGATACAGAGGACTTTAGGTTTTATTTTAATGAACGTTTTGTAAGTTTTAATTATTAACGATGGCAGAAATTAACACAAATGGAAATTAATAAGGAATAAATATTTTTACACAGTCGACAACACATAGAGATTAATATCCACAAGTCATCAAAAAGGTATCTAACAGTAAACGCAGTCTACAGTTCAGCCTACAGTTAAAGAATATATCAAGAAACATAACAGTTAAAACAATTTTGGTGTTCCCGTTTAAGGAGCTCTTATAGTGATATTGTACTTTTAATATTTAATTCAAAGATGGCTTACTCAAGAAGAAATATCTAACAAATCAATTCAGTAATGCAAAGAATTCATTTATAATAGTGACGTATATTGCTTTGTCGATATAAAACGTTATTATCGATGTGAAGAAATTAATTTTACTCTTGTTTTAAAATACCTCAATTAAAAGGTTCTTAGAAATGCCTACTTAACCATACTTTACCTACTTGATTAAAGCTAGTAGTATGTAGGTACTCACGTATTAATAAAATTATCCTTTCTCCTAATACCATCAGGTGATCCGTCTGCTCGTTTGCCTCCTATCAAATAAAAAAAAAATACTTATAACACCAAAATAGCGAAACAAGTTACCAATCAGTGACAGTTATCAAAAAGTTAGTCATAAATCAAAAATGATTAAACTAATACAAACAAAATATAATTCTTTTTTAAATTGAGTTATCGATTAACCTTCCACGTCACAACCCTAATATAATCTCGCCATCGATTAAAACATTTTGATTAGCTTTCAACTTACGAGCAATGTCATAATCTGATCTCGCGAGTCAAACGTCGTAACCGCCATTTTACGCGCCAGCCGATCCGACTTTACGTCTCTCGTCGCCTTTAGATATTAAATTCCCTACATTAGCCGCTTAATATGGTACTTACTAGATAACACAAAGAGACGTGATGCCACCCCAGTCAAGTGACTTTGCAGGAATGTTTATCGATAAAGATCGGAGATACGGACGTCGATATGTCATGCAATAACAGTCAATCGACATCCCTATTGATCGCGGGCTTGATGATAGTTTTAATGAATTGTGACTTTAATGATTCATGTGAAGGTATTGACAGAAAAAATGTATAGGTATGACTATACTAACAATCAATCTACACTAATATTGTATGCGCATAAGATTGTGAAGATGCATGTTTGTAACACATAAACTCTTCCTGAATTCATTTTGTTGAAACTTAATACCTATGTACGTACTTTACATCTTCTCGTAGTTTTGGACAAAAAATATTCCAACGTATGTTTCGTAGTGCATCGTCTCTATTACTCGTTTAAGACTAATTAGAGCTCTTTCAGATCAGCATTTTTTCGGAGCGTGTAAACCTAATTCTAAGCGCATATGCACGTCCAACGCGCATGTCAAGTCAACGCGGCAACGTTGACATGCATCGGCGCGTGAGCTTACTGTATTTTACGCGCATACAACACATTTAGTGCAAAAACGCCATACTCCACTGTACTCCCTCAGATTTTGTATGCCTGGCAATAAAATACAGAATGTTGAATTGGGTTTTGAAGCTACGAGTAAGTACATGAAGAGTTTTAGAATAGGAGAAGTGAGAAAATAGGTACTAACTGAAACTACTATTATTTGTCAAAACTTTGTTAGCTGGCTACTGAGTGTGGTAGTCTTATTTTTATAATCCGACTCGCTCAAAGTCAATACAATATTGTTATTCTCAATTTCATAATTAAAAGCTGCATTTCCAGACTAATGGTTTAGTTTTGAAAAGCGTCAAATCAATTGTGTGTGGGTTCGTATGGAAATAATTAGCCCCTTGAAAAACGCTCATTTACAACGCGTGATAAACATTTACGAGTTATTGTTCTTCGATCGGTAAGAAACTTGTGGATTCGTTGCAACAAAATATTAGGCTGTGTTGCAACACATTACTTTAACCGTAACCGGTGTTTTTTGTATGGAGTTTGACAGACTTTTGACGTTTATTATATTTAATGTAGATGCAACCCAGTCTATTAGTGCTGTGCAATCCAGTCTTAGTAATCGACCAAGGCAACGATTGCGCTAAAAAGTTTTCAACTGCAACGCGATTGAACGAAGAACAAAAATCAGCGTTTTGACAAATCCGTATCGCGGTATCGTTTTGACAGCTAGTTTAAACGAAGCATAAATGTAAACGGAGCGCAACTGCCCCTTACGTAAAAGCTGACTGAAAGCTACTTTTTCTCAAACGCAAGTCAAACGCTTCACAAACATTGAAAAATAGATCTGGCATTGCGACGCGGTCGTTTCCATATTTTGATTTGCACTTGACTTATCTTTTATCACTTTTCTTGACATCTTATGTTTCGAAATAAAAATGAATAGGTAGGTACTAGGTAGTCCTTTTTTCTTGAGGATAATGCATGACAAAGTTTTTCAAATCCATACTATTTTAACTTTCTCTTAAATCGCTCTTAACAGAGAAATAACAATCCTAATAAAATAATATTTTATTAGCCCCAGTTCGCGGTGTAATGAGTTAGTTAATTAGTCGTATTTAAACAATGCGCGGGCAGAAAGTATGGTTTATTGTATATCGCATTCCATACAGCGAACCCTTTTTTAACTTTGTGCAAAACGACTGTTAAAAAGTTAAAATTCAATTTATTTGCACCTACACGACGATTGTTATTGGAAAAATAATGCTCTCTTCCATGATATAAACGGTATTTTACTGAAGTAACATTATTTTTGACAATATCCACTGATCGAAACGTGACGTATTTTAGAATTTCATTATCAATGTAACAATGTAAGTAAGATGTCCGTATGATTAGCAAGATTATAGTTAGTAAAAATACAATGAATTTAGTCTTGCGAAATGTTTATCACACCTAGGACTTCAAAATACAAAGAAAAAGGAAATATTTTCCTGTAATAACTAAACCCTGAGTCAAATAAACAAAAAAGTGCAATTTAATGGTCATTGGGGTGACTATTCCCTCAACCCGGATTTCCCTCTATTCACTATTAACTGGAAGGTGAATCATTTCAGTAAAAAGCTAATAATTAGGTTCTGAATGCTCTGAATCATGGCTTTTTTCTTCCATGCGACCTTCGCACCATTGACGTGTGTTTGCTTCTGAGAAACAAAATTTTTAAACTATTGCTGGAATATTTTGGGGCAAAAAGCATGTTTTGACCCTAGAGTCACTTAATAAGGTTAGATGATTTGATCAATCATCAATCAAATTATGTATCAAGCTTGAGTGTGTTTTGTTGTCCTGTTAATAAAGATGATGAAATGTTGACGAAATGGTAAGATGCCGCAATAGTAAAACCCTGCAAGAACACATTGCTATATTAGGTTATCATACCTAATATAGCTATGTGTTCTTGCAGAATGATGATTGACTTGAGATGACGAATGAATCTAACATAATGTATGTTGTGTACGGTCAGCGTCAAATCCAAAAAGTTGACAACACCTTTTGGTTGGATTGAACCTTATGGTTGATTGATACACCTTATTCCAATTGTATGTAACAATGACGAGTTGCTAACCTTTTGTCTACTTTGAGTGTCACGAACTATTTGACGCTGACTATATGAACGAACATTTATATTTTTAGAAAGGTATTCGTATTTGTTTAAAAAAAGTTACGAAATTCGCAAAAATGGAAACTCAAAAGAATTTCAAATTCTCAAGATCAGTAGACGATGGTCGGAAGTAAACTTTAAAAAGAGTCCCCAAAATACAGTTACACGATCAAAATATTTCTAAATAAATTCCTGAGATGAATCTGGGCTCTCGACAGTTTTCACCAGTGACTCACTGTGGGAGTGCACTTAATTCGTGCGATTCCCATGGCCTTGTTAATAAAGGGCAGTGGCTCTCAAGTTGTGGTGACAGCCCAGTGGGGCGTTTTAATGAGAATGGGGCGCTGATAGTGTTTTTATAGGACTTTCATGAAATAAGTTGTTTGCTTTTGGCATAAAATTAATGTCAGCTATCTGATGACTTAAAATTTCAAAGATTTTTTACAATAGGCCTTTGACATGATCTTGTAATGATTTGATTTAGGGATCGATCTCTCCGCGAGTAAATTCATGTTATTTTATGTTAAAAAGGATTTTTGTATTTTTTATGGATAAGGAGGAGGCGTTTGTAGGATTTTTAGAATACTTTCTTTTAGATCTGGACTTCAGGAAAGTTTGGCCTATCTTACAGGCAGTTCCATATACTTAAATCTTAATTGATGGTCTTTGTTTTGATATCAATATACTAAGGTTGTATGTATTTTATAAAACTATTAATACCAGAAAAATAGCAAACCAACATTACTTTTTGCAAATGCAAAGCAAATGAATTCACAACATAAATTTTGAAAGAAAAGGGGGTAATTAAAAGTTTGGGAACCACAAATATCACCGTATAATTGTTGCGTATAGCCATGGGAAGGACGCTTAGCTGGTCATCATTCCCATGTCAACCTACCGCGTTGGCACGCGGAATGTCAGAGATTTTGTCCGTCACAAAAAGTTTTGAGCTATGCCCGGCTTCGTCTGATAACTGAAGCTGATGGGAAAGGACGTAGAAGTAGGTATTATTGAAAAAAAAATACAGGGTTTTGTGAAAAAAGTTCAGTGCACTGCCCGGGAATCGAACCCGGGTCGCAAGAATGGGAATCTTGCATGATACCACTACACCAGCAGTGCTTATCGCCGCGGCTCGAAAATAGGACACATAATATTAAGTTATGCTTACTATCTCGTTCATGCCGGATTGCTCTTTGACTGGAAGAGATAATACCAGTCATAAGACCGTCAACTTATAACTTCAAATAAATAATTAATTATCCTACTTCCTCCTACTAATATCAAAAATGCGAAAGTTTGGATGTCTTGATATCTGGATGTTTGTTACTCTTTCACGCAAAAAGTACTGAACAGATTTTAATGAAACTTTACAGTATTATTTTTTATAACCCAGAATAACATTATAGGCTATAATTAATGACGATCTGTGACAAACTAAATTTCACGCGGGTGAAGCCGGTTTTAAATAATCTGCTTAACCCTTAACAAGGCCTAAAAAAAATAAATATTTTTATCAACCGTAGATTTTCACAGAATAAAGTTAAAATTGATTTGGGGTGCGGTCTATTTAACCACTAACCTGTATAAAGGATTTCTTCTTACAGAATTGAGTGATTCTATTTTTCTATTTAAACATTAACTCGACTGCAGAAAAGAGGGCATGATGTTTGTGAGTATAACATAAGTACTATTGGGAAAATAACAATTTATATGTGTATTTCAACGGTACAAATATAGTTTATTTCTATTCCAAAACCAGCTGGATACTTTTAAAAATCTTGACATCCACAGTAGCGCGCCTACACCCCAAAGGTGCGCGCACCGGACGTTTCGTGTAAACACTTACATGCGCGAGCGCAATAAAAACGCTGTAAAATTTTGATGTTTCAATTCAAGACCGCCCGTCACGCTCGCACTCACGCCTGCCCCTATCACCATCTCGCTCACACACCAGATTATTATCAATGCACTTTACACAAAGCAGAAGATCCGAACTTCGGCTGACATTTATGTGATTTTGAAAGTAAATTGTGTAGGTTTAAAACCCAGATAAGTAGCCCACGAACGAGGTGTCAAGCAATAAAATTAATGAATGGAGCTAGATCTCATCTACAGTATAGTAAAACTGTTTTTGTAATAAAACGAAAGTTTATCAAATTTTTGTTTTTTCCGTGAGAGGAATCCGGGATAAGTTCACGGAATGAGAGCGTACAACCAAAATATTTTCGTTGAACGTAACACTATAAAGTAAAAAATATCGTAGCAGTTATTTTCGTAGCGTAGCTTGTAGTTGTAACGTGTGACGACTGAACTATGTATAATAGGTAAAATAGTCGGTTTTGAAAAAAAAAAAATGGGTAGTTTCTATTAACGCTATCTACACGTCATATTTATATCTATAATATCAGATTGAAGGTATTTATTAAAAATATTTAAAACATTAATCTTTAATTTAATATCTTTGGGGCTTTTCTGAAAAATCAACAGTCAAGATTTAGAAATAGAAATAGAAATAGAAATAATTTATTTGCTTAAAAAGTGGTAACAAAGGATGAAAACATGAACAATATTATAATCACACTTTTAGTCCTTTCAGACATGCAAATTTAAATACAATTCAGAAACAAATTTCATAGAATTGAGAGTTAACAAGAATCAATTAAATATTAAGTATCAGATGTCATATAAAATTATAGTTAGTATATGTCAAAGAGAAATTAAATTACAATTATTTACCATGTCTAAGATAATAAATTCACATAATAAATCAGGCCATACAAAAATTCAGCAAGATAAAATGTCAATTCGGTTATAAAGTTTTGTCCGTCAAATATTCCTGTACGGTGTAGTAGCATTTGCAAAGTAAAAGATTTAATACACGGTTCTTAAATATATTAATTGGGAGGTTCTTGATGTCATTTGGCAGCTTATTAAAAATTCGGACTGCCATACTTGGCAGTTGGCAGTACTAACCTCCTAGGTTAACTAAATGATGAAAAAATATTATATGTGCATGTCGAATCTAATTAACCTACAGTACCTACCTATGTACTCGTAGATAGGTACATCTTGAAACAATTTTCTTTTAAAAGCTTTTTTCTTATGCCAATACCCTTTAAATAAAGTCTTCATCGTGCAGACATTTCATTAAAAGCCCATCTTTTTGTTGCAAACCTCTCAGCAATTTGGCTCGCACTGTTTACCATAAAACAGAGCTATTTCGATATCGGGTTCGGAGGGTAGTGTTAAATAAATTAATTTTGGGTGCAAAATACATGAGCGCCCTGTAGATAATCGGTGCCCGCGCCGGTTCCCCGCCTCGGATTTACTTCTGCGATGGAGTAGTGCGTTTTGGATGTGGCATTGGATTTTCAAGGACCCGTACCATTATTTAAATGAATCAGTAACAAATATCAAAATGTGGAACTACGATATTTTTTCTGAAAATGAAGTTTTTGATAAACAATAACATGTGTCATTTTTATCAATTTATACCTATTCCACTGTATTTTAATAAGTAGGTACAATAAGCTTCCAGAAGTTTTCCTCCAATATTTAAGAATATCTGAAAAACAATGTTATATTCCGCCGGAAGCCTGCTAGCTTCGAAGAAATTCGATGCCCCTAGGTAACTTTTATAGCCCTATCGTGCCAGATTAAATACACCTAGCAAGAGATGACAAACAAAAAGCGTTGCAACCTTAAAAAACTCTAATAAGTTTTTCTGTATAACTTTTATAATTTTATTTAAACTCAAAAAACGCTATAAATACTTATCTTATCTTAATTCTTATAACTAACATTTTCAATATATCGCTGTTGGTTTCTTTAAATAAATAAATAAATACTCTGCATACGTTAGTTGAATATAAAGCGCCAGAAGTAATAAAATGGTCCAAAAAGTCTAGATATAACTGACGAATCACAGATTACGATAATCTAACAAATTGCCGCATCCATTCCCCATCTTCCCACATCCGAGCCGCGTCCGGTAATGATCGAGAGATCCATATCCGATTACCAATTTCATCGGAATGTGAGGCGGCGCGGGCGCAGGATCCGATCCGATTCCCCGCTAATGGACCGCTATTAGTGCACAACTCACTATTAGCTGCCTAACTATGACGCCACTCGCGAATTATGTTTGGTTAATCAATAGAGATCCCACCAAAATATTTTCAAGCAAATTGTTGCTATAGAAGCAAGATCTATGCAAGATGAACCGTATGCCTCGCACTGTTGAAAAGATAATTATGAGATCCTATGTAGAGCAAAGCTTCTAACTCAACACGCCCTAAATCTAACCTCCTTACTAATAAAAAGTTATACAGTTGTTGAACACTGTTTTAAAATGACATTTCCATACTAAACGTTACTTTAAAACACTGTTCAACGAGCGTGTAAGTTTTATTAATAAAGAGGTAAGTAATTGGTCAAATATTTTTGCGCCAGGCAATGGCCTGCCTCGTCTTAAAGGCACTCCCGTGCCCCCAGATTTGTTGACTTTTTGAGTACTTAAATCTCCTACAAGATAACCCGAAAACAGTCTTTCACGATATAATTTTTATACGGATGTAAATTATGATAAAATGAAAAATATGACACCTGGTTTAGTCGAGCTTAGAAAGCACAAAAGCTTGCACATTCTTAATGACAAATAGACGTACCTACAGGTGATTTAAATGTTTAAATAGTGGCTAATGCAAATGACCTGGCACCCCTTTTTAGTAAAAAAAAAGTCTTTACTTGTATTTTTTTTTCACCAAGTGTGGTATGAAACAAATATTTATTTAGATTATTTTGAAAATTAAGATAATTTAGTCGGCTCGTATACAGACAGACAATGTTAAAAGAAAACAATTTTGTTATAATTTCAAAAACAACCCATCAAATGCCTTCGGCTTCTACCCTGTAGTCGCTTTATTCATTGTAACGCTGAAAAAAACGATGTTGTCAGCTATTTTTATTTATTTACTCCAAAAGGGACGCCTCTCCCGTGACTCAGCACACTCCAACACAAAGTTATATAAAAATTAATTATACAATCACAAACCCACACCGACAATTACCCAATAATCGTCCACAAATTGATAGTTACAGAGTCACTTTAAAATATTTCTCACGATGAGATTGACATTATTATTAATAACTACCCGCGGAGGAGGAGCGATTGACACGTTAATAATACACAAACTAATGTGTCTTGATACTTGTGATTTTCAAAAATGGACTTTAATGTCCAGTGATAAGTGTCAAAGTGATGGTTGTTGTAAAGGTGGCGACTGATTCGAGCGATGGTTATCGGAATCTTAAGGCATCCCGGCATTGACGCGCGAGACAAAGTGAATTTGACGCGGCGTATCGTAGGTAATTATTTGCGTATCATTGCCGTGGTTCGCTTAGGGATGCGTAGGGTGAATATTCTTAACAAATTAATTACTTATGACCAAAAAATCAATGGAGGGATTTTTCGATAAGGCTACATGTTCGTTCGTTCGTTCGTTTCAGCCGAAAGACGTCCACTGCTGGACAAAGGCCTCCCCCAAGGATTTCCACAAAGACCTGCCCTGCGCCGCTCGCATCCAGGCACCTCTCGCGACCTACACCAGATCGTCGGTCCACCTAGTGGGAGGCCTTCCCACGCTACGTGGCTACATGTTGTATTTTTATAATTTTTGGTAACTTAAAAGTATTTTCATTTACTGCAGTTTCACACCAGGGTATTTTCCAATTTAGATAAGTACAATTTTACATCTTTAGTAAATAACATTAACTATTTTATGGAAATGACCTCTGTCGTATAAAATTTGTAGAAACTAAATCGTAAAAGCTTTGAGCTTTTTAGCTTATGTAAAAAGTTTGCATAAAATTGTAGGCAATTATTATGATAGCCCCTTTTTACTTTAATTCACAAGTTGTATCATTGATTAGTAATATGAATAATTTCTTCCTCCTCTCACGTAGATCCAATATGCATTACATTAAAGTAATGTTGGTAAAGTAGGTAGACTCCATAGATGAATTCCATGACCACGCCCCACCACGACCCCGCCCCTCGCCAGTTCCAGGCGATCCACCGCATTTTCCCGCTTTTTCAATTTCAAATTCCAAATTCCAACGTCCAAAGTTTGAAATTTCTCGCCGTTCAAAAATTCGCTCGCGCATCAAAACTTTTTCTGTTGAACAAAAGAACGTCTAGATGGCCAGTAAAATATCTTTTTTTTTTGTTTCAACATCGAACTCCTTGTCATTAAGCATAATGTGGATGTATAGAAAAAATGATTTCTAATGGTAAACTTACAATAAAAGTACAAGTAAATCAACGATTACAATCTAATCTTTTCTTAAACAGGGATGCTAATACACGGTTTACATTAGTGGCATTGATCGTACAAGTTCATCGTGCTCGCACAATAGTCGAATCACTAACCACAATGGGAGGTAATTAAAGCACAATACAAATATTCCATGTCTAGGCGGATATCTCTCAGGTGGTCGCAATAATAAAAATAATAACAAAGAGTTTGAACTACGTTCTAGTTTTTGTTTGTTGGTTTTATGCCTAATGAAATTAAGCTTCTTAGATGTCACGAAGTTTTTATAGGCATGGTCAGTTAGTATTTAAATAGTATAGATACTACAACATGTTACATAGCTTCGCTATATTTTCTTTAATTTCTTTTTGTGTTGAATAATATTCGTGTGGATGTAGTTGTGCGACTAAACATACCGTAAATAAATAAGTTAAGGTAAGTTTATAAACTTTATTTGTGTTATTTTGATTGACCCATGAATGTCAAGCTAAAATTTGGAGCTCTATTATTTACTTTATGACGTCAACCTATGAAGTCTTCTTGAAAAAGCACAGCTAAAAAGCTTATTATAAAGAGCTTCCTCGTTGTAGATAAAAAAAAGTACTCGTACTATAACAAATGTCGCGTTATTGAGAGTTGTTCTATTCGCATCTAAATATCTTCAGCGCTCTACATTTTGCCAGCATCACGATCAAATCTTTGTGATGAGGTATTATAGCACAGACAATCACACCTATTTTTTTATTCGATCGTCAATTGTTGAAACTCATAATGTCTCTACTGTGCTCTCTGTAGTTATAGTCTGTGGCATGACTGCGCACAGCGGTGGCGTTCCCACCACGACCGCCATCGCTCACCGAGCGAACTGATGAAATTAGATCGATTAACATGATAAATCTATCGATGTAGCATCGGCTCGATACGATCGATACCACTGACAAATTACGCCCCGTCCCGTCTGCACTCAATCGAGACTATCTGGGCTTGTATGAGACATTCATAAAGTTCGTAGTTAATTAATTTCCTTTCTGATGATAGCTGTTAGTCGTGCTTTATCATTGTGGGAAAATACTCGAGTGATCTATACTTAAATATAAAAGTTAATAATAGACCATGTAATTAAATTTGTGTGTTTCGTCTAAAATACATAATTCGCAAAAATGGATGCATATTGTAAGGAAAATTGTAAGGTAAAGAGATGGCCTCGTAACGTAAACACATAAGTACGTAGGTATGTGTTTCATATTATTTTATTATTTTTATTGGATTAGTCGACTCTCCTTTCTTGTTAAGCAGTCTGGCTCTGAAGTGTTCTAGACCTGGCGCGAGGCGTAAGTTCACGTTTTCAACCCCTGTTTGCAAGACTAATTTTATTACAGATGAAACAGTTTTCTTATAAGAGCTAGTAGGTAATAAGTATAATGATGCTTACAGTGATATCGACATATTTAATTTGAAGTTGGCGCAGTTTCGTCGCCTATTGAAGGGTTTATAGATTTCAAACTTTATTATTATAAAGATTTTTTTTTAATCCACTTAAGAATGTAAGGTTTTGTTGTGCATTTTTTTATATTTTGTGATTTTAAATTGCTCGCACTCTGCATAACTTTCGATTAACTTGTAAAGTTTATCTGTGGAAACTGATTAAGCTACTGTACTGTTTTTATTTTTTAAGTTCACATGTATAAACTCATGCTGTTTGTTTCCTTAATAAATAAAAAATAAAAAAATATTTTTAATGCTTAATGGTCACGAAACAGGACATACTGTCCTGGCACCTCAGAACAAGGAGAGCCGACCTCAAATGGGAAAAAGAGCTAGGGAAAAGAAGAAAGAAGAAGAATGGTCAGAAAAATCCACACACAGAACTTCGCATCAATGTGACCTGGTCCATTATTTCAAGTCATTTAAGAAATGAATTTTCTTAAATGACTGTAAAATAATAGTTAGTGAGTTACAAATTACTTTCGTCTCCATTTTTTTCGTCTAGCTAGAGTAAGTAACGTGCCTTTGCTTAAGCAAACGCTGTGTGTGAAAGAAAAAATTACAGTTTCACGGAACGATCCGTCAATTTTTTCAGCAGTTCTTTCATGTCATATCCATAAATATTTTTACCTGCTGCTCTTAAGAACCTCTGTCTGCAGACGAAATATAATTTTTTTCAGCAGTACAAAACAAGTGATATTTAAAGATGAAGGGGCTTACCTGCTGTTCTTAAGAGCCTCTGTCTGCAAACGAAATATATTTTCTTTCAGCAGTACAAAACAAGTGATATTTTAAGATGAAGGCAAGTTTTTCCGTTCAATTAGACGGGTATGCCCTGTGTCAGAGACGCGCGGACGCCGAGTGATTTATGTGCGCAAACGCATGCCTCGCGCGCCGTCCCCGCCGTAGATATTTAATTAACTATTGCTATAAGTTATGATGGTTTACTGGAATCTTACATTACGTCAAATACAGAGTGATTTTAAGGAGCGAATTAGAATCAGTAACATAATCGATTTACGTAAAGATTTTTTTTCCCAAGTTGTAAATATTGTTAAACTTTTCTTAAGAGCTTATTAAAAAGACACCCTGTATAAAATCCAGTCTTCACAATCACATCAATAGGGTGGTGGATGGACTATCTAGGACCTATGTAGGTAGCTGTCAAAACGTGACTCTACCATAGATTTTGTATTTGAAAATCGAATTTTACAGCCAATTGAAAACTTGGCTTTCAGGGTTGAGTTATCTAATAGAATCCACCACCCAATTGTCATTATCTCTTTATTACGTAAGGAACTACGTATTTGATGTAGTATGTATTGTAATAAGTCCAAATCAACTGAAATCAATCAATCAAAAATAATGTTGCTTGTAGCAAACAGATTTCCATTAATGGCGTCTCTTAATACCTAGATTTATTTAAATACAGAGCACCTTGGTTACATTCTAAACGATTTTGTCAGCAAGGAAAGTAAGGAACCTCGTTCGTTGTAGACATCTACCACAATCGCTAAACCAGTCACAGACTTTTGACGGGTAAAACTAATTGCAGTGGCAGTTAATCACAATGTCTAACAGACTGAGTAGTTTGTTTATTCACCACTTTCTTCAAAGACGGTGTATCTTGTGGGATACACGAGTCTCCAGGTCAAAACCTCTTACGATAAGCATAGGTAATCTACAGAGACAATTGATTGAATGTTACTCATCATTTCTTGAATGAGATGTTACTCATATAAAGTGCCCATTAACCCCGCCAATTTTATTCTTAATCCCATGAAACAATGGTGTATAAGATGACTAACTCAGAACTCAGGTATGTTTTATGACTAAACCGCAATAATAGTTTCTAGGTACAATGTATTTAATAATATGAGGTGGCGGCCCGAGTGTCGGCAAATGATCCGTTATTGGCGGCCATTAGGACGTAAACACTCGTGTTTAAATAAATATCCGAGGAGATTATGCGGTAGATAGGTTACCACATTTAATTGCAGTGTTGCCAGTCGGCGACGTCAATTTTCCCCATTTTCTCTAGCTTTCTACATATTTGTACATAAAAGATACGCAATTAATAACGTAATTTTTACATAAAATAAAATGGAAGTTTAATATTTATATAAGAAAAAAAAACAGAAATCTGTATTGTACACTTAAAGATGATAATTTAATAAAAATAAATAAGGCTGGGCTCAAATTGCGTCGATTAATAAAGAAAATTATAGTAATTTGCATAAAAAGCACTCCTTGTGTTCATGTAAATTATTTAACAAAATTATGAGCCTAAAATAGCAAAAAAATACTTTCCCATTTAGCTGCCCACCGCATTTATTTTATTAGCCAATTACCCGACTTTCAGGTTACTTTTTCCTTATGGTAACTCCATCACGGGCATTTACAGATTGCGCACGATTACGTGTTACATCCAACACTTCGCTCGCAGCTACTGTCACGCATCATTTTCTGTCATTATCAATTACCCCGCGAACGATCGCGCACCGCAATGTTGGCTGGGAAGCGCTTTGTGGCGTGCAAAGGTGTTGCCAGCAATATTGTGAAATCACCCACTGTGAATATTGTTTTTGTTTTTTACGGAGAAATTCTTACTTTTGCAACTGGGAATTTCCAATATTTTATTGCTTTATTTTGTCCATACCCATATAAGCCCACGGTGGTAGTCCTGAAATATGGTATTTGAGCTTTTACAAAGATGTGCATTGTTTTTGCAGAAATGATACTAAACTTTCATTTGAAAACTAGAAACAGTCCTCTCCAACTCTTATAACTCCAATTTATCATTAAAACAGTTAAAGCGATGCAGTTTACAACTAAAATATTTAAGATTTAACATCAAATCGTTAATAACTTCTAAACAACAGCGTTGAGACCATAAACTGGGAGCCACATAAACCTGTGTTAATTATGTTAAAGTTTGTTAAGATGACGGGCAACACGGGCACGATTTAGAAAACTTTAGGGGACCATATAAGGGTCGTAAATCAGTGAGCGGGTAGAACGCAATGTTAGGCTGGCTGCAGATGAGCGTCTGATGCAGTTGGTAAATTGTATGCAAATAAAACAATAGATACAAATTAATTTAAAAACGTGTATCAATTGTACCTTACCAAGCAGTGGCCTGGAGTGAAAACATAACTGAAATAGCATATCATTTCTTTACAGCTTTGCCAGCAATCAGTCTATCTATAGTTCGTTTCATCCTCGATCCTCCACCAATTTTTGGTCAAGGGAAGCGCGGGGTGCGGGAAGTTTGATTCGAGCAATCCGGGCGTCATTATTATAGTGTGCGTGTGCATTTTTGGATGATTTAGCGTGTACCGATAACACTCAAACATTAGCTGAAGGGTTTAGGCGCATAATGGTGGAGCGCGTCTTCGTGGATAAAACGGTCTACGAGTAATTTTATTTTTCACAGATTGATATATCATCATGAAACATAGGTACTTACTTACTCTTGAAGGCATGAAAAATAGAGAGCTTTTTTCTTCAGACATAAACATATAAACATTTTAAGCGTTAGATATAACACAACAAGGCACTTTTTTACCAGGGATATTATGGATATCCGTATCCGTAACCGAAACTTTCGGGTATCCGAAATAATAAAACATCCATAACCGTAACCGTAACCGAAACTTTCGGATATCCGAAATAAAAAAATATCCGTAACCGAAACCGGTATAATATTATTCCTATATCCGTAACCGTATCCATAACCGAAACTACATATCCATAACATCCCTTATTTTTACCAAAATACTAGTAATAGTCTATTGTCCGGTGTGCGGTCAACCTGCGAACGCTCGCCCGAGGCGGGATCTCGTTAGCATGCGTATGCGACATTTCACATGGGCTAATTGCGAGCATTTAGCCATCTTGATAAACTGCCCTCTCTGTCCTACATGCAGGCGGGAGACTAAAGGGCATACGGATGCAGAAGCGAAAGTTGATTTAGATTAGTTAGAACTGCCGATGTTTGCCTATCATGGCGGTATGATATTCATGCTTTAACATTTGTATGCCGACAAGGCTGATCACGGCTTGAACACATCATTTGCTTGTACACCATACTCCTTACCTGTGTTTCACAAATATTTGTGTTTGTATTTGTAGTTAAGTTTAGGGCTATGCGAACCAAAATAAGCACTACTATGGAAACAACATTGAATTTTCCAGTGAACTTTTATCTTTTCCCTACAAAAAAGCTCTACCTCAATGTTAATGCATGGATTTTTTTAAGAATTTTATGTTGGACCAATATTAAAAGTGGCTTATTGTGATAATCTGTAATAATACAAATAACTAAATCGACACCTAGAACATGTTTTGATTCAGCGACAAGTTTGGTTTTCAGTAAAGTCTCTTGTCAAATTATAGTTACTTACTAAGATTGTGTTCTTAATAGGATACTTTATGCCTGTGACAATATGGTAGTAAAAATTGTACTTAATCTCACGTCACAATTTGACTGCAGTATCACTTCTTTTCTTTTTTTCAGGAATTATACCTTTCGTCGCATCTGTGAACTACTCTTTGCCCCAGTATCTCCTCTATCGAATCCCTTCCATTAGCATTCTGAACACTCTCTCCTTAGAGCAAAACGATAATTGAAACACGGCAGTAAACTTCGCATCCTATTGACCAACTGTTCCCTCGGATATTTTTATTGCATCCGAACGTTGATTATTTGTTAATTCGTACCGGATCCCGAATAAATTTATTGTAGGACTATTAGAGTATGGGAGTCAAGTCATAGAACGTAGTTTGTAGAGTTATTCAAGTTTATAAGGTCCCGTAACTAAAGGATAAAACGGGATCCTGTTACTAAGACTTCTTCGGCTGTTTATCTGTTTGTCGCCAAGCTGTTAGCATGAACCGTGATAGCTACACAGTTGAAAATTCCAGATGATTGTCGCTTCTTTTCCTAGCTTTTCCTGACCCTTTTCCATTTTATTTGGAGTCGGTCTTGGGTCGTCTCTTTGTATTTCTATTGCCGCTATAACAAAAAATTACTAAAAATAATATTTAAGTGGGGTTCCCAACAAACGTGATTTTTTTGCCCTTTTTTGCTCGATATTAATAACGGCGTCTAATGCAGTATAGTTAACTAGCTTTCCAACCGCCAATTCAATTTCCAATTTTGTCTGTGTCAGATAAACTTTAACGCGCGCGTCCCTGTTTCAAAAACCGGGATAAAAACTATCCTATGTCCTTTCCCGGGACTCTATCTCTATGCCAAATTTAATCAAAATCGGTTTAAGCATGAGAGCGACACAAACAGACAGTTACTTTCGCATTTATAATATTAGCATAGATAGTACGGAACCCTTCCTGCACGAATCCCACTCGCACTTGTATACCATTGTTGCCATGGCAATCAAATCAGAAGATGCATTCTTCAATTACGTACATCGTGGGAATAGCAGTTTAAGTACTGCTCACTGACGATTATGCAAATTGATCAATGCGAAATGTCATAGTTGCAAAAAACTTTACATTACAATGTAAATGTAGAGCTTTTTTGTTTTACTTTTAGCAAACAGGTCTATACTCGTACAACATTCTGACTCTGTGAGGTCTTATGTATTGTGATAGTATTTGATAGATAGGTACTGTGATCGGATATATTTCGTAAAAAAATAAAGTATAGCCTGATGTGATATACAAAAAAGTATCGAACTCGTTCGTTTCAGCCGAAAGATGTCCACTGCTGGACAAAAGCCTACCCAAGGATTTCCACAAAGAGCGATCCTGCGTCGCCCGCATTAAGGCACCTTTCGCGATCTTCACCAGATCATCGGTCCACCTAGTGGAAGGCCGGTCCACAATATGTCTTCCAGCTCGTGGTATTGAACTCATTCTGATATGAATTTATGGAGAATTTCATTTTTCAGTTTTTGAGTTAAATGTTCACTGCATATTTAGGCACAAAATTGCCTACTGTAATTAATTATTATAAACATAATAATTTACTCGTGTTTTTAATTATAACAACAACGATAAAAATCTACTGATAAAGGTAAATTAATAAATGTTAGAGGTAATCAACTTTGTGTTAACTTAAATCGAATAAAAAGCTGTGGGGTCCATCACTTTATGGAGAAATAAAACATAAGTCACAGATAGAGCACCTGCTGTATAGTTTTATGGCGACAGATCAAGCAATACACTGTCAAAAGCCCCCTAACAGTCCCATGATTTGTCTAAACCCCATTAAGAGTTAATTAGGCATATCGTTTTTGTTATGGCTGATGATACCCATAAGACATAGCTTCGGTATTTTATAACTAATTTTACTACTGCCTGGTGTTTTGGAAGTCACCATAAAGTGATGTTACAGTAGTAAATATAAAAAATACTACAGTGTTGATTAATCTATACTATCTATATTAATATTATAAATGCAAAAGTAACTCTGTCTGTCTGTCTTGCTTTCACGCCTAAACCACTGAAACGATTTTGATAAAATTTGTCATAGAGATAGTTTGAGTCCCGGGAAAGGACATAGGACAGTTTTTATCCCGGTTTTTGAAACAGGGCACGCGATAATTCCAAGGTGAGTTACTAACTGTGACAAATGTCAAAAATCTTTCAAACTCCATACAAAAAGCACTTACTTACTTAACCTATGA
Organism: Ostrinia furnacalis; assembly: GCF_004193835.3. NCBI lineage: Eukaryota > Metazoa > Arthropoda > Insecta > Lepidoptera > Crambidae > Ostrinia > Ostrinia furnacalis. The sequence continues at coordinate 92,536 of NW_021132589.1, read as the reverse complement.
TAATGCTGCCACGGACAACATACAATAAGTGTAGTCGTACATAGCGTGTAGTGCTATTGATATTAGGTAAGTACCCCCTAAAATCTAACACATTCATCAATGACCCTTGAAAATTGTTGTTATTGTTCCCTTTGTAATAATAACTGTGTAATAACATTAATGAGCCGACTGAAGCTGTCATGAGTGGCGTCGCAGACTTCAAAGCTGCCATTTGCATGTGCCTGACGACGCATAAAGATCAGATTCATTGTAGGTGCTAGCTAATGCCGTGACTTTGCTTGGACTTGAAGAGAAAATTTATCTTAATATAGATCTTCTCATTTCAAAACGCGCCCCACCAATTTTTGGTCGAGGGAAGCGCGGGGTGCGAGTAGTTTGATCCGAGCAATCCGAATGTCATTATTGTAGTGTGCGTGTGCACTTATTGATAATTTAGCGTGTACCGATAACACTCAAACATTCGCGGAAAAATGGTGGGGCGCGTCTCCGTGGATGAAACGATCTAGGTATACAGTAGAATCAAATTATAACGACCCTCAAGGGACCGATGATATAACGTCACACTATCCGGACGTCGTACTAAAGAAGTAGTTTTTCAACAACAACAAATCAACTAACCAAATCAAAAATATGCGTCGCTAAAAGCGATCGCTCGTTATAAGCGAAGTCGTACTAAACGGATTCTACTGTAATAGTCATCAGGTTTTCCCGCGCCTTTGCTTGGAGTTTGAAGAAACAATTGAACAACTAGCGTTTAGTTTCGTAAAGGTATCATTTATCTCCATAACACACTGAGTTGATAGTTATCAAAATCTGTTCAGGTATGTTGGTTTAAATTGATATTTTTAATCCCGAGAAAATATGACTCTTTCGTGAAATTTTCGCATAGAGAGGTTTCCGCATCATAATGTTTTCAAGTAGATGATTGTTAAATTATTGAGGAAAATTAAATGATCTGTCTTCCTATACTTAATCAGATTTCATCTTACTTTAACCATCTTTTAGTATGTTAAATTAACACTGCAATTAAGGAATTAATGTACTATTAAAATCTTATTGCTTAACCCCATTCTCAATACATTTGATTGAACATATAACTGAGTAGCCAGCCTCATGACTATTTAATATCACTCATGACTATATTGCTTTCAATAATTAACTTACCCGTTTATTATCTCTAAATTATAATTTAACACATACTTCAATCATTTTATTGTGCAATAAAATTCGAAATTGATATCCACGTTATTAGTATTGCCCATATAAAGAGAATGGGAATCACAACTAACAATAATGAGACTACTTTTCCACAACTATTCCGTTTTAATTACAACTTTATTACTTTAAATATAAAGGCTAATATAGAACAGTTAGTGGTAACTGGTCATTGAAATTGCGCACGCGACGCAAACATCCCTTATAAGGGTTGTCACCCCAACCCTTTGTGGACAGGCGGTTAGTTCAACCCTTTCGATTATTCAACAATTTGTCTTTGACATCATTATTCGATATAGAGCATACTTGATTTTATAATTTTTGAATTGGTTACGGATCATTTACACACTTTACCACGTAAATTAATATTGTAAGTCACTAATTTATGTGTCGTCTTATGTTACAATTTGTTGACAATCAGATTTAGTCATTATTATAAATCGAAAGCTCGCTTTTATTTGGAACTGCATCTGGCTCTACAAACTTATGAACATGTTTAGTGTAACTTCAATAGGTACTTATTTATACTAGTAATTGCTCTTACGAAGCTATGACCTAATCATAGACCAAACGATTTAGAAAAATCAATTCTCAAATCCCTCAAACCAATGACGACGGGGTCGATTCCCATGGCGGGAATAGCGTGGGGCGGTTTATATAGGCGGGTTTGAGACCACCGTGCCACTGTCAAACCAGAGCTCATTGAGCGCACACGCCGCTATGTCTCATCCATTCTGTGCCGAAATATTGTGAATGATCGCGTAAACAAGGATAATGAGCCAGTAGGTGGAGCCCGCCAGTTGCGTACGCCCCTCTAAGATTTTTTCTCATCGTCTGGGCGGCGCGGCGAACACGCCTCGCGACTCACGCTCAGCCATCGCGCCGTGTAGGAGCCGACGGCATCGCGCCGACGGCGTACGCCACTAACACGTAAACAAAACGTTATCATCGATGCGAAAAAAGTGACAAAGGCGACAAAATACACAGCCAAACTACTACACTCCCATTGACAGTTCTCTGTTTTTTTTTTACCGAAATGACCCGGTTTATTAATGGCCAGACAAAGATAACAAACAAGTGATTCGTGTTCCAAAGTTCGAAAAAGTTTTGAAAAGAAAAACTCAGTGACGAAAACGTTTACGATGTGCCCGCGGAAGAAACGAATAGTGTTGCCAACATGAAAAATATTGATGAAAGCAGAATGCGAAAGATATTCCCTGCGGCTATTGTTTACTTCTTGTTTCTTTTTTTCAATATGGCGAGGTAAGCTCTCTACATTATCCTAATATTATGCATGCACTGAATTTTGTTTTAGTTCTTTAGTTTTTGTATTTATAATAATTTATTATTGATAATATTGTTTTAAAATGTAGTCATTTCATTTTCTTTAGAACAAACATTTTCTTTATAGGCCTATTGCGGTTTTAGCATTGCCATTAAAATAACGTTTTGCATCAAAAAGCCGTGCCCTATCTTCAATTCAACAAAAAAACCCAAAGCTATTGTTATTAACGCTAATATTGTCGCGATTATCACATCATCAACATTGGCATCATTAGCTGCAAAAACTCGTCACAAAAAAATTTACACACCCGATGAGGGTAATGACAACGCACACAAAGAAAATAAGCCACGCAAATAGGGGGCGGTCACATTGTATGCGCATATGCGAATGGAAACATCACCGCGGCGATCATGCAAAACGCGCCTAAGTAGACAACGGTAATGAATAATGATACGGCAAATGTATGGTAATCGATGCAAATTTAAAAGGTGACAATCATTTGTCGGCCCACCCAATAGCGCGAGATTTACCGACTATGGTAATGGCCGATATGCCACTGCACGGAGCTGCATAATCGTTTGCAGATTGATACGCCGCGCGCGGAGGTATGATGCGTGGAATGGACATGTCAGAAATTCAAATTCAAAAAACGTTCTAGAAAAACAAATGACAGGAGATAATAACTGAAATAGATAAAAATGACAAACAAATTAGTAAAGTTGTAACTAATAATAATCAAATTATAATCATGTACCTAAAATTTTATAGATTACAGACTACAACTAACTGAAGTTCTAAGTTCACCTTTCAATTTCAATTAACCTTTATTTAATTTATTAATCTAAACTACAATGGCTTTCTGTATAATTGATTAACCAAATTAAAATAAAGCTCTATTATTGAGCTTAATTTTAATTTAATCAATCAACATAAAGCAAATACATCATGAGAAAGGAATGGTCAGCTAATTCAATATCTACTAGATTCCATACTAATTCTAGTTTATCTAAATCCTACCAGTTTAATAAAATAGACATGAATAATAACAGATAGTTATTAATTGAATAGTCAGTGGTTAGACAGGCAATTGATAAATAAGGCTCTATTAGCAATTATTTCAATACAAACAACCAGTCAGTGGATATGAATGACAGCCGTTTTGCTGCAATAAGTGGATTTGCATTCACTTGGCCACCAACATAGCTACTACAGTAGTGAAAATATTAAAGGTTCTTAAATGATGAGATTACCTACTAAATAAATACTTAAGTAACCATTTTGCAAAATATTTTTCAGATTCAGATTTCATAAAATATTTTGAAAGTGATTAGACATTTATTTCAGAGATAACCTTTTTGTTGTGACCTGAAACAATATTGAATAATTACGTCAAAAATCATGTTTTGTTTTTCGCTTAAAATAAACAGATTTCGCAAATGTTAAGCTCACAACAGACATTTTCAAATAATTGACAGTGATTCATTTTTTAAATGTTTATTTCAGGAATTCCAAAAATAAACGAATAAAATATTTCTACGCAATTTAAAACAAAACAAAATCGCTGCCGTCCGCGCAAAGGTCGAACAAATTAACGTTTTTTAAAACAATCCGCTGCCATAATGAATCGCGATCAATACAAAATGGCGGTCAGGGCTCAGATAAGGCGATTCTTTAACTTATGCGCGTTTTAACACTTATCGAACTATGTTAACTTTGCCGATTACATACATCCACAAATCACTGCGCATATCGCGTTTCACGTAGCAGATTGTAATTGTACAAATAAGCATTAAATACAAATAGACAAAGATGGTACATGGAATTTCAATCAGTTTGCCCACTGTGCACTGAAAAACGTTGCGACTAAATACGTTGATGTTTATTTTAGAACTTTGAGTGTACAATGTTAAGGTTGCTTTTTGTTTGCGAGAGATAAACATGGGCCGTTTAAGCACAGAGTGTTAGAGAAGAGAAAAGTATTTGCAGAATTGTCGGCACGCACAGAGGAGCAATGCAAGTAGCTGTAATTTGTATTGAAATAACTTTTCTGAATGAGTATCGTAGCATTTCATCAAGTCCCGCCGGTCGGATTTATTATTTTTTTGCTGGCCAGCTCTTAAAGCACAAAATTATTGTTTTTATCTCATCAGGAGGAATTTTGAAGCAATTATTAAGTTTCGCGTTGGGTTTTAATTGGTTCAGGTGGGTTAACGACTCGTCGCGGAGCTGTTAGGTGCACGGCCGCTAATTCTCGGGCCACTTTCTTGGATCGCAACGACCGAGATGCGAGGTTAACGTTTTGTATATGTACGTTAATCAATACAAGTACACATATCAGAAGACTTTGTTGTGACCCACATTAGTAAAATTTTAAGCTTTTTTAATTACATACATTGCTTAAAGATTTCAAATTATCTAAGTGAACGTATAAATGGGGATATTTCAAATCTGACAATCTCCTCGGCAAAGATTGAAAAAAAAGGAAAATCACTTGAAAACCCATGCTTGATAGTGATATTTGTTTATGGATTTTTATACAATAAATCAGTATCAAACCGAAGCAAAAATAAGTATAAGAAAGTAATGTGAATTAATTTATGCCAAGTTCAAGTTTTAATTACATAGTAGAAGTCCTAATGACATTTCTAAAATATGTAGGCATATTTGTCTTTTTAAATGTTTCTTGTTTAGTTAGACGAGTATGTTGTATAACGAGTGTGTGTTCAATCCTTATCAAATGTTGCTTAAAAGTCGAATATGAAGATAGAGTTCGTAACGTAGAGTTCCGTATATTTAATTTTGACAGAAGTTAATTTATCTTTACACCAAAATTAATTAATTTTCTTAAGTGAAACATAAAAGGAAACAATATTATTTTCGCATTAATTAATACGTTTAGAGAGACCTACATCGCGTTCATTAAATTTTCAGCACACTTTAGGCCTGATATAAGAATCTACATTACTTGAAAGTTATTTTGTGAACGACGACCTATCAAATCAAACCCTAAGCATCATAAACTGGTTATTAAATGCTATTTTCCACATACTGGCCACTGTAAAAAAAATGTAAACTTAAAAACAATTGAAGCAGCATCGTAATTTGGTTGTATTAAATGCTATTTTCTACATACTGGCCACTGTAAAAACTATTAACGTAAAAAAACAATTGACATCTGGAGTTTTTCAAAGAAGGAACTCCAAAAACAAAAGGAGCGTCAGTCAAATAGTGTTTTGTCTTTACATAACTGTGAGGCAAGATAACCTCAGTGTTCCCACGCGAGCCGTGAGGGCGCGGCGAGCTTTCGTAAGCTTATTAAGCTTTTGTTTATAAACGGACGTATTTTCATAATTTACAGGTAAATCAATACATTATCGCAACAAACGTCACTTTTTAACATTCCGCATCAATTAAAGCCTTTAATATTCTGATGTATAAGTTATAAATTGTTAACTTTATGTTAAAGTGTTATGTTAAATTAGCATTTATTAATATTATGTTTCACCACCTACAACAAAAACCTACTATGTATGATTTTTCTTTAAAATAACTTCATCACACACTTCTCAAATTAAAAATAAATAAATGAACAAGTTCCTATTCAAACCCCATTAAAATGTATAAATAACAATCAAATTACTACGGAAAAGTGGAACCACAACGAAGTTACATCCTAAATGTATTCATTTCGAAGCATTATGATTAATAATTTACGCTATAGAGCCGTTAATTTAAATTGTAATCGCGTAAAAATCCATAGAATCTCTTAAATTATGTCGTTTATTAATTCCTTATACCATAAAACAAGTCAAAACGTCCGTGTGTACGTGGATATTGTCACTAATTGGGCAAATGTTATGTAATTAAAGGCATTATAATTAATTTATTCCGAGTTAGAGCAGATGGTATCTGGAGAGTTTGGAATAGTTGGCCCAAACAATTTGTTGGTTGGCTCCCGTTCAACAAATATTTTTGTGTCCAACGTTGGAGTTTGGAAGTGAAGCGTTGGAAGATTTTTAATTAATCTCGACTCGAACTCTGGTGAGCGCGTGGAATGCTCGTTTATGAATATTTGTGAAATGCTTTGATAAAATAACTTGTCCAACAACTGTTGGGGAATGCTAAGAGTGGATCTCGATGACTGAAAAATAGCGCTGTTTCGCTTTCAGATATTTCAGAATATTTTATCAAGGAATATTATCTGATTTTTGCAGTGATAGTTATATGTTAGTGGATTGATAGTATTGACTTTGAAAATGGCTATTAGATTACAAATTACAACATACTCGTATCTGATCGATACCAATGTGCCAAAAGCAAGTGGCTAACCAATTTGTGTTTTCTTCTTCTTCTTCCATGATAGTGTAAACCTCCATAGTCAGCTGTATTGTGTCAATGATTTACTCATCGTATTTTAAAGAACATTTTACACGTTAATAGTATTAGGAATTTGACTTTAAAAAAAATGATAAATTCGACTTCAATCCAACCAAGTTAATTTTTTCAGACTTTATTTTTTCTCATCATAACTTCTTTTCCTCGTAAAATGAAATGGTGATGGGATGGAGGCCTTGTACCGGAAAGCGCAGCATAGGGCGTCCACCCATAAGGTGGACCGACGACATCATAAAGGTAGCAGGGAAGCGCTGGACGCAGGCCGCTACCAATCGATCGACATGGAAAGCATTGTGGGAAGCCTATGTTCAACAGTGGACGTCCTATGGCTGAAATGATGATGATGATGATGAGGAATTTGACTTTTAAATAAAAACGTGTGAAAAATAATAAATTCGATTTCAATCCAACTAAGGTAGTCGATTTTTGCAGGCTTTACTTTTTCTCATCAAAACTTATTTTCCAGTTCCCGTGGAAACATGCTGCCGAGCCACCTCAAACTCAACTCGGCTTTAACCTGTCGGTTAGTCGGCGGCATGACCAGAGACCAAAGAGCCTTCTGCCAGGAGTTGCCAGACGCCGTCTCCATAGCCTTCGAGGGTCTACAGCTGGCGGTCAAGGAGTGCCAGCACCAGTTCAGGTGGCATAGATGGAACTGCTCCAGCTTGGCTGTGAAGAGTTCGAACCCGCATTCTAGTGCTATTATGAAAAGAGGTAAGTTTTTACACGCACTAACACACATTTATCATTGAAGTTTTTTTCTCGAAAACAATAAAACAAGCACAAAGATACGAGTAATAAATAATACACGAGAAAGAGTACACAAATTGAATTAAAGTCTATGTTAGCTGATATAACGAGTAGGTTAATTATCGTAGTAACATTCAATTTTACCCAAAGTTGCAAAATCATTGTCTACCCCTTTCGGACCGCTCCAATACAATTGTGCGGGTTACAAAATCGAGATTATCTCATTAGTTTTACATCGGAAGTGGATGGGCTGAATATCGTACGATTGTGCGGGATGCGTTCTTTCACCTCCCGTGCAAATTTTGTCCGAAGCGCAGTTGGTGAGCAGGTTACAACCTGTACAGTTCACGACTGATTGCGCTCCCCGACTTGGCGAAAGAAAGTACCTACTATGGTTTTATTTTGTAATTGTAGTAATATACAAGTTATTGATTAGACAAATAGTTAAAAATAGCATCTTTTTGTGATAACAGTGACTTCTTGTAAGCAAAGGCTTTGGCGTAACGGCTTAACGAACTTTACTGACACAATTGTATCGACGTGGGCCCTACAATACCTTATGCGTATTTTAAGTTTCTCGTAATTATTAATTTTTCGTGGTTTCCGCACCATGTTTCCGATTTTAAACGACGCTACTATCGCAGAGATGCTCAATGCATCTGGGGATGAGAGCGATGACAACGACAAAAGCTAGTTTCGACTACTTCAGATGAACTACTCCTCTTCTTCTGATGAAGGCTCAGACATTCATGACGATACGTACCTCTGAGTATGCAAGTGGCATAGCAGACGAAGCCTTTCAATCGTCAACATCTTCCAGGAGATGCTGTTCATGATCCAGGAGATATTAAAACTCCATAGGAATATTTCGAGCGCTATATTTACTGTTGCGCTCATGGAACAGATGGTTTTGCCCACAAATCAATATTAAATGGCAAATACTGGTATAAAAATTAAACCTGTTTATTCCTTACTGGTTATAAATACGTTTTTCGGAATACATACATGCCATTGATAAAATTTCAAAAACCCTTACAATTTTGACCCGCACAATTGTACGTAGGAAGTGAAAGGCCCAGTTTGATACAATTGTTGGTATATGAATTTTCCAAGATGGCTGCGGAAAATTTGGAAAATTATAGCAAATTCGTAATCTGCGGCCCCAAATTACCTGAAATTCATTTGCAAAATTGCAAATTTCTTTCTAGTTTAAGCGCGGGTCCGAAAGGGCTACGAAAGCTTAAAAACAATTATACACCTAAGTCCTGCACCCCGATTACGGTAACTTTTAACGTCTACAATCCAGACGCGTTTCTGATTCTGCAATACGATTGGTCAAAACAGCTGACGTACGCTGTTGAACGACCAATCGTATCGCAGAATCGAGAAGCGTGTCTGGATTGTTGACGTTAAAAATTACCGTAATCGGGGCTCTGATATAGCATTAATAACAATTTAGAACCGTGTATCTCTAACCGTAGATTTTCAATCATAATATATATTTTGCTACACTACTACAATATTGAATTATATTCCGTACGTTGTAGATCTCTAGTAAAATTTATTATGACATTTTACCATCTGTGAACTACCTAGTCTCCCATATAAGTGTGCCATTTTCTTTAAAACCTAAACACAAAACCCATACAGTAGTGTGACTATAATCTGTGATCTATTGCCCTCTTGTCCTCTATGACAACCGCCATATCTTTGTCCTGTGACGTTCCATCACCTCGGATATTAGGGCGTGATCATGCTTGAAACTAATTTTAATCCTAATTATAAGAACTTGTAGTTACTTTTTCGATTGGCCTTCTTTTCTTTGTTTATTGTCATTTGTTTTTTTTTTTCATAGCTTTTTTGGTGGCCAGTATAATAATGCAATCTCAAATCAACCTGATGATCTTTCTAACTGAAATATAAGTATGGGGGGCAAATTGAGCCGATCGATCCCCGTTAGTGTCTGGCAGCTAATAAAATTAAAGAAGATAGAAGAACTCCATCTAGAAGATTTACATGCCAATGAATGACACTAAGAATTACTTTTTCTTTAGGCGTATACATTCACTCAAACTTTAAATGTGAAGCCATCCTAAGCCCGACATTTAGAACAAAACCCGTCGCCTAGTGATGGAGGTCCAATAGACCAACAACTTTATTTCTAAGTGGACAGAACTAATAATAACATTTTCATTGAGCACGCGCAGTACAAACAAATCCATTTGCCACACAAAGCGATTTGATATACACACCGTTGTCGATGACGTTTAATTAAATTTCAATGATTATCTGTTTGTTTAAGCACCAAAAGTTCAGTGGTCAATGACACTAAGGCCCATAAATAAGTTAAGTAAATTAATTGTTTAGTCTCGTAATAGGTATTAAAATTTACTATTAATAAACTAAATTCTTAACTATGTCAGTAAATACCGGTAGGTAATGTCAATATTAATGCTGTTCTGTTTAAAGCATTTACTCATTCAACATAAAACATTCCAATGCTCAGTGCTAACATTTTTATATTTTCCCCTCGCATAAAAGGTGTCGTATCATAAACATAAGTGTTTAAGAAAACTTAATTTTAATTCCAGTTTTCGACCCGGGCAGTCCATAATTACATTCCCGACTCGCCAAACAAAACTTCAGAAGTTATAAACACCAGAATTTATGGAGCTTTGTCACTAATTGACCAATATACCGATTCGAAACGTAGGTGGTAGCAATCAGGCATCCCATCGACTCTTGCGCATTGCCGAGAACATCATACATTAAAATAAACGTAGCTAACCCTTCAAACGCATCGCGATCAGACATTACAATCCGAATTTATTACGACGAAAAATTATTCACGCGCATTAAACCTCGCCGGACGCTGCGATGCATTATTCTTAATATATGTATTTACTGGATGTCTCTCGCCTTTATGCCAGTGTCTGTGGTGTGAAAAGGCTTTGTCGACCTTATTTTTTCCACAATCATCGCACACGTTGACTTGGAAATTTACGAGCATGGATGATGGGAGACAACAAATAATAAGGCTCTTGGTGGCCAGGTGGCCGCTCCCTCGCTCCTGATTTCACGCTACGTGTGGGTCCGCCCCGCCCTCCCCCAGCCCCTCAGACCTCACCAATTAATATCTTAACTGAAATTGCTGGCCCTTAGGTCCCATCGGAGATACTCGATTTTCTACACGCCCTTTTATAGCTGCACGCATTTTAATAACAATTTGAAATTCTCTATCCAGACCTGCATATTACATTCCCAGTAATTTAAAAAGTCTTACTGCTGAATGTTATTGAGACATAAAACTTAATTGTTAATCGAAGCACGAATCGAGATGGACCACTCTTAAGCGCGATCCGTTTATTAGTATTGGTAATATTCCGTAACGACACCTTCCGGCCCTTCAGCGACACGACTCTGTTTAAATTGAAAAATTGTGAAAAAACAGCGTAACTAAACACTTAAACATCTTTCTTAACTTGCCCATTGTTGGAGTCCCGAATTGAAACGCCGACGGGGGAATGAAAGGAAAAAACGCCGAAGAACAAATCGAGAGGCTTTTAAATAGGATAATAGCGATCGATGATCGAAGAAGAAAGATAATAATGATTCCGGACCGTTCGTTTTTTTGTCCGAATAGATACATCGATGAAAGAGCGCTGTGGACGGATGGCATTCTGGATAGATCACGGAATTTGTTCCGCTTCCCTGAGATCCTCCACACGTTGTTAGCGTTCTTGTTGTACGTGACGAGGGGACAATACTCTTGCAGCTCTGTCAAAATTTAATGACCTTTGTGAGGCTAATGAGTCCATTGTGAGAAAAAAGTTTCATAGGCGTCGGGTTAATCGTTGGCGATGGTTAGATTAGCGAGGAGACGCGTCATGTGTCGCTCGCGTCACGTGAGAGAATGGCCGTCGGGGCAGGCAGGGTGGCGCGCATGCGTCGATACGAATCTTGCGCGGGCGCACGTGACATGAATTCACGAGCCGACGTGTCATAAAAAAGTGACATTTATTGGCGTTTTATATCAACAACGTGCTCCAGGAGACGGAGTGCCGGCGACAAAGTGCTTATGATGCTGCAAAAACGGTGTTCGTTGTTATTATGACGCGTTTTATCTCCCGGAGTGTCGTGGGAACATCGTTTGGCGGTGAAACATCTTCATTCTCAGCAGCTTCGTGCAAATTTTTTGCTACCCTTATCGATTTTGTGCATCATAATTGTGGGTCGGAAGAAAGCTCAAATTTTGACGGGGTCCAGCAGTTTGGTTGAATTAACACGGCATCTTCGCTGACCCAAAATAACAGTTTCTTAAAAAAATAAACGTGTCGAAATGTCTCAATGCACTGCTTCTCAACCCTCTAATGGCCGCGATAACATCTTCCTCGGTGCGTTACCGAATCGTGCTCCTTCAGATGCCTCTAAACTGTGAGAAAAAACACACAAAGGGCGCGATAAAAACTTGAATTTGTCCAAAGTTGCCGGGTTTAGACGTGACATCGAGTGGCTTTTTGGGCCTTTTGTTCCCGACGGATTATGAGACGGCATTTACGGGTTAATTAACTCGAGAGGTATGTTAGTGATGTTGCGGATTTTCGAAACAATATTTTAATGGAGCGATGATTCTGCTTAAATTCTTATAATCGATTGGAAATATTATTCTAAAATAAATAAACGCACTTTTTCTGATAGAAAATCGTTTTTTTCTTATCATAAGGGTTTTTGGATTCAATTTTGCATCACGAGTAAAATACTATTTTTTCCAATCAATGAATACTTAACTAAACTAAATCAAACCACTTCATTTTAGCCAAGGTAACGGGTAAAAGCGAATATAGTACCATATATACTTCACTTACTTATTCCTAGCAGGACTCATGATTCATGAAAAAACATAGTGAGAACAACATAGTCTACGTCAATAGGCTTCTGAAATTTTGTAACAATATGTTGGTTTATCTCAGTAGTCTTATATCTACTCATATTACATGTATCTATAAAAATCATAGACATGGATACAGACAATTTGATGCCTATATTAGTTGGTCAATTCACAACTTTACCATCTATATTATGCGCGAACTTTACGACCGAATAGAATGATTTTAAAAAGATTTCACCGTACCATGTTAATTTCGGTCATCACATTTTAACCCAATCAGCTTATTTCCTGGAATATTTAAAATGCCTTAACGGGTGTTAAATTTGTCATGGATGACGTCACGGGGCTATCGCTCGCTATTACCGATTCGCAACACGGACTGAAGCGGGCTTAATATGCGGATTCCTGCTACCAAAAATAATTTTAAAACGAAAACCGACGGTCAAAGTCTTATGTGGGTCACGATAATTACTTTTACAGAATATATTTTATGTAATTTTGGCTGATTTTTTAAAAAGTAACCCTTGGTGCAGACAATAGACGTTTAAAATAGTTGCGTAATTGCTTTTACCTAGTAGATTCTGATGTTCTTTTGTTTTTATCAAGGTTTAATAGCCATGCTAGGTTTGTTTGAAGTTTTAATTTATAGTTCAAGTGTGAGGTGTTCGAAGGTGGAATTTAGTATTCCACGCAGAGGCAACTTGTAGAGAGCTCTAGATGTGTGGCGACTCTTCCAACCCTGATCAGCAGAAATTTGACGTTTGATTTTAACGTCACCTCCCTAGGGGTGAAGTTACAAGAGCAGAAATGCTGCAAGTTGGAGATGTAGGTAAACTATAATGGGTATTTTAGGACCCCTTACCTAAACTACTATGCATATTCTGGGGCCTTACGGATTCACCTCTCTCTACACAAATAACCTCGGCTGGTCATATCTATGTCGCTACGCTCGCTACCTTTTATACCTACGTTTTTGTTACGATTACACACGAGTAAAAAAAAGGTTACTCTGAACATAATTATCATAGGACACTGAACACATACTGCTTACTCGTCATCACTCTCATTTTCCCTCAGAGGGATTAGAAGGAAATCGCAACCACACGGCTGGGGATGAAGACTGGTGAGCGAACCGTTTAGACAGGCGCTTAAACAATGTCACATTGATCAAACGTAGATATTTTATTCTCACGGCCACCTGCCTTTGTTCTTTAAGAGTATTGCTTCGACTGCTCTTCAAAACCAGGTCTTGCATTTGCAGCATCAAGATCCATTCAATGAAAAGTAAAGAAATCGTTGCTATAATATGTTGGCTGAAGAGTGATGCCCACTCATTAAAACCGATCGCTTTTTGTTTCCATCTCATTGTAGGCAGCCGCAAAAACAAGTAACGTTCAACCCAATTACTTATAGCTGTCCATCAGCCAGCACTGGGACAGCGACACGACAGCAGCGCCACCTCGCTTCCACGAAACGCGGATTAAAATGGCGAATCTCCATGAGCCGTATACGGTCGGCGCCGGGGCACAAAAACTCTATCGCTTAAGTAAACACAAATTTCAATTATCATTAAACGTTTTATTTCATCTTCGGTTTATATGCGCGCGCGCTTGGCATGCGCATACGGTTTTTCCTGCGCGCCGCGGTGGTCGCTTTTTCCGTGTTGTATAACATTGTTTTTGAGCACTCGCTGATCACGCATCGGTCGTCGATTCATGATTGCGCAATGGACAGCTTTTTGAGTTCTAGGGGTCCGTGGTCGAAAGACAGGAGGACTTACAAGATACAATGGCAGGTTTCAATTGTAAGAGTATCATTATTGATCTAACACTATTTGAATTACACTGAAACTTAACTGAAGCTTTTCTTTTATAACTACTTACTTACTTTACTACAAATAAATGTTGCTTTTAAAAAGCTCAAAGAGAAGTTCCATTGCAAATTGCAAACAGTGGTGACTAGTAAATAAGAGAGTTCAACTCCAGTGGTAAACATAGGTAGATAAATAGGAGAGTTTAACTCCAGAACGACTTCGGTTCGATTAGCAGAGTGGACACAATTTGGCAAATGGGAGTAGATTACGATATAGACTTTACGTATAGTCAAAATCACCATCTATATCTATAAAAGCGAAAGGTTACTGACTGACTGACTCATCACGAAATCTCAGAAACTGCAAGTGCTTGGAGTCTCAAATTTTGCATGGGTCCTTTTAGAATGTAGGTGCTCACTAAGACGGTATTTCGCAAAATTCAACCCCAAAGGGGGTAAAACGGGGTCCACGCGCAAGAAGTCGCGGGCGGCCGTTAGTTCCTATTTGCATGGCCCCTATTGATAGATGGTAGAGTTGGAGAGGTTTGCCATTTGACGTGGATCTACAGCTGTCCAGCTGATGCAAACTGCAGTTGATGATTATACAGACCCTACGGAACTTAAACCCGAGACCGCTAGATACGAATCTGATACATAAAATCATTTTTTCACGCTCGTTCTCGCTTCGAGCACCGCTCGTAAATCTGGCGCCAAAATGAATGAACACACGACGAGTTTTTCCACAAAATGAGTGCAAATTCACCGCATATATTCATATTGTTACTGTAATGATTGCTAAACAGGGCTTAATGGGTTATTTATCCGAATGAGTAACGGGGCGACGGGGCTTTCATTAAGGGATCCATTCCCGGTAAGTGCGAGGCCGGGGAAAAAATGTAATTAATTTACATTGTATGGAATTAATCAGTTTTTACTTTGGCAGTTGAAAGTTAGCTGCTTGTGTGTTAAGTCAGCATTAAACTTATTTAAACATGTGTTTATTATTATTAAAATATTTAATTAAAATTGGCTATTAGAGTTTTTAATTTTGGCTATACCCTTTTCAGGCATAAAAAACTATTAACTAGGCAAATAACTTAGTCAATATAAAAAATATACGTTCTTACTAAGCCATTAGCGGTCCCAGGCAGCTTTCATATGTTTAAACAGACACAAAAGAAACTGAAAACAAAAAATAGAAGTAGCAACATTGTGTACAGCGTGAAATTAACTTAAATCAGCTCATAAAATGTGCACGCGCAGTACATCTTCGTAACCGAAGCACTTGTATCCGATATAATTACATGTCATGCATTATTAAAACAAACACGCAAAAAATACACGGACAAGTGTAAGAGAAGAATTTAAAATCTGTCACCGGACACAATTCGGAGCATTTCGGAGGAAAAAGTCGAAGGGAATAATCGGAATTGATTTAAGTAGATTATCGGGGGGAGAAGCGAATTTGAACTTTATTGATGGAAAATTTAAGTTACGATTAAGCTTCTGATTTGGTTTAGGAAAGATCGAGAGCCTTGTGATTAAAAGATTCATAATGTTTAGTAATGTATTGAAATCGGAAAATATGGAAGTATACGCTTTTTGTTGCTTTATTCATCTACCTCCTTACGAGGGTTAGTTAAGAAATGTAGCTATTACGGCAATAAACGTTTATTATAATACTCTATAATTTTATTACACTTTCAGTACTCTGAATGTAGCTTGTGTACAGGCTTCGAAAACTACCAGTCTTCAGCATTCTTGAATCTTGATTACTATAAAGAAAACTTAAGAACTTTGAACTTACATTATTCTAATTTCCACTAAGATTGTAGATTAAGATATGCTTCAAGTCTTTGTTCAGATTCATTTAAGGGAATGACCTCAAATAATCCAATCACCGTCCCACTTACCAAAAGACCCCAATAAATTATTATTTACCATTTTAGAAGCAAACAGAGCTCTGTGGCATAATCCGGCTATAACAGTTAACCGAACATAGCCAGCCGAACATAACTCGGAATCATCAAAATCGATCACTAGAGCGTTCCATAAATCGTGACGTATCGATCCTATCGCGACTCCTCACATCGACAAATATAAATTTGTCACTGGCCAGGAAAAAGCGCGTGCAGCGGGCAAAGTTTATAAATAAACAATAACACGGCCGTATACGGAGCGGTCACCGTAACATTCATCAACCCGCCGTTTTCAATCCAGAATGGCAGACATAGGAACGAGGTGCGTTTACACGGTGCGACTGTAGCAATTTTGATCAATAAGGGATCAACATTGTGTAAGCTGAATGAGCTGTTTTCAATTTGAAACTTATAATAGATGTCTTTAAATAGAGTTGACGTTATAAATCTCACACGACGATGATAATTACACGAATATTATAAACACATTCAATGCCAATAAGTTGGCGATCAGTGACAAAATAAACTTTATTAGCACCATAATTCTATTCGGAGGTCAATAAAACTCTAAGCTTAAATAAATGCAATTATTAAATAAATCACTACCTCACAAAAAACTATATTGGCGATGACTCAATTCTATTACACAGAATCGTTTAAACATCGCATAGTATAAAAACCGCGATGCTGTATGAATTCGTCTGGGGAACGATCTCTTCAGGCAGATAATGCTTGATTTATAATGATTATCATTTTATTAAACGTGAGTCATCCTAAATCATGCCTCGACTTTTTGCCAGGTTTGATGACCCACAACCGCGTCATTAAGACGCTTAATAACGTAAATAAATAATGCAACGAGCCCCAATGATGTTGGTCAGCCTCTCAATACCACAAGATATAATAAGCGTTAATAAAATGAAATAATGACAGTGCATACAATTGGCAACCTTCTAAAGTATAACATAATGGGCGACGGACAACAATAGCCTGTATTCGTGAGACAACTAGACATATAATCGAGTGCACGTTTATGTGCAGTGGTGGGCATTCGTTGTATTTGGAGGTACGTACCTACTACAGGATATACATGGTCATTACAGCATATCAGACTTCATGATCATGTTACAAAATAGAATCAATTACTAATACATAAAATGCCACAGTATTTAGTTTGATCCGTCAGGCCGGCAGAGTTTGCCTAATTATCTAGCTAATACGAGTGTGTCTATACCAAGTCAAATAATGACATAATCGAATTATTAAAAACGTTTTTACTGCAAATTAGGTTAATCATCTGAAAAATCAGATATAAAAACTAAATTACTTCTTGTATTCAATTTATTAGCAAATGTAGAGTGACAAATCTAGTACTTTCCAAAGTACTTACCTATACTAGCTGTTCCTTCATACATTTAGGTACCTAGCAGTTAGGTACACACGGCCACACTGTTAACTATCCATTTCCGTTTTTGCTCTCGCTCTCATCAAATGGTGATTTTTTGCGATAGAACAGACGACACGACCGGCAATGGGTAGTTAACACTGTTGCCGATAGTACATCTTGAAGGACAAAAATATAATAATCAAACCCTCATTAACAAAAGCATTTACATTAGAATATTTTATCGGCAATGGTCTTCACTGACATTCTTTGGTAACATCTAAAACTATAAAATGAGGTCAAACAAGAACCTTGTCCCTCCGAATAAAAACGCCATTATTTAATAAACTCTATCTCCCGGTGTCAATTAGGATCACTCTACAGATCCACTGCCGCCCGATAGCGCCCATCTCCGATTAATCACATCGAATTAATTTATTCGATTCACTCGAATCAGTTATCGAGATATTCGGATGGATGTGAGAACTTTCGGCCGATAAAGTAAAAGTTACGTGACCTAGATGTTTGGTATGGCTGCTCGAGTTGAAAAGTCAAATAAGCAAATGATTTCTTATGAGAAAATAAAGTATTTTTTACCATTAATGTATTTTGTATACTGTTATATAAAATTTAAAATAAGCAATGCTAGTACTCAATATGTTAAATGGGTTGAATATACACATTCTGAACTTTATGCTGTACCTAAAGATACTGTTGAAAACGAATGAAATTATTTGTTCTTAAGAAAAGTAATCTAAAAATGTTAATATACCTAGGTAAACAAATAAACAATTACAGCAGAAATATTTCAATTTGTTAAATAATTACGTCAATTAACTAAAATTGCAATAAAAGCCTTGATAAAAGATAAAAGCATAAAAATCAGACGCCAAATCGCGTAGCAGGTGGCTAGACCTTCAGACATTAATTGACCATTAAAAGGGTATAGTAAGGCTTAGTTCTCACTGCAGGAATATATCCATTTCACATTTGGTAACATTATCGCACAAGTCAGTGAAGATATAAGACCTATTTCACAACTGGTAACTTTTATTTCACTAGTTATTGCACAACCAAAAAGTAAAATTTACAAACAACCAGTTTTGGTATGGTTAATGGTGATTGACTCAAATGATTTTTTTCACTACTGAATTCGGTAAGCCCTATGTGAAAAGTTTTACTTTTATTTACTAGACCACGGAATGGCATTGCATTTATTTGACACATCCAACTTTGATTAATTAATCATACTTAATCTTCTTTAGGTACATGCATAGGTAAATAATGAGCTTTTGGCCAAAGATGCAAACTAAGAACTTCTTTGAGAAAGCTCACTGCTGAAAAATATAAACGCTTTAAGCTTCATTTAAAGATTTATCCTTAACACCGGAGTGAGCACTGAGCTTTATACGCCAGCTAAATGCCTATTCACGTTAACACAATGAAATAGCCAGAATAGCACATTACTAACCCTTTCAGAGCTACAACCGAACACAATTAAAGACTGCCCGACCTAACTCAAATGCAAATCGCAATCAAGCCTTATAAGGTAAAAAGATTACATTGTCCGGGGCCAATAGCTTATCTTCCCATCGTGAATGTATTCAGTACTTAATTTATTGCAATAAAATAGATAAATGTACTGTACGACGTTCCGGATTTCTATAAGTCGAGACGGAGTTATGCCGGTACCAATTTACGTATGACAGGAGTGTCCCTGCGATTCGATCTGAATGTCTGCATACCATTGCTGGTTTTGTACGAAGACTTTATAAGCTTCTGGAATTAAAACAGCATTGGATGAGCTAAAGAGTTGGTAGTGATTTCAATCAACGTATGCCAAGTCCTGCCAACGCGCATTCAAACATTGGTCGAATAAACTAAAAAGAAAGTTATGGATGGGGCTCTGTTTATATCCAGTTGCAAATATGGTGTGTTTGAGCTTTAATGATTTAATCTTCGGTATTCCTCTAACACCGCGCGTGATGGTAATATTTCATTTAGTATTTCCTATGGAGCAAACGCGTACAGCCAGTAGTGGAAGCGAGTAAATCAATATTTTGAAATATCTATTAGCACATCTACTCGACTTTATTTTATGTTATAAGGTACGATTAAGTTTAAACTGAACGATAAGTACTTACACTATTTTGTGTTTGTTGACTGAATACAACTGTAAATAGGTATAGTTTTGAAGTTTTGTTCCTATTTTCATAATTTGTATCTACTTCAACAATCCATTCAAATCTTTGATTAATAATTTTATCTTTACACACTTACCGGTAATCAATAAGTATGAAAGCTCTACGTAGGTACATTCCTCCTGCTAGCTGTTTGCCAGTAGCTTCCATCTGTTTGAGATTCTCTTAGCTATTTAAGATTCCATTCTACATAATATTCCTAACATATGTCATGTTTCCAAGAAACTAGTTCGTTTACATAACCGTACATAATGTTGGTAATTATCTGCATCCCTTGAACGAGGCTCTAGGAATTGGCTCTAGTTAGTGCACCCGTTTCCATTTCCTTGCCGGTGGTAATGAATGCAATTTTGTACTTACGCCAATTAGTACGAAAATGTAAGAGATTTAAATACCATATATTGGCATGTAAAAGAGCGTTTTTAAGGTCAAGTTGCAGGAGCAAATTACTTTTACTTAACGGACGGAGTTAAAGTATTATTATTAGTCAGACAGAATGTTTAAAACACAATATTTTGTAAATATCTAAAATACGTTTCAGTCCGAGATCCCCTATAAAAATAGAGCCTGAAAGTAGCATTATGTAACGTGTTCAAACGATTGCAAATGATACTTGCATAGAGTCATAATAAATATGGAAAACCTTCGATGAATGTGCTTGGATCAAAGAAATTTTTGTATGTTATGAAATCTCAGCCAAAAGAACGAGCTTGCCCGGAAGATTCTTATTACTGACCTCTCCCAAACATCTCCTGTATGGGAGGTGCCTCTTCTAGGCCAGCGGGAATCCCACATCTCAATCGTCACACTTATGACTGAGTGGTCGTAGTCGTCATCAACTGTGATGTTAAGTGCAGATGTTGCTTGCCTCACGATGTCTGCCATATTAGTCCTCACGACATCCTGCTAATGATGATGTTTGTCCCCAGGTTTCCGAGAGTCAGCGTTCCTCTACGCACTCACAGCCGCCGGCGTAGCCCATGCTATAGCCCGCGCGTGCGCACAGGGCCGGCTCCTCTCTTGCGGCTGCGACCCTCTAGGCTACCGAGCCTCTCACGACCCTAGAGGGAGGGCGCGCCCCAACAAGTGGGAATGGAGTGGCTGTTCCCACAACCTGGCCTATGGCATCGAGTTCTCCAGAAAGTTCCTGGATGTGAGAGAGCAGGTGGATGATCTGCAGTCGAAGATCAATGTACATAACAACAACGCTGGGAGATCGGTAAGTTCTTTTGTTTGTCTTTTGTGTTGTGTTTGCTATGTGCAGATAATCTTCTAAGTTGGGTAGAAAAGGCAGAGCTCCATGCCTCAAACTCAAATCTTTATTAGTTTTCTAGGCCCTTTTCAGGGATAAGGTATACATACACATCCCAATTATATCTTGCTAAAAAACTGATGAGGAGCGGAAGGTAAGCTTTAGTGACTCTAATTTTGTAACTCTTGAACTTACAAAAATGTTTGTCTCAGGGATGAGTATTCATCGTAAAATGTAATTAGACAACGCCTATCTAACAAGCAGTGTGTTTCAATGATGAATTCAATAGTAAAAATACAGGCTGCCACTGTAGTGCTACGAATTTTGCTAGTACATTGGTAAAAAGTCAATGTTACTCTAGATATTAGATACTTTATATAATCTATAGTTTTGAGGTTAATTTTGTATTTCGCTTGTAAGTGAATGTAATTCTTTTAGAGAAATAAATGTCTTAAACCATAAACCATACATAAGTGTGCATTAACTTTTGACTCTTGGAAAATCCATCAAACATACTAGAAGGTAAGTTTAAACCTTTAAACGCACGTGACATGTAGGTACGGACCCAAACAAAGCTTTTGTCATACCAATTGCATAATTTGAATGGCGTCACATCTTTGATGATGAATTCAAGGGCACTGCACACTCAAAAGATCACTACACTGATGGCCCTTCAATTTACCTCGTTAGTGAATGCATAACCCATGTTTGATCAACAGAAGGGTGCATTTTAATTCGTTTAGGAATGTACGGGGGATGCAATCATAACATGCCAGACAGATTATTCAATGAAATGGTGGAATGTGATTTTAATTTTGAATTCGAAGGGCTGTTTTAAATCGTTTTGAAGGGCATTGTAGAAATTATGTCATAAATAGAGTCTTAGAAATGTTTAAAAGCAAATCTGTAAATGACTGAAACCTCAAAAGAGGCTCAAATCATAAAAACAAAACCAAACCTAATGACCCTAATTTCTTAACCAAAACAATGTGACACGTAACTTATTTTACAATTTTAACTTAACAACCACAATATTCTGCGTCCAATTTGCGTTGGTCCCTGGAATTACTTTAACAGTCACACAATTGAGGTAACGACACCTATTATTGGGATCGCCATAGAATAGTCGGTTCGAGGGCAAATTACATAGATGTCTAAATTGGTCTGGCGAGGCGTCAAAAGTGGTACGAGTCCAGCTTATTTCGTTCAATTTGGAGAGCGGGAGAGGTGGGCGTGGTTACCCGTAACCATGTGGGTGGTCGCGGTTATGCCGACATGTGCCTATAAATACTACGTTATATGGCCCAGGCACGCGGTTAGGACGATCACACCCCGTTTTATGTGCTATAAAGTAGATATCGCATGGCACCGCGTCAGCTTCGGATAATACATAAAATTCAAGAACACAATTTTATTGGAGGTGATGAGGCGAAATTAACATACCAATATGAAGGAATTCGTTAATTTTCACGATATTTTTAGTCAAGATCAATATGATTACGTACTTTATTTTAATATCTACCCAAAGGACTACAGCAAAGGGACAATTAAATTGTATTTATGAGACTGCTGTGAGTATCGCTAATGTGAATTTAAACGAGAGCTTACGCGTCGTGTAAACATGTCCGGAGCAGTGATATGTCGCTTGATCTAACACTAGTAGACACGACGACCATTAGACACGCCGGGCGAAGGGATTACTCCTAAATAATTTAATAGGCCCCTTCTACCCAATAATAAACATGTCAGGCAAGCGTTAAATACTACATGCCCAAAGTAGAGCCACTACTATCTAAACGAACATCACGCGAAACTAATCTCTAACACATCGTGTTAAGTCGAACATTTGTGTGTGTTGACAGCAAAACAGTTTTGTCGACAATATTAAATTGGTGTTCGTAACCAAATCTGACGTTAAGGCGGCATTCCACGTCTCTCAGTTACTTATTATCCGGATTTACGATTTAATACAATTTACGTTTTTTTATAATACAAACACGACGTGTAGGTACAAATTATTTAATTTGTAATTCGTTATACGGCGGTAGTCGGCTTAATTTATTTGGCCCACCAGTCTCGCGACGTTTATAGCGAACTAATAAGACTATTTTCTAACTTAACGACATTTGACTTGTGACTTTATTGGAATGCATGACCAAAACCAAATCTCAGCTCGTTTATGGGTGGCTCTTAAAATATAGTTGACATATTAATTTAATAGTACCCATAGTATTTTATATGCATAGGATTGCAAATTGCGATAAAAAAAAATGACGGAATCGGACTTTTCTAGAGTGACCTACAAGTTGCACAAAACGAGTACTGTGAAACAATCAAATATTGAAGAACTAGCTTTCCGCCCGCGGCTTCGCCCGCGTGTAATTTTGTCTGTCACAGAAAAACTTTATCGCGCGCAACCCTGTTTCAAAAACCGGGATTAAAACTATCCTATGTCCTTTCCCGGGACTCAAACTATCTCTATACCAAATTTCATCAAAATCGGTTCAGTGGTTAAACGTGAAAGTGAGACAGACAGACAGAGTTACTTTCGCATAAAATATTAGTATACAGGGTGTTAGGTAAATGTCGGCTCATATACCCATTTACCTAACAACCTGTAGATTCAGTCCAATATCCTCTGAATTTTCATTTGGTGATTTACATTAACATTAATTTCTTTATTTCGGTATGATCTCTACTGGTAGAATTATGCACCTAGCTAATAATTTTTCCTCTAAACAAGTGACACTGAAAAAGCTTAACTATTCTATACAATGAAGCTTTTTCAGTTCTGTTTTGAACAAGTAGATGATTTTCCGCAAGTTTTCAGTCACCACAGTAGAAGTAGAATGAGACAATGATTCAATAATATTATTTCACTTGTAAATTTTTCTGAATATTGTAATTCTGATAAACAGTTGTGAATCTTATGTAAATCACGGAAATTAAATACTGTTTTCCTGTATTTCCATTTCTGATTTCAAACTTTTCACGGCATTTCGTTTTTCATTGAAATTTTCAAAATACACATGAAAGATTCCCCCTGTATATGCATTGTTGTATTTAAACAACGAATCTATTAATTTATACTAATTAGCTGTTAAAAAGGTCAAGTTTTAATTACTTTAGTAGACGGAAGCGTTAATAATCTAATAACATGGTATATTTATAAAGTTAACAGTTCACCTACTTAGTTATTAATTTTAACAAATTAACAACCTTTAATTTTATGTTAATTGACTTTGCTTCGGTAGCATAATGCGAAACACCATTTCAATTTTGACATAATTTATTAACTACAAATAGTTAGGATATGACAGTTTACGACCCAGCCTGTGGTCTATAAAATGTTTAGTAAAGCTTAAATATTATTTTTTACAATGTTGCCTTTTATGACTAGATATCTGTTTAGTATAATTTATTTCCATTGAGTTGTCATCTAGATTTTTATGGCGAAACTATAATTGAATTATGTTTTTGTTAGTGTCCCAAAGGATATTTTTGGACTTAATTTAGTCTTCAATATGGTTTACTGGGTGGGAGTCACGGTGTAGATCCTGGCCAATTAAGAGTGAGTGATAGGAACGAGTAGAAACTAGTAGATAATGAAAATAGTCACCAAGATGTCCTATCGTGCGTGAACGATTCTTTTTATCGTGACACCAATAGATTTTTTTTAAACCAAATTATGACGACTAAAATTTACTCCCCTTAAATCGATATAATGACACGAAACGTCAACTTCGTGCTTTTGAAGGCCTTGGGACCTGATTAGGTACTCATTTGCCTAAACCGCCCCATAGTTAAGGAAATTCAGTACTAGCATTGGAAAACCACTATATTTCTATTTTTTCGAATAAAATGAAGAGGCAAACACTTATTAAAAACATTTCAAAATGCATCATAATGAAGACATTACTTACTACATCGTAGATGCCAGTTTAATCCGATAAATCATTTTTAATACACCAACGTAAGCGTTGTGCAACCAAATCGAGTGGTATTCCTTTCATCCGACTCTACCTTTAAGATGCACCTCACAGCCCAGTCCATTAACTGCACCTCAGGCGAGAACAAAAGTATAAAAATGGACCGAATATTTACATCAAATATTTAATACTACCATGACCTCACGCGGCTCAGCAAATTGAACTATTCCCGCCAGCCCGGTGGTCTGGACCCTACGCTTGTCCATTGTTCCGGCGATCTCCCATTTTGTTTGTGGCCACATAATTAACAGCCGCCCAGTGAGATCTCTGTTAGACACGCTCGGTTATAATAACCCCCGCGATGATATTTTTATAATGTCAAAATAAAGTCGGCCTCGTTCACACCGTGGCGCGCGGCCGCAAAAAATTGGTGGCGAGCCGTAAATTCGAACGGAGGTTGAATCTCTGAGTTGTCATTAAGGTAATAAACATTCCTAGTGAATATACATAGTATCCCACGTTAGATAAATCATTAGGTAAATGGCAGTCATCCTGTATATCGTTAACTGGGTGACTCTACTGACACATGTAAATAATTTTTATGGTTAATTTAGAAAATTTATCTAAGCTAGAAACGCCTCTATTTTACACAAAACAAGAAAGCGATTACATACAGAAAATACAATAAGTCGAAAACGCATAATTCAAGCTCATTGCTATGTAAGCTTTTCTATAAAATGATGTTTTTCAAGGGAAAACAAATAATACAATGATACTGTATCTTTTACATAACTTAATTTCAGAGCGGTTGAATCCAGATAATAAGAGAATTCAACACATCTAATACTTACTTACACATTCCTTTCTAAATAATGACGCGCATCTTTCGTGTTGAATAATAGCTTCCACTTCTTAATCGCATATTAATTCATCACCCTAAAACGTCTTTTATTCGTCTTAACGTTCCGAACGTTCGCTTCGACTGTAAAAAGTTTACAACGGTGTGAGTTCGTCCCGCAGCGGGCTATAAAAGACTCGCGGGCCGACCTACACAAGAAATTAGGTACCACATTAGAGAGCCGAGGTGATAATTACGTTACAAAAAACCGACTCGATGAGTTAATATTTTGTTATGTCCCGATGACTCTCCGATATCGATATAAATATACTTTTGTTGCTATTATTTTTTCCTCCCGATTACGTCAGGCCGAGAACATTAATCGATGAATTCTGATCTTTGTGTCTCGATGAATGCGCAAGAGCATATTAAGAATGGGTATTAATCAGTAATTATAGTTATTTTATTAAATGTGGACGGGGATTTTATTTATTGCGGCATTAAAGCTTTTGAGAGCGATGAAGTCGTAAGCTTTTTTATTTATGTGAGCTTACAAATTACAACTTAACTTCGAGCTAATTTAATTTCAAAATATTGTTATCTTGTTTATTTTTTACAGAGAAACTGAATAAAGCAATTTATTGAGGAAATAAACTTACGTAGTTGCTAAATCCTATGCTTCGTAAAGTGTACTAACTCTGTTAATCTTCTACAAGTTAAATGAAGCAATATGGAGGCATCAAACTATTCAATTAAATCTAAAATTGATCGTAAACAATCAAGTGCATTGAAGAATATAAGCCACAGAACGAGTTTACGCAACTATCGGAATTCCTTCGCACTGTGGACTGTGGTGGCCAAAAAGCTGGATAAAATCGAATAGCGTTGTAAGATGGAACTCGGTTTCAGTTTTTCTAATATCCCATTGAAAGCGCTTTTATAAAATCTATCTATTGCAGTAAGTCAGTGACAGTTATGACACATGACTTTTTGTTTGACACTAGTTAGATTGTGCTATAGTTCCAAAATACTGAACTGTCCTACCCCTGACATTGACAGTGGGGCGCCACCGTCAATACCGGATCGCTGGTTCCGATTTTTGCCATGTCGGAAACCATATAGTTGAACGATGGTAGCGCCCCCCTGTCATTGAGTTTGGTGGGACAGTTCAGCGTGGGTCATCTATAATCGATTATTAATATTGATAAATATAGCCGAAATTATGTTCCAACCAGCTACTAAGTTTTTTTAATTCTTGAAATAGTATAAACTCTCTTTCTGGCGCAGTCGGGTCAAACAAAAATTTATTCGAAAAACTTACAGGGCTACACAGTTTGTCATTTTCATAAGTATACCTTGGATAGAAATGTATTGGGAAGAATTCCTTATACCAAAATCTTCTGTCCCATTTCCGTACAATCCGTGATTCACATAAATCATGGCCACCCTACCGGCCAGATGCGCGCGCGCCGTGTGCGGTTCGCCTAATAGCTAATTGTGGGCTGGATTAGCCACGCTCGTCGCGGGCCCATTAGTGTTGCTCACCGAACGTTAATTGATCCATGTTGGATCTATAGTTTTAGCAGTAAACTTACGAAACGCACCTGGGAAGGATTAAACAATTTGATTGGAGATTTCTAAGGCTTTCCGTTAATTATGGATTTGCAAACTTTTAGTCTCGTTTACACTCCACACCTACATATACAGGTTCACTGTAAGTATCATCCTACACTAGATCATCCGATTTCATCATCAGTTCATTCAGTCTCCACTGTTGAATGACCCTTTCTAATTTACCAGAAGCAAATGAAGAATTTATCCTACCACCATACTATTTACCTGGTGCGATTTTGCAACAAAAATGCCAGCCTTTATGGTGTCAACTATATCTGTCACCGCCACCACATCATGTTTAGTCTACCCATAAAACTAACAAGTCTAATCACTCCACTCCTAGTAAACAAACACTGGCATGGCCAATGACGAATTATTGACAGATCAACGCAAACACCGCACTTGACCACGTACTTGTATGTTTTGAAGGGCCCCGTCTTTCTCATGGGTAGAGAATCAAAACAATAAATAAATACGTAACAGACAATACACCAACCGTTATGGTTTGAAGTAAGGAACTATAAACCAAAACTTCGCGTGCGACTTCTTTCTAACGCACAAGAAATTAAGGATCTTTCATCATTCAGACAACTTTTGTGCAATAAAAATGCGAGTTAGCAGAGATCAGCTACAGTCTCATTATTTAAATGTGATCTCGTAATCTCAACGAGTATAAAAGTATTACATTTACCCAATCTTTCCTCCATCAAGCTGACTTATTGCAGCATTTACAAGCCACATGATTCAGACACTTAAATTAACTTGCTACCTTGAAACCTGCAATTAGCCACCGCCATCAAGACGTGTCGCATCTCTCACCTACTCAAACCTTTCCCAAGCCAACGAGGCTTGCATTCACGAGATAGTCCCAAGAGGCATAGTAGGTGGCGCCACATTAAAAGTTTTCCACGTTGCGAGCCTGCTCGAGGCCCCATATTAGTCGGCCGTATTTCACGAACCGACGGTCGAGGTGAGAACATAATAAGCGGTTCGGGTCCATTTTTAATATTCCGGCTTCATTACACGTATTACCAACGTCTTGGGTGGCGAATTCTATCGCGAACGCTCTTAATACCGGGTTATTAAGGCTGTCCGGGCGCAGGGGCGGGCCGAACCGCCGATTTATTTGAATTTTTGCCCCGACTCAATTTGGGAAATTGTTCAGCCGGCGGCATTCGCGAAATTAAGACGTCAGCGTGATTGCAGCAAGGCGTTTCATTATGTAAATGTTACGAGCTAGCCGGTGGGTGGCGTTATTATGCCCAATGCGGTCACGTATCAGGACAATTCTGATTTATTATTTTGTAAGGCTTTGAAATATGTCGGCCGCGGACTCCTCGGTTGAGAGTGTAACAGATTACGTCGATTACTTTTATGGTAATGCTCGTCTGAGTGTGCGATTATGACGCTGAAGCCACAGTTCTTCTGGGTGTATTGTTGTGATGATAGAACACGACTGCGCCATTTGGTCTGAATTATTTTTACGATCGCCGATGTGCGTAAAATCGTAATGCCGTAGTGGCTCTTAAATGTAGTTCAAGAACATTATGACCGATATGAACGTTATAATTTTAAAATATACTTTAAGAAAATGATACGTTAAGATACACAGCACACTGGATAAGGCCAATGATACCCTTCAAAATGTCACTTTTGCACACCATTCAAACCTTCATGCTACTTACCTTGAAACTACTTGATGTCCTCATCCCATTCATATTCTCTCGCAGATCCTGTCATCCCAGATGGAAGTACGCTGCAAGTGTCACGGTCTGTCGGGCAGCTGCCAACTCCGGACCTGCTGGAGAGCCACTCCTGACTTCAGGGTCGTCGCGTCTACCATAAAGAGGCAGTATAGAAAGGTAGGTTTTTTAAAAAGAGTTCGTCATTTTATTGCATAAATCACATACTTATATTCCCGAACGAAGAGACCCCTTAATAATGGAAAATGGCTAGGACAAAGAAGAAGACTAATATTCCCGCTAACCCCTCCAGCTAAGCTAAGGCTGAGTTGCACCACCTAATTTGACAGTAACTATAACACTATCCGGTGTATTTTGTTTGGAGTTTAACAGATTTTTGACGTTCGTCAAGTTAAAGTAAGATGGTGCAACCCAGCCTATATTTTTTATAGATACTATTGTAAACCCTTGATAGAGGCTGACAATGGTGCCTGAATTTCTCGAGCTGCTTCTTCTTAGTACTGGCACTACTGGCCCATTTACTGTCCCAAAGCAATGGTAGAGTTAGAGTAATACGGAAGTGAAAAAGTGCCTATTTGCATTGCTCCAATAGGTAAAAAGAATTGTATAAAATAGTAGAGTATTATTATTTACTAACCTTTTTTATGTTAAAGGCTCTCATGGTGGCCCAAGAGGAACTCAACAACGGACTGTCAGTACTAAGAGGCCGGCCTCGAGGGAGGAGGAAGAGCCGAGCAAAGCCAGCGCCGAAGACTAGCTTACTGTTCTTTGAAAAGTAAGTATTATATTTATATCACTTTTGAATTGCCGTTAATTTGTAAAACATGACAACTTGACAACTAAACAAAGAAGTTTCAGCAGAAGTTTCGTCACAAGTCTCAGCAAAAATAAATTTTGTTTTAAATGACTCTACATCGAAATATATCTCCACAAACCTTAACTCAGTAACCTAGCTCTTTTTGACCTTGTCCATTGTCGACAGTGATATAGATGAAAAAGAACAGGTGTAGTGCGTCAATCAATAAAACCTAATAAATACACACCTGAATTCCCATCTTACCTTTCAGATCCCCAAGTTTCTGCGACGCGGATCCAAAGACCGATTCAGCGGGCACATCAGGTCGGGTCTGCCGTATGGGCAGGACCTCTCGTGCTGGTTCCTGCGACCTCCTCTGCTGTGGGCGAGGACACGCACTCCTGAGGAAGTCCAGCATCAAGCCCTGCAACTGTACCTTCCACTGGTGCTGCAGGGTCGACTGCCAGAGGTGTAAAGACGAGAAGTGGATCGCGGTCTGTAAATAGGCTGATTGATGCATTGGATGAGAAAATGTTATCTAAAAGGTTTACACAGTTTCTAAAAGTTCGACCTCTCAAAGAAGAACTGAAATCTAACTAGAAATAAGAAAGATCAAGGGTTTTTTTATCTGGAATTAATGACGTCACATAACACGCTTCCATACTATGCCATATGGGGCAAGACCTCTCGCGCCGGTTCTTGCGACCTCCTCTGCTGTGGGCGAGGACACGCACTCCTGAGGAAGTCCAGCATCAAGCCCAGCAACTGCACCTTCCACTGGTGCTGCAGGGTCGACTGCCAGAGGTGTAAAGACGAGAAGTGGATCGCGGTCTGTAAATAGGCTGATTGATGCATTGGATGAGAAAATGTTATTCTCGTTCAAATTAGGAATATGCAGTTTTGATCTTTATAAAAGAAATACTGAATGAGGTAGAAATAAAAACTATTTTAGCGTCTAAACGCCATGTGCGAAATTAGCTAAGCGTGATGTCATATCACATAAACATACTAACTAGTATGGGACGATTTGTGTTGTTTCAACGTGAAAAATAAAGTCATGAGATTACTAAACATCGTGGATCGAAACGTCTTAAATATCACTAGAGATTTTTGAAAAAGAAAGGCGCTGGATGGTTTGATAATGCCAAGACTTAAGTAATTTGAAGAAATCATATAAACTGCATATTCCCTAATCCCTATTTTGAAGGTGGTGATGGTGATGATGAAATTTTGAAGGCAATACGAGAATCGAATATAGGTTTCTTTGAAGGGCTCCCCAAAAAAGGCGTTCGATGAATGTTTAACCAAATCTATTATTATCTAATACTCCTATTGCCATTTGCTTAGACAAATTGTATAAAAGTAATGTAGGTTAGTTCGATATTGACGATCAGTATTAATGTTAAGCAAAAATACTTAAGTAAGTAACTTCCATGAATTTTGTAAATATATTAACATTCCAATTTACTCTACATTCCCAGTGCCGTGATATTTATTGACTTTACTATTTATTCTAATTTTAAGGTCCTTTAAATGTCAGTACATTTTGTAAGAAAGTAATAAATTAATAATAAAATACGATAGTTTTTCACTTACCAATGCATTCAAATACTTATTACAAACAAGGAACATATGTTTTGTAAAGCGACAGCCCTATTTCTGTAAAATATCATAGACAGAAGCTTCTTTGTGTAAATAATTTCATTCAAGTATCGCGATAAAAAGATTCGGCAAAAAGCAACATCAAAGATCACCCAAGTAGCAGAAGCGACATCTGAATGAGTTCTTGGCAATTATCCGGTTATTTCCGGTTAATTTGCCCACTCGACTCGAGAGCCCTCTGCATCCAACGCGTTTTTGTAAACAAACTGCCTAAACATTGATGTGAATGGATTTTTTTGGAGTTAAGAGATTATGATACTTTTTGAATGGCTCTTATTGAGACTTTGATGTATTCTCAGATCAATATTATGAGAATAGTCGCTTACTATTCAAAGCTTAGTTACTCTAAACAAACTGAAATTGAAAATGGTAGAGCCGCTGATCAACATAAATGTTTAACTAATGAAAGTGATTAATTAATCAATAATAATTATTATTGTTTAGTCCTCGTAAGTATTAACAATATTAACTTGCAGCATTAAAACAATAGGAGCAAGTAAATAGTAAGTACTCGTTAATAATACCTACCTAAAGTTTTAATACATCACTGTATGAATGAACAACGAATGCATGTTCTCTCTTTCATGAGTAGGCAATACAAGAAAAGGATGGGAATTATTTTCTAAAACTTGACATTCTTTGAGAGGATTACAGCGCGAAGTGATGACTTAATAGAGTGCGCTATTGTTGCGAGCACAACATTGTTGCAGAAAAAACGGTCATGAGCGAGCATGAAACGTACCGAGAGATCCGTACAACATCAACCGTTTTCGTACCGCAATACATACCTTATAATATTAATTAAATAATAACTACTCTAACAATATAATAATGAGTGATCCAGAGCAATTAAACTTCAGGCCTTTTCTTGTCTAGTGCCTAAGGGTGTTTTGAAACAGTTGCTTTACAGAACTGAACATTCTGTGAAAGAAATATGCTTAAAACAGGACAGGCAGACAAAATACTTGTGTTAAATACTGACTGTTAAGTTAAACATTTTGAATTTGCATTTATATTATTTGTAATTTCGCCTCTTTTTTACTTCCATGGCTTTTGCTATGATAAAGTTCAAAATACATACATGAAATTTTACACTTACATTTTTTTTTTTTCGAGACAAAAGGAAAAATTAAAACAGTGGACTTAACTAGGTACATGAGTAATTGAAATAAATCAAGCAGAGTATTTAAGTACCAAAACCACATGGTAGAGTCGATTCATAACAAAATCCCATCACAAGATATTAACAAGGAACCCTAATATCAGAACAGTGCCTTCAGTTATTACGCACGGTTGATTGAAGACCTGCAATGGGGATCTTCTATTCTTGTACTGTTTTTGCGAGCAAACAGGAAAAGGTGATGCCGAAACGAATCGATTTCAAGTGTTTGGAGTTAAGTATGTTTCGTCACGCATCGCAAGCATTTGACGTTTTATATGACAGTGTTCTGACAACTTAATAACTGCAGAAATCGATCAGCAAATCGATTGAGCTGTCAATATTTGGAAACCGATCGCAGTTGGTGACAATGAATGCTAGTCACTGAGGTAGGTAAGATATCAGATTGGGCTGACAAAATTTTAATCCATTTGACATCTAACATTTACCTCATCTTTCCAAATTGCATAATTTCAGATAGAGCTAACCGACAGTAGCGGTTGGATTTTCCAAATCAGGAAACTTCTGTTCTTATGTCGCACCAAAAACTTTTTAGTTTTTAATAAAAATGAAAATAGATAAAAAGGCTTACGGACGAAAACTACTGCTCAAACACCTTCAAGTGGTGATAAAGCCGAATCCCCGCATGTGCTACTCGTATAAAACAAATCGCATCTTATATATGACGTAAACAATCTGAATAAACCCCTATCACCAATTTAGAGCTAAGCCAATCAACCGCATTGGCACTAATTACTCCGCACGTGACCCCAATTAAGTTGTTTCCAAGGCGGGCGCAAGGTCGTACGCATTACCTAATAGTATTAGAGGATTAGTGATGTGCTCCTAATTCCCGAAGCCCGTGCACTTGTGCGGGATCGCAGCGAGAGCCGCCACTCGCCCTCGCGGCGCGGGACCAGTGCGGTCTCGTCGGAGGAGCTCGGGAAAGGTAAGTTTTATATTCTAACTTAACTAATATTGCCAGCAATTTGTAGACGTGTGAACAAAATAAACATTCTGAAAACAAAACCATAAGAAAATACAAAAATAGGGATCTAGCAATTAAACTGAAATATTATAATCAACGTTATAATAAAAAGATTAAAGACGACGACAAAATAGATGATAGAATTTTACTTAATAAATGAACTTTGTCCAAATCGGAAATCTCTTAGTGAATTCGCTGAACGTGTTCACAAACACTCACAATGGACAAATGTACCGTAAGTTATCTTTGAGTAACAAAATTTTCCACAGATTTACTTTCACAACTGCCTACTCAACCAGGCAAGATGAAGGACGGCCTGAACATAGCAACGCTGCCCAGCCCTCTGGACCGGTATACCCTGGACACCAAGCTTGGTTCGGGCATATTCGGAGAGGTCTTCAGGGCCTCCGACACCCAAGCAGCTGGAAAAGCAGTGGCAGTCAAAGTCCAGACGTACACGGATGACACCGAAATCCACATCCAGAAAGAATATAAGATTCTAAGGGACTTCACGAAACATCCCAATTTGATTGATTTTTATGGTGTGTTCTGCGAAAAGTCGGAGGGGGTGAAGAAGATATGGTTCGTTTTGGAGGTAAGCATTGTACAGTTCTAGTTTTCTAAAGATTTAACTTTATTTTATGTACTTTTAAAGTTATAGATAGGTATAACTGGAATTATTTGAATACCGAAACGTGAGAAGGCCGATGTGAACAAGTTTTCCATTTATTTGTTAATTTTTTATCGTTTGTACAAAAGTGAGCTCATTTAGATTCCGCCGCATCAATTTAACTACATTGTGTTTTCAGTTGTGCGAGTTCGGATCTGTCATCGACATTGTCAGAAAGCTACACGCGACCGACAGAAGAATGTCCGAGGAACACATCGCTTACATTCTCAAATATACGATCAAGGTGAGTCCATATTCGACTGACTATAAACATGTCCCTCGTCACATTCAAGCCGAGATGGCTGTTTATAAAACAAAGGGGCTGCCAGTCCACCTTTCAACCGCAGAATCAATTGGTGGATACTTTGAATGCAAACTCGCAAACTCAATTGTTCTCGGATCCTGCGATTCCGCTGCCCTTGTGACGTGGAATAAAATATTACCCGACGAATGTCCACGTACGTTGAAATACTATCTAGGGCCATTACTTAAAATGCACGCCGCTTTATTTGATGTGATTCGCGACGGAACAGTCGAACTTGTCGCTGCGAATGTCGGTGGCGTCCGAGCGCAGCGCCGCGGCCCCCCATCGCGGCGCATCGCTCAATTATCGTAAATAATGCTCGCACACACAAGATATACGGACCTCGCGCGCAGTAGCCAAACATCTCTAAACTCCTGCGCATCATCACAAAAACCCTCTTACTCCAACGACTTTAAGACCCGAATCGTATGCGTCACGGCAACCTCATAGGCTTTTAAGAGCAAACGGTCCGGATAAATGCGTATTATCTTTATGCAAGCCACTTGCCTCACAATACCGGTGCTCCGTCCTTTTCGTTCGGCAGATCTTCCACGCATATCTATCGATGTTGCATCTCGTAAGCTACAATCAGAGACAGCTTAGTGATGTTAGGATAATCGATAAAGATCTTATCGACAAAAAAGTTTATAATGAACACTTAAAAGCATTGAGTTGTACATTATGATAAAAATACTGCGATAATATTAACTACTTTGGCACATACAAATAAATACATTATAATTATAACTTTAATTGTGTTTTTCATAGTTATTGAACAAATTACAATAACAAAATCCTAATCAATTGGTAGAATAAGATGTCTATTAATCTTCTCTGTGTATTTTCAACTAACGTTATCTACTGAGAAATTATCTAATCCTCCAGGCGCTACATTACACGTTTTTTCACATTTCATTTCGTCGACAACTCTTTGAAAACCTTTGCAAATTAAATGTGTCAACATCAACAAAAACGACATCTGTCCGACAACGAACGTCCCTAAAAACTAAACGTCCGTAATGAACGCATTAAACACACTGATATATCAGCCGGCGGAGCGCCCAGACAGCTGCGACGGCGCAGATACGTATGCAAATGGTCCCCAATGAATCTCGGGGGCGTGGACCATTGAGTGACACTGACGCGGCTATCGCGACCGACTTCAGGGTCCCACGTATCACTAAGTATCCAAGCAAATTAAATTTTATCTTTTTAAATGACAAACAACACTATTATTTTTATTGGTTCAGGAATCTCATAATTGGTTTTGCAGTCTCTTTGTTTTTAGATGCTTATTGCATTGGAAAATATGTTTAAAAGAGCTGGTCTTAAACAGGAAAAGTCTCATTAGAGTCAAATAAAAAAAATGTTTTTAAGCATTAGCATAACATGCCACAAATATCGATATAATGTGACAGCCTATCATAAATACATACTTCAAGTAGGGTTCCCAATATACGTAGGACTCTTAACCCCCGAACCATTCTGGGGAGGCGGTCACTCCATCACTCCGTCAACGCGTTGACTCCCGCTATTGGTTCGATAAATCCATCTCACGTCCGCATTTATTCTAGGGCCTCGTGTACCTGCACGAGAATAAAGTGATCCATCGGAACGTGCGGTGCAGCAATATTCTGATCACGAAGGACGGCGAAGTGAAGCTGACTGATTTCGGGCTGTCATCCAAGTTGAATGGGACGCTCGATAAAAGTAACACGAACGTCGGCTCGCCCAGCTGGATGGCTCCTGAGGTAGTGACGTGCGGCGATGACGGATACGGGAACCGAGCTGATGTATGGGCCTTGGGGATAACGGCTATAGAAATGACAGACGCGAAGGCTCCGTTTCAAGATATGCACCCGACTAGAGCACTATTTCAAATCGTCAGGAATCCACCGCCTGGAATCGGAAAGGCTTCAATGTGGTCTAATGATATAAATGACTTTGTAACTGAGTAAGTAGTAGTAATTTATATTCTGGTAATTAAGTTTCCTAATTGTGGAAATACTTATGAAATGTTTGTTTAGGTGCTTAGAAAAAAATCCAGAACATCGCCCCTATATGGTGGAACTGGAAGAGCATCCTTTCATACAATCAGTTCCTGAAAATGATTACCACGTAAGTGAATAAGTAATTTTTAATACATAAGATAATTATAAGACAGTTTATACTATTTGTATGATGTTACAGCTTACGACGGAATTGAAAAAGTTGGCACTAGATTTGAAATCAACAGAAGGTTTACCAAAAAAACCAGAGAGAATAATTAAGAACAGCCTTTTGACGACTGAAGGCGTTACCGAACCGGAAACGATGCAGGTCGAAGATTTAGCGGCTTTAGAACACCTAACCGAAGAAAATATTCTTGCTGAACTGCAAACCAAATTGGCCAAAGGATCATTTACATCATTCGTCGGCGATATTCTTCTAATACTTAACCCGAATACAAATGATAACATTTATAACAAAGAAGTAAGTAGAGATTTCCAAATCATATTTACTAGGACTTACAAGATAAGTCAAGTTAATGAATTCATTATTTTGATTTACAGTATCATAGAAAGTACGAATGCAAATCAAGATCAGATAACGAGCCGCATATCTTTGCCGTAGCTGATAGTGCTTACCAGGATGCCCTACATCACAACGAACCACAACACATAGTATTTTCTGGAGAAAGCAAGTCTGGGAAAACCACAAACATGAATCATGCTTTATCACATCTGACACATTTGGGCGCTATGAAAAATAACACAGCTGAAAGAATTCAGAAAGCAGCAAAAGTTATACAATCGTCCCTTAGTGCT
Organism: Ostrinia furnacalis; assembly: GCF_004193835.3. NCBI lineage: Eukaryota > Metazoa > Arthropoda > Insecta > Lepidoptera > Crambidae > Ostrinia > Ostrinia furnacalis. The sequence continues at coordinate 54,965 of NW_021132589.1, read as the reverse complement.
GCAACTCCTATAAATGCAAATTCAACGAGAGCAATCTTACAAATCCAAGTAACGTATGGCAGTTCAGGAAAATTAAGTGGCGCCATATTTTGGCTTTATCAGCTTGAGAAGTGGCGTGTGTCGTCTACAGACATGTAAATATCAAACAAATATTAATAAATTTCTATAATTTTATCATATCTATTACAAAATTAGGTCTGTTTCAGGTCTCATGCCAACTTCAATCTACTATACTATTTTTACGATGCGATGGAAGCTGCGAATCGCTTGGACGAATTAAATCTCGAAAAAAATCGGAAACACCGATATTTAAGAATATTAGATGAACCAACAAAAGGAACAAAAGGTGTTCGAGAAACTCCACTAGAGAATGTTGAAAGCTACAAGGAATTTATTGATAACCTGAAAGTACTAGATTGGGAAGAAGAAGACATAACATTTCTAGAAACTGTCCTGGCGGCTATTCTTATACTCGGAAATGTAAGATTCAAAGACGGCAAAAGTGGATCTGCTGAAATTGAAAATCTGGATGAAGCTAAGAAAGTAGCCAAGCTGCTATCTCTTGAAGAAGTGAAATTTCTTTGGGCTCTCTTAAATTACTGCTTGATAGAAAGTGGGACTGCGGTAAAGAGGAAACATTCTACTGACGAAGCCAGAGATGCTAGGGACACATTAGCGGGAACTCTATACAAAAGACTAATCGATTGGATGATTAACCTAATTAATTCGAAGTTATCATTCATGAGATCAGTATTGTAAGTAATGCACAATAGTTTTATGATATTCTACTATTTTCATCTGTATTTTAACTTCCCTTTTTGCATTACAGTGGCGACAAATTTTCAGTGAGTCTATTAGACATGTTTGGCTTCGAATGCTACCACAGAAATCGTATAGAGCAATTAATCGTTAATACAACAAACGAACAAATACAGTTCCTGTATAATCAGCGGATATTCGCTTGGGAAATGCAAGAAACAGCTGAAGAAGATATCCCTGTTGTGTCATTGCATTTTTATGATAATAAGAACTCGGTAGACCAGCTCATGGGCAGACCTTTGGGTCTGTTTTACATACTAGACGAAGCAAGCCGAACGGGCAGTGGACAGGAGTTTATAATGAGTATGTTCAACTTAAGTACGATTTAGAGAAAATGGTATTAGGTACTAATTTATTTTTATCTCTCAGGCACAATCAGAACCACTTGTAAAGGACCATACATAAAACTATCTGGAAGTCATGAATTCAGTGTGGCACATTACACTGGAAAAGTAAACTATGACGCAAGAGAGATGGCTGACAAAAACAAGGATTTCTTACCCCCGGAGATGATTGAGACGATGAGGGCTTCAACAAACATCACGGTTCAGCAGCTGTTCAGGAACAAACTGACGAAAACTGGGAACTTGACTGTATCTTCAGCTCAACCAAAAGTAGCGGTGGTGAGGTCCAAATCTGAAAAGGAAATGGAAAACATTAAGACAAGGGTAATAAGTCCTAATAAAGTGCACTTAGTCCTAATAAATGAAGTAGATAAATATTATTTTGCAGAATAGTAATCATAAAATTATTTACAGAAATACAATACAGTATCAAAAGGGCAATACTCACAAGTGCACAGGATGCGAACGGCCGCAGCCACATACAGGGCTACCAGTCTTGAGATCCTGAAGCAGCTTTCGATTGGCCCAGGGAGTGGGGGCACACACTACGTTCGATGTATCAGAGCAGATCTAAATGATAACCCTAGAGGATTTCAGACTGAAGTCATTAGGCAGCAGTTGAGGGCTTTAGCTATTCTGGACACTGCTAAGGCTCGACAAAGCGGATATTCTTCTCGGATACCTTTTGCTGAATTTATTAGAAGGTTCGAAATATTTTTAAACATAATTTAACTTATCCTATCCTATAAGCACCATAATGAGTATTAAACCTTACAGGTACCGTTTCCTAGCATTCGATTTTGACGAAAATGTGGAAGTCACCAAAGATAACTGCAGACTGCTTTTGATACGTCTCAAAATGGAAGGATGGGTCTTAGGAAAATCGAAAGTTTTCCTGAAATATTACAATGAAGAATTCTTGGCTAGGTTATACGAAACCCAGGTCAAAAAAATCGTCAAAGTACAATGCATGATGCGAGCATTTTTGGCAAGAAGAAAAGCAAAGAAAGACAAGGCCAAAGCTGTACACAGTAAGTAGTATTTTCAGAAAGTAAAAAAACTGAAACTCGACGAGTTTTTCCTAAAACTTTTTGATTATTTTTTAGTCAAAGAACTAAAGAAACAACAATCGATGAACGTGACTGAAGATGAAGCTGCTCTACTTATCCAAAAAGGTACTTTTATATATTTTAAATGTATATTATGTTGGTCTAATGTTGAATCATCTACTCAATTTAGGATTCTAAGTAATAACCATTCGTTACAATTCCAGCCTACCGTGGATACATAGTAAGAAAGGCGTACGGACCACTCATCAAATCTACAGGGCAGATTGATGAAGAAACGGCGACATTTCTAAAACGATTCGCCATGAAATGGAAGAGTAGATCCATTTTCCAAGTCCTGTTACAGTACAGAGCTGTACGCTATCAGGATTTAGTTCATTTCTCACAACAGGTAAATCGGCAATAAACAATAACTTGGAATCTATTATAATAGTGTCATCTATATTGTCCTAACTTTTTAGGTACACATCTACAACCAAGCAATGCTAGAGGCTCTGCTCAACACAAGTGCATCAGTTTTGTTAGACCGCGTAGATCCTCAAGCCAAGGAAGCGGATTTTCTTGGTTCAGGTCCACCTACGGTTTGGAAATTGCCCTTCCGGATTGACCAGTTACAATATTACGATACCTCGTACATGTGCGACCCATCGGCAAAAAGCACGTGAGTAACATTTTTAATTTATCTTCCATTTTTACCATGACTTCCTTATGTGAGCAGCTTTAAACGAATTCTCATTTTATTTTAGTGACACATTCGCAAGTCAATACGATTCTGACCACGAGCAGTGGGATGAGCCGTTGAAACGGCGATTCAGTTCAGCACAAACTGAGCCCATAAAGATGTCTACAAGCACACAGACGCTCATCGCTGTGCCGTTCTGCAGAGACCCAACACAGCCGGTGCCCAAGTTACCGCCAGACGAGCCCGCGCCTCCTATCCCAAAGGCTGCTGGCAAAGACATGGGAAATCGCCCAGCCGTTTATAAAAAGAAGCCAGCATATGCCCCACCAAATTTCTACCAACCACCAGTCCCCTGGTCGGGAGTACGAGACGACAACGATATCTTAGAGAACACATCCGGAAATCTTCGGAAGACAAGTTACAGTCGAAGTCTTTACGCGATAGACGCACCAGAAATGAATCCTATAGAAGAGCTGCAGGCAATGGCGAAATCAACGAGCGACATGAATGATGATGACCCTCCATTTAATTTCCAAGCAATGCTCAAGAAGACTCCTAGAAATCGAGCTTCGATGAAGCGATCTGGCGAGACTGACAATGGTATTTTGGAGGACCGGATTCCGAGATATACCTCGCCTTATCCAAGAATTGCACCGTCTCCGGTTGCCCATGTTTCACCAGCTGTTGCGGGTAGAACAACACCAGCATCAGGCAAAGCAACGCCCACAGGGAAGAAAAGTCCTGCGCCGCCGCCGCCTCGGCCTATGAGCAGAGAACTAATCAGAAAAGACTCAAAGGAACTCATTATGGCCGCTTTGAAGAAGAGAGACTCCAAAACGGACCTACTGTGCACTGTTGTGGATAACTTGGAGAGTGAGAAAGTCGAGTTGGCGCCCGGTATCACAGTGGAAGGTATAGTAACGGACTTGTAAAATGCAAACCCAAACATGTTTTTGTAAAAAATATATTTAATCTCCATTGTACTGGAAGTCCGCATACATTTTATTTTTAATATTATGGCGTTATATTAAATTTTTTTGACAGTTAAGTTTTTAAAGCCACATGGTTTACATAAGTCATAAGATTTTGTTATGTTATGAATGAGATAATTAATACCTAATTGTTTTAAATCTCAATAGAGTTAAGTATATTAAATACAAAGTAAACCTTAAAGCGAATTATGGCGTATTATAAAAATATACACACAGTGTTACTTAAATATACATCTTAGGGCTCATCACGTTATAAAAAATATATTTATTTTAAAACTTGCTTATTCCTAAACTTATTTTATAAATTGCTTTGGTAACTTATTATAATTACTTATTGTTAAAAACTGGTCGACAGTATCTGTGGAAATGTATGGTTAAAGCTATTTAAAGGTGGGTGTTTAAATTCATATTTACAGAAGATGAAGGAAGAATTGTTTTAAGAATATTGATCGAAAAATACTCACACTGGGATAGTTTTTTTTATGAAAGCTCTCACATTTATAGAATGTGAGGTACTAATAGCAAACGCTTCGTGTGTTTTGTTGATAAACAGTGTTTTATTACAACACCCACCTAGCTGATAGAAGTGCTCATAATATGGTATATTACCAGTTTGACAGCAAATATAACCTTGTAAGGACAGAACGGTATTTCTATCGGGTGTTTAAGGATGAGCGATGCCAAATGCAAGGGCGTCCGCGGAAGAGCTTCTTGACATACCCTTACGAGCATGTCAAAATAAATGCTGTGAAAGCCTATTGACGCAGTGGCTTAATAATGGATTTGTTCTTGTTGTATTGTTGTTGTTGTTGATTGTACTTATTTTGTGAATAAAGTGTTTATATTTATATTCATAATTCATATTGACTGACGACAAGGGTCATATTTGCTGTCGGGAAATTAAAGACCCAGACTTGTGTAACGTGCAATGTAATTTGTCGTGAAATGTAACGCAGTGTGGAAGAAACTAAGTGCGAACTCTGTATCTACGTGAACTGTTACTTTAGTTGGAACTAGTACCCAAACTAACACGTAACATGTTACATGACACATCTTAATACTACCGTATTGACACACTAGTCAGTTTACATTCTTTTTGTGGTCTGTCAAAGCATCTCTTTAATATTTTTTGTCAAAGACCAGCTACAAGGTCATTTTCAAAGATAGAGTTGTGTACTTTTTGTAAAGTTGTACCTTGGAAAAAATGGTTAGCGCTACCAAATTCACGTTCATTACACGCTACGTTACATAACACTTTGAAAAAGTTTACATCCAGCTTAATATGTAAAAGTGAAAATTCATGTAAGTTACATATTATTATGTATATGTAGTATATGAAGCTCGTGGATTATTTGTACAGTTTGATATGTGTCTCATACGAAATTTTGTTTGACGACAATGTATTGTTAAATATTATATCGTTATACGTTGAGCTGACGCAATCTCAGTACTTAAATCTACTCAATGTACGGACGACGGCACACCAAGCTAAACATTGTGGCATCTTATGTAATCGTAATAAGTGCGATTTTGGAACGAATATTTATGTAAAGGTAAAGATTGATGTGCTGGCGACCGTCCATAGGGCTCTCGCTCACGGCGACTTACGAAACGCGCGACAGCATCGCTATTTACGCGCGTTAGTCGCATTTGCAACGCACTACAGAAGTGATGCCAACGCGCTACTGCATCGCTACTAACGCGCGTTAGTCGCATTTGCAACGCACTACAGAAGTGATGCCAACGCGCTACTGCATCGCTACTAACGCGCGTTAGTCGCATTTGCAACGCACTACAGAAGTGATGCCAACGCGCTACTGCATCGCTACTAACGCGCGTTAGTCGCATTTGCAACGCACTACAGAAGTGATGCCAACGCGCTACTGCATCGCTACTAACGCGCGTTAGTCGCATTTGCAACGCACTACAGAAGTGATGCCAACGCGCTACTGCATCGCTACTAACGCGCGTTAGTCGCATTTGCAACGCACTACAGAAGTGATGCCAACGCGCTACTGCATCGCTACTAACGCGCGTTAGTCGCATTTGCAACGCACTACAGAAGTGATGCCAACGCGCTACTGCATCGCTACTAACGCGCGTTAGTCGCATTTGCAACGCACTACAGAAGTGATGCCAACGCGCTACTGCATCGCTACTAACGCGCGTTAGTCGCATTTGCAACGCACTACAGAAGTGATGCCAACGCGCTACTGCATCGCTACTAACGCGCGTTAGTCGCATTTGCAACGCACTACAGAAGTGATGCCAACGCGCTACAACTAACGCGTTACAGAAACGGGACTGCATCGCTACAAAAAGTCGCCGTGGGCGAGGGCCCTTATTATGTTCAATCACAAAGTTTCAACTGCCTTACCTTACGTCGTATTATTGCTTCAGAACAATACAAAAATATTAATATAATAAATGTTTTAAATATGCCAATTTCTTTTTTATTTTCTCCATTATTCTTAAGTTAATCTCGACATTATAGTTTTTTAAATATTTTAATTTTTATAATTATAAAATACTGTCCAAATATTATGCTTTTTCAAACTCTTTTTAGCACTTCAAAATCACATCCTATATTTATTGCCAAATCTAATAATTGACTTACAGCTAATTCTTTAAATCTAAAAGCATACGAAAATATTAATATTTTTTAATCTTAAGCTCTAATTTTTCAGTCAAAATTACTTCAACTCTTGCACACGTTTTTTAAATGTTATAAAAATACCAAACTTCTAAAATCAAAGCATAGGGTTTTCCATGCAATGGTGAAATTAATCAGATTCCTTAAACATCAAGTTCTTTTTCCAATGAAATAGAAATAGTGACTATTAATCAATTCCAAAAATGTTAGAATCGTTTTAAAAACTACATTCTTAATTATTTCACTGTGGTATTGGTTCAGGGAAAAATATATTTATTTTTAATTTTATCTTATTTATTACCATACAGACAAAGTCGTCGTAAAATAAGACAATAAACCATACTAACTAAATCACGTAGACACTGACAAAAATTAGTAAAACTTGACTTATTCCATTGAGATCATTATTTACAAAGAATTTAAAAAGCCACTGTAACATAACAAAATTAATTTTGATGAATCCCTTGGGACGTGTAAAAGAGATTTTTAAAAGCTTACTTAAAAAATAAATGACTTTTATTACTTTCTATGACTTGTTCTTGATTTCATAACCATTTACGAAAAAAAATATCTGTAGTAACTTTTTTTGGTATCTTACAGCGGCTAAAACTTATAAAAATATTCACGTTCTTATACCAGTTCTTATAAATTATTATGTCAACTGGCACATTTTCTCAATAATAAGTAGATCTAACTTAAACACAAAATAAGTGTCGAATAAAACAAGTGTTTACTGACCTTTTTTGTATAATGCCGGTACTGGCCGTTATGATTATGTATAAAATAAAACATATAAAACAATACATCTATATTGTTGAGTTAATACTTTTTCGCTTGAAAGCAGAGAATAAAGAATCGTTCAAACGTGGATATAGTCTAGAATCATTATCAAGATAGTGAAGGAAGTGATCTATAAAGATTAATCTCATTGTCATTTTAAAATTTAGGCCTGTCCAGAACAAGCAGTATTTAAAAACGGATATTACTTTTATTTCAATATCAATTATGATAATGTATTAGAACATTATGGCATCAACTTTGATTTGCACACGTAAGTACTGGCGAAGTGGCGACACTGACCACTCGCAATGAAATGTTGCTTTTTTTTTTTTATTAATGCTAAATGGACCTGGTCATTTTCATTTTACCAGAAAGTAAATGTTAAATCTGGCAATCGTTTTTTAAACATCTTTGAATCACGATTTAAATTAAGTAGTATAAATGTTAACGTTACTTACTCATCATCATCTTAATAAGCAGTTTTGGCTTAGCCAAAACCTGTTGCAATCGTGTAAATGTACCTCAAAAAATCCATACAAAAGGTACGGATAAATACTAAATATCATCAAAAACCTCAATTCTTCTCACTCACAGCAGTCTCGTTCATGCCCACTTGTCCCAGCAGCTGGGCCACGCTGGGCTCGTGTAGTGTAAGGACCGCGTGGGCTTCCACCATGACCACGAGCGAGTTGCGTGCTTCTTCGTGCGCGACGCCGTGCGCGCGAGTCGCGTGCGCGTACCACGCGCCCGTAGATGGCAGCACTGCTACGCACCATTTGCATGACAGTCTGTGGTAAAAAGAAAAAAAGTAATAAATAGGCGGTGTTCTGGCTGCCAGTATTCATTGCACGAGTCTGTGGTAAAAAGTAAAAATCAAAAAAGTTAAATAGAGGCATTTTATCACTGTCAGCATATAATATTTTTCTGTTGGTTATACTCCAGAATCAAAAATTATTATCAAGATGCAGTTCACTGCTAGGTTCTGCTAATGTCAAAAAGGATAATCCCATGTTGTTTTCTACTAGGATGTGGTCTATAATAAGTACACATATGCTGAAAAGAGGTCTCCAAACGAGAACCACAATTTTAATTGACTTCTGAAGGTCTTTTACAGGTTTATTCCGCGCCTGTCGACCTTGTGTTTGCTCGACCTTGTGTTTCCTCTGCCACATGAGTTTATTCGTATTAGTTTTATTCCCATAATATTTCAACAATAACAGTTTATGTAAAAAATCTTTACAAAAACGGTTTAATAGAAGTGCTTATGTACTAACCTATTTGTTAAATGCCTGGACTTCACATGTCTTCGCCTATAGCCCCAGCTGTTGTAGATGCGTGGACAAAACGGACACGGAAACGAGGGGTTAGCATAGCATGTATTATTCTTATCTGAAAACAACCATAAATTATTATTACTATCATATTCATTTTAAAAAAATACTTGAATAGTAGTGATCAATTTGTACCTTTGCAGATATGCGCATCATTAGACACAGAATTCAAATTTTCAGTTGTGATGCTCAGAGATTCTACGATAGTCCCACTTTGTAAAACCGTTTCAACTTCTTTGTCAATTTCAATGGATTCCTTGTCTTCATCGATTATATCAAGGCTAGTTTTATCATTAGCAACGTTCAGACAAGGTTGAGTGCTGCTCACTTCGTTGATCCATTTCTTTACGCTATTATCAATGGAACCGGTACACGGTGATTTACCGGTCAAACTTTCTGGACTTATGGAATATTTCTTTTCTGTGTCCTCTAGTAATGCAATGTCTGTGTCGTTTGTGTTTTCGCCTGAATAATCTGTCAATGGCGAATCTATGGGCTCCACTTTAGGGACTATAACCTGAAATTAAGGGAAATTGTTTTAATTTATGACCAATGTGAACATGTCACTTAAAATATATCCTACTAATATTATAAATGGGAAAGTTTGGATGTTTGTTACTCTTTCACGCAAAAACTACTGAATGGATTTTGATGAAACTTTACTGTATTATTGTGTACTAGCTTTCCGCCCGCGGCTTCGCCCGCGTGGAATTTTGTCTGTCACAGAAAAACTTTATCGCGCGCGTCCCTGTTTCAAAAACCGGGATAAAAACTATCCTATGTTCTTTCCCGGGACTCAAACTATCTCTATGCCAAATTTCATCAAAATCGGTTGCGAGATTTAAGCGGGAAAGCGTAACAGACAGACAGACAGACAGACAGACAGAGTTACTTTCGCATTTATAATATTAGTTGGGATAACCCCGAATAACATAATAATAGGCTATAATTTATGACGCGGCAAAAGCTAGTTACTAATAATAAATGAAAATGAAGGAATTTATGACTGCATATTATTGAGATTTGTATCCTAATAAAACAATACAGATAAGACTTATTACTTGTCCATACTTACATAGCTTTTGGCCGGGTCTACAACGCTGACGCTTGAGTTGACCACGGTTTCAGGCTTGGGCGGACTAGTGAGCTTCTTGCATTTGTTCGTATTATTGTTGTCTTCATGCTCACTCTTCTTCCGTTTCTTTGTTTGAGTCGTAGTTGTTTTCTGAAAAACATTATGTCATCGCCTATTATTTTGGAATAGAGTGCTTTGGATCTTGAAAAGGTTCACTTGAATTCATTGAAGATCTATTTCATGAAGAGTCATAGCCACAATCAATAAACATTATGAGATTCAGTGAACTTTTAATCTTACTCTATGACTTCAGACCAACATTATCTAAATAAACGCTGAATTATTGAAAATAAAAAGCTGCACTTTACCTCATCCTCCTTGCCAGCATCATAGCCCCGGGACAAGCCACAGATCCTCAATGTTTCTGCTGTTTTCAAAAGCACTGGCAGGAATTCCTCAGTCACGTTGACCTCCCCGTTGTACATAAACGTCAACAGTGTTTTCAGAGAGGCCGTGTTGATGTCATGAAGTACTATAATTGGATCTTTGTGGGGGTTTTGCTGCAAAAAATGAGTGGGCGTTACGAACATATCTGACGAGGTAATAACACTTTTGTAGCTTTATTTAATATATTTAAGGGATACTCACTTGAAATATACTCCTAAAAACAATACTATTTGCAGATAATATCACTTTATGAGCCTTAAAACTCTGTCCATCCGATACTAACGTTACATCGGACAAGCCTTCGTCTTTATACAACTCTTTCACGTTTAACAATATGTTATTTTGATACCCGTTCCATTTTAAACTTATTTCTTGATTTGCCATAGTTATTTGTTATAAAAACATACAGGATAATTGACAAAAAGCAAATAAAAATGAAAAACACAAAGTCGAAGACGCGAAATTGGTTTGACAGTTTGACAAGCAACCAATAACTTTTTTTTAGTGATCTGGTTTTGCATTTTTTGAGCCAATTCGAAAATATTTTTATAAGATAAAAAGTTATTTAATTTTATAACACATTAAATTATGATCTTTTTTATTAGTGTTTAACTATAGTTATTTTCTGATATTTTTGTGAATAATAATTAATAGATCTGCTTAGTTAGCTCCATCTATTGGATTAAATATTATTTAAATCGTACCATGCTCTTGTTGGTTCAACATTGATACATCAACATTTTTCTAAGTTGCGATAGATGGCGCAAACAATACATTATAACGACCCACTCCGCCAGACCAGAGGTTGCAGGTTCGATCCCCGGACAATACTTGAACATTTTTTCTATAAAAGATTAAAGTTGAACTGTTGAAGCGAGGCTATTTATTTCCAATAAGCGTAAAAAATTCCCCATATTGGGCGGTGACTGGTTTCCAGGGCCACGCAGGTAAGCAGTAAGTAGGATTCAAACCCACGACAGCCAACTGGGCGAGTTCAAAAATCCAAAAATGATTGTGCTGTCATCTTTTTGGCCACATTTGGTATCACGAACTAGGTATTTGACGCTGACTGTACCTTGCCATCATCTAGCAAAGCAATCGGCCGTCAAATAAATCCGATAGATAAACTTCTGTAAAACTATAACATAATCTATTATCTATCACGGTGAAGAAGGTCTCTCTTATCTTCAAGCTAGCTCTTACAAAACTATTGTTCCCGTGCTCAGTCATTAGCCCATCCATGCAAGGAGTTGCTGGCTCTTCAATATCAGGCAAAATGTTCTCCGCATCACAAATAAAGCTTATCTCAATCTTGAGTCTGATAACCTTCATAAACGCAGACTTGAGATCGACTGATAGCAGCTTGCTTGAAGATGCACATTTGGACACCGTGAGTAATAAACGCAATGTAGTAACTACAATGTAGGTACCTAAACCTTCAAGTATATTGACAATACTAAAGGTATTAAACTACCATTCCATGTTTTCAACGAAACTATTTTATCAAATATTGGGGGCAAATGAAATAAATACAGGGTGGTAACACTAGTTCACCACCAAATAATTAACATCCATTTCACTCTCCCATCTAGTTCTCCATCGTAAGAAAGTATGGTTATCACTGCGAGATCCACCGCGTCTACACGGAAGACGAATACGTTCTGGAGATGCACCGGATCCCGTATGACAAGGACTGCGCCAACCCTGGTGACCCTCGGCCGGTGGTGTTCCTGATGCACGGACTGCTATCTTCTTCAGCAGAGTGGATTATCATGGGTCCCGGGAAAGGTTTAGGTGAGATTTTTCAAAAAAACATATTTCATTCATTTTGTAGTGCAGTTCTATTTCTTTTCAAAAATAAAGGAATGTTTTCTTTGAGTAAAATTTTCTATCTATAGTATTAAGAGTACTTTCCCTCCAGGTGGCATTACAAAATTCCACTCTGTATAGATTGTGATTAGGTACCTAGTTGCTCTGTATGTAGATAAGAGCTATTGATAAAATTAAATAATAGGTTCAGGTAAGCTTGTAGATTTTGTAGATTTGAAACTGTTCGAAATGGCGTAGGTATGTACCTACGTATTTCTTTCTTACTGAATTAATTTTATATGGTAGAGTTCAAATTGCCGGCCACTATCGACTCCCGTATGAGGGAAAAAGTCCCACATTTTTTATCTGTAATAATATTGCGCTACCACATTCATCAAACGATATTGACTTACCCCCTTACTAATAAAAAGTTATACAGTTGTTGAACACTGGTTTAACATTTCTATACAACGTCACTTTAAAACACTGTTCAACGAGCGTATAAGTTTTATTATTAAGGGGGTTAGTATCAGCGTATTATGTTTTGATTTGTGTGTTTTTCTATTAAACGGGGTTATTTTCAGCATACATTCTGTCCGAAGCCGGCTACGACGTATGGATGGGCAACGTCAGAGGAAACACGTACTCCCGAAGCCACATGACCCTGAATCCCTCTTCGTCCTCCTTCTGGAAGTATAGCTGGCACGAGATCGGTTACTACGATCTGCCAGCTATGATCGATTACGTCATAGAAGAGACTGGAGTTCCTAAAATCCATTACGTTGGATTCTCTCAAGGAACGACCACTTTTTGGGTGATGGCGTCAACGCGACCAGAGTATAACGATAAGATTCTCACCATGCAAGCGCTGGCGCCGGTGGCTTACCTAAACAACGCCAAGAGCCCACTCGTAAAGGCCATCGCACCGTTCACCAACTCGTTAGAAGTAAGTTATCTTTTGATTAGACAATCGTAATCGCTGTCAATGGACATGGATTAGCTTGAGGTCAAATCGTGTGTAAATAAACAGTAGCTGGTATTGAAACTGTAAACCACATAGTACTATTAACTAACAATGTTATAATGTTAACTAGGAAAATTGTTGTTTCCTCTACATTGTTGGTATTTGATTATAATTTCGTTGTAGTCCAAAAATAAACAATGCGTCAATAAATTACTATCGTATCCTCAATGTCATAAACAATCAAATTAAATTCACTTTACAAAATGTTTCAGCGTCTCTTCAAAATTTTGGGAACCAATGAAATTTTACCAAATGGAAAAGTCAACGAACTGGCAGGACAGTCCATTTGCTTGGAAGAAGCAATTACTCAAGTTCTTTGCACCAACCTTTTGTTCCTTATTTGCGGATATAATGAAGAACAATTGAATTCTGTGAGTTATAAAACGATTTTATTTCATAATAATCTATCCTACACAGTTTAGTCTGTCTCTCTTCTAATAAAGTAACTCATCTTCAAACTTCTATTTTATTTTGATTAATTGCATTATCCTTCACTGGTTGAGTTTTGTTGACGGTCAATTTCTGAGAGGAGTTGGGATTAGTCCCATACATCTAACTTAGCAATCTCACGCGAAATGTTTCGAAACTTGGTGTTAGCCAAAACTGATGGGAAAAACAATATAAACAAATAGCATTTATTAGCACTACTAATTTTCTACACTTTAGAGCAGTGGTTCTTAACTTAACCTTTAAGTCACGAGGAACTATTTTACCAAATGTCTTTCTTGTCAGGGACTACTTTTATTTTTTCAAAATCCTATGAAAGGGGAGGTCGATTTCTCGCCCGTGGTGCGTCGTTTTTTGCGTTGTGTTGACTGGACTCATCACGTCACCTCACTTGTTTATTACGAGTCTTCGTGGACCACTTGGAATGCCTCCAGGGACCACCAGTGGTCCGCGGACCACCGATTAAGAACCACTGCTTTAGAGAAAAAACCTATAAAGAATTTATCAATGTTCCAGACAATGGTCCCACTGATCGTCGGGCACACGCCTGCCGGCGCGTCAACCAGACAGATTGTCCACTTCGGCCAACTCTACAACTCCAAGAAGTTCGTCCAGTTTGACCACGGCCTAATAACCAACAAAATCAAATACGGTACTTTCAAACCACCCGCGTACAACTTAGACGCCATTCGAGCACCCGTATTCCTACACTACTCCGACAACGACTGGCTGGCAGCACCAGAGGATGTCGACAGACTGTCAAAAGAAATAAAAACTGTCATCGGGAAATACAGGGTACCACTGGCCAAATTCAACCACATCGATTTTGTATTCGCGATCGACGCAAAGAAGCTGATATACGACCGTTTGATGAACATCATGGAAAAGTTCAATTAATAAAAGATCTTTATGTTTAATTATAAATATGTAATCAACACTTTATGACAATACAAAACATTATTTACTCTTGTTTGTTCTTTTCAATAACTAAGCTCCAGTATTAACCTGCAATGATCAAAAGGAAAAGTTGGCATTAAATGTGTAGGTATGAGGCCCTAAGGACAAAGTGCACAATAAAATCGCAAACCAGTCGAAAAATGGTCGAAAGGCCTTTCCTTTGTATGGAGTTTTGACGGATTCGATTTTGGATTCGATCAAAAAGTGTAACTTGTCTAGGGAAGCTGATCAATTTGCGTTTGAAGAACAAAGTGATTACTAACTTACAAAATTCGACTCAGAACTACCGGACTCTGAGCATATCGTAGAGCAAGATGGAGCTGATCTGCTGTTGTGTAGCCTCATGAAACTAGCGTCGATATCGGACTGCCTGGTGCTTTGCTTTTTGCTCTTCACAATCATGATTTCTCGTCTCACAATTTCCCCAAAAGTATTTTGGACTGAAAACATTTCATAAGGTCATTGAATTATAAATTATTGGATAGCAACCAACATTGCATACTACCTGTACTAAGTAAGTATGTTTACCTTTAGTGAGAAGATCGATTGGGTTTTCTTTTTTACTGCATGGAGCGTCCAATTGTTCGTCACTTAGAGTTGGTTCATTTGTTTTGTGAAGTACTTGTAGTAGAGATACATGCCTAAAACTCTGCAATATAAATATGTGGGTACTTCTCATTTACACTCAAATTTGATGGTCACACAATAATAGTTCATAAACGGTATAAGTTAGAACAATAACTTTGAAATCAGATGATAAAATATCTATTTACATACAATATAAATTTTATCGTAATAGAAGCAAAAATAATAGGAAAAAATTACANAACTATTTGCCCAAGGATCTATGCTATAGGATATAAATGTTTGTTAAATCGTTTTCACAGTATTTTTATAAAAATTTCAGCTTGTAAACTGACGCTAAAGTGGAAATTTACAAAACCTGTGTGGACTTATCTTGATAGAATTCTTAAATACTAAACTAATCGCAATATTTTCTCAATTAACTATTTAGACGACGAAATTGCCTAACTATTTATGCCTATAACATATTTGTAGTATTACTGGTTAATGATTGTAACGAGTTGAAAAAGTACTGTTTTTGCACCAAACGGCGTAAACGCTCTTAAGTAAGTACTATTTATATTATGTTATTGCTATTTGTCTATAAGACAAAATATATTTTTTATAAACACTTAAGAGTCATTTACAGTCATAAAGTTTGAAAATATTATTGCTGTGAAGTACAGAATCACTTTCGTGGCATCAAAAAATTCAAAACGTTAAAGCTTCCAAACGAGACTCACTATTTGACTGATTTACTGAGAATACAATCTTCACATCAAGCGCTACAATTAATGTTTACAAAAAGTTGAAATAAGTTAGAAATAAAATTCGCCACGAAGGTGACGATGAGAACCGTGGCGATGAGAAATACCCATGTACAGTCATTTTACAATATTCTACTATCATCATCATTATTTCAGCCATAGGACGTCCACTGCTGAACATAGGCCTCCTGACCTCCCCCAATGACATTCTACTATGTAAGTATGTAATTAAAAAGAAAAAAAACATACATACAGCGGAACATAGAACCTCCTCCTTTTTTGAAGTCGGTTAATAAACAATAATTACCTCATTCCTGCAATTTTTCATAGTAATAATCATTTCAGAGTCCGTATTTTTTACGGAGCTCCCTCTTCTGTTGTCCTCGATACAGCATTCATAAGGTTTTGGAACTAATGCTGATTTATCAAAGTTAGGCGATTCGGGAATAGGAGACTGCACCACAGTCTTCCACGAACAAGTCTTGTAAAAGTTCTGCAACTCTATTTTGAGAGAATTGTTCTCTCTTTTCAATTTGTCTATTTCTGACTCTTGACAGTTGCACCTTTGTTGTAATAATTCGATATTATTTTTAAACGTTTTGAGGTCTTCGGACTCTATGTTGCATGTTTCGCACGCCTCGTCCACCATCCTTACTCGGATAGACGTGCATTTATGAATTTTACGAATAATCTTATCAGCATTTCGATTCATACTGATGTTGGATCTCCCATGGTGATCTGTTGTTCTGGTTCTTTGAGATAACAAAGAACTTGTGGGGCTTTTAACTTTATTCACCTTTAGAGAAACCGTTGGCTCTTTTATATCTAATTTGTTGCAAGGCCTTGGGATGCGTGTTGTTGTTTCTTTCCTTGGACAAGTCGACTTCCAAGGGCATTCTGATTTATTTAAACTGGATCCTCTGCTCAACAAAGGAGTTACATTTTTGACAAAAAGTGCTTGTTGGACCAATTCCTTTTCCCAAAGTTTGGCAACTGATTTCACACTGGCAGTGCGACTGTCTTGAACATTCTCAAATTCTTCAGTCTTTGAAAGGTTGATACCGAAAATTCTTTCGACTATTATTTTCCAAAACATTTTAATACTTCTCAAAACATCGAGGCACTTGTCACAAGGCCAATGACTGGTTTCAAAATCTTCCTACAAAAACATAAGTATTTGGATTATAGGTACTACAATGTTACCTTTAAATTTTATTTAGTTTTAATTATAGTCCTATTTAACTTACTTCAGCAAAATATTTATCGAAATTTGGGTCATCCTTGAGGCATTCTTTTATCGCATGGCAAGAAGTACAAATACTTTCAAGCAACACTTTGGACTTACAGTCTGGATGGCATCTGGGAGTAGTCTGTAATAAATGCTCAAAATTATCTTCTCTCTTTATTATACGAATATACATTAATTAAGATTATTAAGCAATTTAATCAAGCATCAGCGTTTTCGGCTTGTAATACAGAGATGGCAGATACCTAAATTTTTTCAACTTGCTTTTATAGGTATACTAGGAAAACTCACAGAAAAGCTCCTTTATACATATACCTAGATGATCTTTGCTTTACCATCTTCACTACTCTAACAAATTAAAAAATATTTAAGTAAAATGTAAGTGATCTCACCCTCGCACGACTCCGGCACGTCATTGTCCTCAAAAATCTAGCTAACGTGCAAACAGGCAAAACACAAATGGGCATATCGCGCTTTATCCATTCCTTCAGGTAGCGGTCACGCACCCTCTCGTCGTGACTCCATGCCCTCACGTCGCTGCAAGACTCATAAGACTTGATTTTACCCTCGTTCCTTGATGCAAGCCGAAGGTGAGTAGGGATGTTAGAGCCTAACAAATTCATTGAATCAGCGCCGATTCAAAGATATTTTTCGACTTTTCGTCCATTTGGTTATGTGATGTGACGCTAAATTTTGAAAACCAAAATCTGAGTGATGTTTGTAGAGAAATGACATTAGAAACAGATCATAGAGCAAAACGAAAAGGATCCTGAAAAGGAGACTGACCTTTCAGAGATTTTCTAAGTTGAGAAAAACCTTTTTGGTTCACTTACTGGTAGAATCGTCACAAAAAAAACTTCATTTGAAAATGACATTCCATTTCAAGCCGCCCTTCCGCCTCGATTTCTGATGACATTTCAAAATATTTGATATTTCGTATTTACATTTTGCCGTAAGTTAAAATATTGTAATCAAATATTTAAAATCACATCGTCATGCGTAAAATGGATGGAGGGGAAACGTAGCTACTAGATACATGTTTAGAAAAAAATTTGTAATTCATAAGTGGACAAGACAGTTGGCATCGCGATGTCTTTCATAACGAAAAGGGAGCGTGTGTTCAACGAGTATGATCTGTTTGACCTGCCGCCGAGGAATGAGGGGAAGCTGAAGGCATATGCGTCCTGCACTGACGCGAGAGCGTGGTCACACTTCTGTTCGGACAAGACCGAGCACCTGGTGGAGATCATAAAGCGGAATAATGAGACGTGCAGGACGAAGTACGTGCCGACCAACGTGATAGTGGACACCCTAATGGTCGCTAAGAACGCTGAGATCGACCGGCTGAGGCGAAGGATCGAGGAGTTTGAGCAAATGTTGGCCGCCTATGACCAGCTCGATTTGACCTGCGACCAGAAATGTGAAATCGCCAATGCCGTATGTATTTATTTTTAAACATAGGAATCCATTGCTTTTTCTCTTTTCATTTTAGTTAAATTGGTTCTATAATAATTCATTATCATCATTTCAGCCACAGGATGTCTGTCCACTGCTGAATGCATTTATAAGCCTCCCCCAATGATTTAATAATTAATACCTACTTATTTTTTTCCTTTTTAGCACGCAGCTATAAAAGCAGCCAACAAAGAACTGGACGAAATGGTATACTAATGCTGAAATAATACTTAAGATAAATTGCATAAGTAATTGTAATTCATTACTAATTATTTTACAGTGCTTGGATTTGGATCTATCAGGTTTCACTGAGGTATGCATTTGTGTAATAACAATTTTTAAAATACAATTATTAATAAGTAAAATAACTAAACCAACATATTTTCAGGGCATGGATTCCGACGCTTTTGAGGTGTGTAGTAGTTTTTTTCACAATTTTGTTACTGTGTAAATAATTTAGTTGTTATACTCACTCCCTACTTATTTTGAACTATACTATTTACATTTATTTACAGACAGGAAAATCGCGAGGAGATGAGGTATTTATACTATAATTAGATCATGAAATAGGTTAGGTATGTGGTATAGGTTTGTTATTAATTTTTCATTGAATTCCTTATTTTATTTTTAGCCATGCCGATACCGAACCGAAGAGGTAAAGGAAATTTGTAATAAATTAAATAGATATTGTAGAATCTCTCAAGCACTACACTTACTTACTAAACACTCGTTCGTCGTCGTCGTTTCAGCCAAATGACGTCCACTGCTGGACAAAGGCCTCCCCCAAGGTTTTCCACAATGAACGGTCCTGCGCTGCCCGCATCCAGGCTCTTCCCGCGACCTTAACCAGATCGTCGGTCCACCTAGTAGGAGGCCTGCCCACGCTACGTCTTCCAGCCCGTGGTCTAAACACTACTTTAATTGTACTAGAAGTGTCACTTTCGTTCAGACACAGTTTTACCCCCGCATTAGTATTTTAAACATATTAATATTATTACATTTATTACCTACCTAGTATTTTGCGAATGCATCCTACCTAATTACACACATATTTTAATTATTGGGTAAATGATTTATGAATTTTATTATAACATTACAGACTATGATGTCAAAAGGAAGTGAGGTAAATTGGCATTATTATTTTGTTTCCTGGTAAGCTAAATTAGTATTGACAATGTACCTAATTTTGTACTATTTTTATTTCCAGAGTGCCAAGTCTCGAGGTGACGAAGTGAGTTCACTTTCCTAACTTTTCAGACTCGTGCTTTTGCCATCGTTTAGATTTTTTTAAGTTAGTACAATAAAAATATTAAAAACCTTTATGTGAAAAAAAATGTTGCTCTACCTCGAGATGGCTTATAAAAAAATAGATATTTCGTGTTAAATAGCTTAAACCTGTATAGTCTTTTATTGACGCTAATTTTACATTATTTTGTCACTTTGCAGTGGAATTTTGAGAAAGAAGCGACTCCAAGAATGGAAACCAAATCCAATCAAGCTGGGTTAATTTGTATCTGTGATGCTAGTACACGTAAGACTCTGATTTATTGAATCTTGACTAGACTAGCCCCTAGGATAGTGCCCCAAAAATACTGTATGAATGTACTTTTTTAATGCGACTCTACCTATAGTCTTGATTGATTAAAGTCAATTATAGTGTTTCGAGCTCAGACTTTCGAATATAATGTTGGAATAAGGGTCTCTTCAATGACTAATTATTATTGAAATTACGGTTTTAACGTTTATTTAAAGTGATGGGTTTACAGACTGTATGCAACGAGATCAAATTGTCGAGTGTTTTAAACGTTCGATTTTAAGTTGACAGGAGGGCGGCGCGGCGCGAAGTTAGCTGCGATCTTCACTCTGGTTCCGCGCCTTTGACGTCATGAGTTGTTTTCTTGCGCCCATAGATGGCGCTAACATATAGTTAAAAACTTTAGTTACTTGAGCTGTGATTACAATATTTTTGATGCCATCTTTGAAAAAATAACTTTAAACCTTTACGTTTAGATGCTCAAGATCCAAGAATTCAAGAGATGCAAGACGTTATTATCAGTAAAGATGCCAAATTATGCGCCATGCAAAACACAATAGCGGTATGTGCCGAAAATGTTACTTTTTCAAATTAACAAAATATTAATACCTTTAATCACCCGATTCTTACCAATTTCATCAGGTTATGGAGAATGACGTCTGCGAACCATATTGCATTTATGCGCATATTTACACCGCATTAGAGAAAATTTTTGGAGTATTGTGTCAAAACGATAAGTATAAGCTGTATTTGAGTTTAATGGTTAGTCTTTTTAATACAATTAATCTTTTTAAAACAAAGTTACATAATGAACAGTGACACTAAATTTTTTAGAGAGCTGAACGTACAATTTTATTTTTTTAGACAGCAGGCAAAGATACCCGGTGCATTGATATCAAAGGCAAAATTCTTTATAAGTTGAAGGTGCTAGAAAAGTTTAGTATGGCTCTTATAGCTCCTTGCTCACAAGAAATGAGGGACTCGAATCAAGACTGCGCCTGCCTTCGAGCTGAAGTCGTTGCGCGCCTGGACTTCGCGCCTTTAGCAGCCGACAACAAAACGCCGAGTCTCGACAACAAAAGAGCCCAACTAGTAGCCGACATAATGGAGCACGATGAAATGAAAGAGATCTTGAGCAAAGACAGTGCTTCAGAAAAAAACGACGAAGAACGAACGGACGACGCCTGTGTATTCGATACCTACAGTATAGACACAGAGAATTTGAAGCGCTTGAAAAATTTACAAGAAAATTACGACGATCTAATGACATGTTACGAGAAATTGAAATTTGAAAGAGACAACCTGCAATCTAAATGCCGTAAATATGAAGAGTTAGAAAAGGAATTCGATGATTTAAAAGACCAACTTAGAGAGTATAATGCTTTGTGGACAGAGAAAGAGCATTATCGAAAACGTTCCATTGACATTGATTCCCTAAAAGAACAATACTTGGTGTTAGCTGACGAAACATCCAACTTAGAAACCCAACTTAAGGCTGAATGCGAAATAAACCATATGAAATCTATTACTATCGAAGAATTAAGAAGTGAAAATATAGCACTAGAGAGAAAATTAAACGAAGCTCTGATTGCATTTGAGAAAGAAAAAAATGCATTTCAATGTAAAATAAAAGAAACTGAGTGTACGGTTATGTGTCAAGAGCAACAAATAAAAAGTTTGTCGGTTCAAATTGATAGACTATTAGAACACAGTCACGACAAAGTTGGTATATTATGAGTTTTAGTAGTTTCAATCTTTTTACTTATTTTATTTTGTTTTATTACCTTTCCACAAGCTGTAGTTCAATTAATTGTTGGTATTTGCAAAAAGGCAACTGATTTAAGGTAAGTTGCACTAACAAGACTGCAAAAATTTGTAACAATCGTCAAAATTTCTTTTACCTTACGCATTTCAGTTACAATCACATGAAGACCCATCACAGTCCTTAGCTTTGATTGATGAAATAGAATCTCTGAAAGAACAGATTAAAAATCTGAAGGACACACTATTTTGTTCTGAAGAAGAAAAACAACAATTACATGAAGAATATCAAGATAAACTCAAATTCATTAATGAACTCAAAATGGAAATTGAAGATTGGAAGAGTAAGGATCAAAAAACGCAAGCACGGCATAACATCACGTCAGAAGTCTTTAAGATTTTTGACATGACGTCGTGTTGTATCATCATTAAGCACACTTTATTTACAGATTTTAAGTAAAACATTTTTAACATTGTAGGTACGTATGAGAAAACAGTTCATCGCAATGATTATTTGGAAAAATGCGCAGACAATTTTAGGGAAGAAATGCATAGACTTATGGAAGAAAACGGGAATTTATCTCAAGACGTAGAAGAAAAATCTACTGCGGTTCAAAATCTCATAAACATTATCAATACTAAATCACAAGAGGTTAAACAATTAAAGGACAATATTGAAAAAAAAGATGAGGAGCAACAAATTTTAAATAATCAAATCCAAAAATTAAAAGAAATTTATAGCCATAACATGTCAGCTGTAGAAGAAGAAAAAGTTAAAGCATTAGAGTCATTGCAATTAGCACGACGAGAAAGTCAAGAGCTACTTGAGAAGGTGAAAGATTATAGTGACGTTTTACACCGAAATAATGACATGACAAAATCTTTGGCTACTACGTCTAAAGACTACGATGATTTAAAAAATGTTCTTAAAGATACCATAGAAGAAAATAAAAGTCTTCAAATGGATCTGATTAGTAGGGAGAATAATAACTCGATATTGTTGCAAGAAATTCAAAGGCTTAGAGAGGTAAATTCCTACGCAATAAATAATATTAATAATTTACAAGATCAAAAAAATGAATATAAAACGTCTTTTGAGCTTACGAAAAAAGAAAGCGAAGTTTTGGAAAACAAGCTTTTGCAATTTGAATATTTATCACAAGAAACTGATTCACTTAAAATGGCCTACGAAAATCTCACAAAAGAGAAAGAAAAATTAGAGCATGAATTGCGCAGCAAAAAATATGAACTCGAAAAAGCACTAAAATCTCTTCAGCTATGTAAAACAGAAAGTGAAGAATTGATAGTTAAATTAGATCAAGCTCAAATGTGGGAAGATGAGTTAGCAAGATTGAATGAAGCACATAATAAATTAATGGATGAAAAGCACGCACTGCAATTAGAGCTAACTGATAGAAGAAGAAATTTTGAAAGTCTTTTAAAAACTGTCAATAGTAAAAACGAACTTTTACTTCAATCTTCTAAAAAAATTGCTGAATTGGAAAATGAACTGATTGATCTTAAAAAAGGTTATGATCAACTGTTAGTCGAGAAAAACGATTTACAAAATGATTTCGATAATAAAACTGAGGACCTCAATAATTTATACAATACTTTGGAAAAGAAAATTGAAGAAAATCGAGAGTTATTAGAACAAATTAAAGGCTTAGAGGTGCATCAAAAGACAACTAAAAATAATCTAATTGCTTTACAAAATGAAAACATGCTTACTCAAAATACTTTAAGTGCTATTCAAAAAGAAAGTGCTGCGCTCATTGATAAATTAAAACAATATGAAGTATTAGAGTCAGATTTTGACAAAATTAAATGTGAAAACGAGTGCCTTCAAGATGAGTTGAGTCGCCAGATAGCTGTTTTGGAATTCACCAAAAAAGAAAACAAAAGTTTGATCGACGAAAACAAACATTTACAGACAATAAACGAAGATTTAGAAAAATCTTTAATAAATACGAGGAATCAAGTAAGTTCAATATTAAACTGATGCAATTATTTAAAATGCTTATGAATTTTACAGGTACTCATCTTATACTGTTTATTTACAGCTCGTTTCTAAGCCCGGAGGTTCAGTCATAACGCATCAAGACATTCTTAAGGAATTAGATGAAATGAAACAAGAAAAACTCAAAAACTACAATAAAATAAAAAATCTCATAAATAAATTAGATGAATCGGTATTGATGATTTGTATTTACACGAACGAATGATTTATATTTAATCTATTAACAAAATTTGTCATGATAATATTTTTCTAGGACACCAAAATAATTAACCTAAGTGAAGAGATTTCGAATCGCGATGATAAAATCGCCATTTTGGAAAATCACATAAACCGCATGGAAGATGAAATCAGAAGATTACAAGATAGCTTAGGCGAGGTTATTGATGCAGGGGAAAACATTAGAGATAATAGCTTTATCAAAATGGATCAGTCAATCCAGAATATTGAAGCTCATCGTAAGTTTTATTATTCATTTATAAGAAATAGTCTTCCATCCTCTCTACAGGAACCAATTTTTACTCAGGGATACTCAAAATGGTTTCATTAAGGTTCTAAATAATTTAAATAAAATACTTTCTCAGATTCGAAAGCGGCTCATAATATGAAGATGGAATTAGCAAAACTGCAAAATGAAAACTCAAAGTTAGAGCAACAATTATCAGTTACCAGAATGAAAACCGAAGAATCATCAAGAGATAGAAACAAGTATTTATCACAAGTAGTCCATCTTCAAAATGAGAGAGAAATTATTGTGACTGACATAAAACAGCTAGAATTGAAAAGTGTTGGTGACAGTGCACTATCACCAGAGCAATGTAGCGTAGAAGATGTTTTAGTGTCATTGGACCGCATCAGGAAAAGCTTGGAAGCTAAAAGTTCTAAAAGTACCTCTCTGGAGCAAACTATACTTAAAGTGCAAACTTCATCGCAAATTTTACTCACCAAAGCTGATGAAGCTAAAAAGTTAGTAGAAAAAGAAAAACAGAAAATCATTATGGAGAAGGAAGATGCCATAAGAGACAGACTAAACATGGAAAAAAGACTAGAAGAACTACAAAATAAATTAGACACTCAAATTAGCAATGATGCGAAGATAATCAAAGATCTTGAAGCTAATATACTAAATCAAAAGTTGATGAACGAACATACGATATCTAAATTAAAAGAAGAACTTCAAGAATCTTACAAAAAATCTGTTGCAGCAGCTGATTCTCTAAAAGAAAAACTTCAGAACTTAAGCGAAGAGAAAGAAAAACACGAAAAGTTAATTGAAAAGTTAAACTCTGACTTTAATGACAAATGTAAAGAACTTGAAGAATTGACGCGTCAGTTAACTGAATTCACCAACAAACCTATTCGTAATTATGGAATTCAAGTACGCTTACCTAGTAATCATAGAAGTGTAGCATCTCAGACTGACAGAATGCATATTTTTGATTATGAAAACTCTTTTCCGATATTAGAGCCAGACATTACAAGCAGTGACAAAAGCGTAAAGAAAAACAATGGTACTGTCTCACATGCCAATATAATTCAGACTACTAAACCAGCTGAAAATATACCCGTATCAAATATACTGCCAAGACAGCATCCTCATTCACTCAACGAGGTTCAAATTTTAACCGCCAATGTTGACCCTACATTTGATTTTGTTAAAAGTAGTTATTTAAATTATAAAATACAACGCCTTAGTCCTGGACGTTTAGAACAGTACTCTATTTCGAATGCAGAAGAGCCAGGCAGTTCCCATTCACAAAATCATATTGAAAATGACGGTTTAAATGATCGTCATCTGGTTGATATTTACAATCGGTCAATACACAGTATTTCTTCGAAAATACTTGAAAATGAAGAAGACCACGTTGCTACTAAACCTCAAAGTCCACAAAGCCCTGAAAAGTCAAGTGCCTTTACAGCTTACGATTACACATACGAAAACAGTATTGAAACGGAAAGTAATAAGAATAATAGATACAAAGATTCACTCTTTATTGAGCCTGCATCTCAACAGTCGACAGACGCAGATCTTTTTGTTATTTATAAAGATAGTGATAGTAATTATGGAGACAAAAAAATCGGTAGAAAGCCGATGACAACAATGGAACAAGCAGAAATGATAGCTGAATCAGTTTCTAGTCAGCAATATTCTAAAGAAAATAAACGAATGAACCAACATAGACAAACAAAAGAGAGAAAAATTATCTTTACTGACAACGACGTTTATCTTGAAGAAGAAGAGAATGATGAAGATGATAGTGTAAAACCTAAACTGAACATAAATTTACCCAGGGTAGAAAATGATAGTAGATCTATCGTAGCAACATCTGAAGGTGACAAGAAATCTCTTGACTCGTATACTTTAGGCATTTATCCGTCACCGAAACAAAATTCATTTACGGATATGAAACGCATCAGAGATTTAGATTTTACCACATTAAAACAGGACTCACCATCTTTACCTACTTTATCTAATGATGGAAATCAATACTTAGATTCGTATAATTCGTTTAGATTAAACTCTGATGAGGAGGATTTGACGCAGATACTTGATAGGAAAAATCCAAATTATACTAAAAACACTTCAGAATACAATGAAAGTCCTCAACAACCGGATAGAAAAATAAAAATCACCCAAAATAAAAAGTTAAAATCTAATAAAAATAAAACTAATGAGGATAATTATAAAGATGATGCATCACATCACAAACTATCCAGAGTTGGAGCTGATGTATATTTAATAAAATCTAACAGCAATATTGCAGATTCCAACGATCAAAATAAAAACGCTTCAAGCACTAAAAAATCCAGAAACTTTGCTCTAGATTACATTTTAGATACAGTCAAGCGTGAAGTAGATACAGACAATGTAAAATTTTTCGACGCAGTAAAAGATCTTCGTAAAAGCAAAAGTGATGAAAGATTTAATTTGGGAAAGATAAGAGAAAATAGCGATTCTATTCCATCAAAACACAGCCCGCTTAAAGTGTCTTCATTAGAGTATAAAACAATATCAAGTCCAAGTAGAAGTTTTGGAAGAATAAGTGACAAAACACATTCTGTAGTTGAGCGCAGTGTTATGGCTAAGATAGACGATTTGACAGACTATGAGGCAAAAATTCAACATTTAACTAAAACTTTGGAAAATACAGAAAAAGATTATAAAAAAAGGCTGGATGCAATAAAAGTACAATACGATAGCAATATTAAAAATATACTTAATGAACATAATCAAGGAGTTAGAAATATACAAGGGCTCCATGAAGAAACACTTCAAGACATTATTAAAATTCACGAAAATGAGATCGAAAATTTACGAACAATGAGCATAGAAGCAAACCGAAAAGCAGAAAAGCTTGAAAAGGAGAATCGCTCCTTAAAAACTAAAATTCAAGATCATTCATCCACAACAGGCTTGGATGAGGTTGGTGTAAGTTTAAATAAGTCTGTAATCTTCATCTTCATCAGCATCATCATTATTTTAGTCTTCACTGTAGGAACATGACTCTCTACAACTTCCTTACCATAGCTTGAGGAGGCTTAATGTTAGCATAACTACTCCTTTAGTCGCCTCTTACTATTCATTGTTAATAGTACGTTTCTATAATTATTACGAGGTATTTCACTATTGCAGGAGCCTACCAAGATAGCGCCTGACGCTAAGAAACGCCGAAGATCTCGTATCGATACTAGAACTCTAACAAAAACGAACGTGGAAGCGTTTAACGTTAGACCCAAGATACGTGCGCATGGGCCGTGCACTTGCTCCCTGGATGTCAATGTCTCTGACACCATCCGGAATATTTTTGAGCAAGTCGATATCGACCAACGGAAAATGGCCGAACATACCTACGTCAAGTATATTGCGAACAAAATACTTAACGGCAATGTCGAGGTGATATATAGACATTAAAATGTATTCATAAATCTTTAAAATTAGAGGTATTTCCTGTATATTAATTCCAATGTTTTCAGGCACTAGACGCACAAGAGCTCTCATTTCTACATCTCAAAGTATGTCGAACGTGGAAAACTAAACTGACCAAAGAAGAGGCTCTTCAAAAACGAATAGACTCATTAGAGAGTGAGCTGCTAAACAAACAACGTCACGCACAGCAACATAGTAAGAATTACACATTATTTAATGTAACACAAGTATCATAAAACTTTTTTGTCAATGCAATCACAGTCAATCGACAAACCTTTTCTGAACTCTTAAAATGCGACTCCCATTTTTTTGTATAGCGAAACTATGCAGTCATGTCACGAACTCGATTGACTGACAAATTATTATTTACTAGTTTTTTCCCGCGGCTTCACCCGCTTGAAATTTAGTTTGTCACAGATCGACATAAATTATAGCCTATAATATGTTATTCTGGGTTATAAAGAATAATACTGTAAAGTTTCATCAAAATCCATTCAGTTGTTTTTTCGTGAAAGAGTAACAAAAGTCTATCCAGACATGCAAACTTTCGCATTTATAATATTAGTAGGATTTATTATAATAAAAATCGAATTTACAGCCAATTGAAAACGACTCTATTTTCAGCAAGTTGTACCTTGGAATTACTGGTTCAGTCAAAAAAGACCCGTTTAAAAAAACTGCGTATCTTTTAACAGTAGCGGACTTAGACCGAAAAGTGGCAGAAGAGAGGCGGCGTTTGCAAGAGGTGCGAGAGGCTGTGTGTACCGGCGCGCCTGTGTCGCGCGCGGAAAGCCCGCAGTCCGGCGCGCGCGCCGTGCCCCCGCCGCCGCCCACTGCAGCCGAAAAGGATTTCTTGTACGTGTTAATCATCATTATTGTCATCATCATCATTATTCACCTTCCTCTTTTATCAAGGGAGAGAGACTCCTTCTGGCACAGGTGCAATTGCACTTACAAGGAAGATTACACGTCTATTTTGTTAACATGTTAATGTTGTATAGCGAACGTTAATTTCATCATCATTTTCATTTTCTGCTTGGCCTACTGGAGTGTAGAATTAGATTGTCATTTACGTATAAGGGACCCCCCACACTAGCGTCTTTCAAAGGTCGTTGTCTTTCCAGCGCCCGCGCAAGCGTCGACGCCTCAGATCATAGAAGGGATCTATGATCTGTACCTCTAGTACGAAAAACTTTCGAGTTCGTTTCGTTGCGTATTCAAAGTGTCATCGAAAAATTTTGTATGAAAAATTAAACAGCGCCCCCTATATTATAGCCGTCCTAGGGGGCGCTGTTTAATTTTTCATACAAAATTTTTCGATGACACTTTGAATACGCAACGAAACGAACTCGAAAGTTTTTCCTACTAGAGGTACTGAGGTCGACGCAGACAGCATCGACGCGTAACGCAACCCGGCTATTGCGTTAAGTGCTTGTTAGGCAGTCGCTCAGCATTGGCGTCGCAGCGGTGCTGCTGCAAGCGCAAGCGAGACGACGAAGATAGAAAGAGACTAGTCCCCTACAGTATGTCTACAATGTAAATGTAAATACATAAACTTACGTCTACTTATTTTTAAAATATTTAAGGTGTGGCTGTAAAACTGCTACGTGCCACCTGGAGCTCGGTGAACGAAGGTCGGCTGGGGACCTGGTGCCCGGCGTGTCTGGCGGCTTGAAACAGAAACGCACTCGGACTGAGAGCAACAGGGTTAGTAGTGTAAAGATATAATTCCGGAACACCACTTAAAAACCAACTTTCCTCCACCATACACAATGGGGTAATTTTTACAGCTCATAAAAAGTACCCTCTTATGCCATCTTCGATAATCCAGATTTTGGACTATTCAGCTACGCGCTATCTATGTTCTTTTTCTTTTACAGGCGGTCCTAGCTAAAATTGACGTGGAGGAAAGACGAGAGAGAAAACTATACAATGACGAGCCGCCGACGCGCTTGCGACGGGCTCACGACCGCCAGTCCATCCGGCTCCACAAAAAATAGCGACTACTTTTGGCCGGGGTTAGACTTACAACACAGGCCAACTTGAAAGGCCTTTCTAATCCCGCCTACAAGGACTTGACAAGACAACGGATTGACATTATCTCCTGAGAGAATCCCAGATTGACGCGGATTCTAGAAGAACCTAGAAGTTTGTGATCGCTTGCTTCAAAATTACGGATATCATTTCTTTACAAGCGGTGTCGGTGTGCATCTAAATTTGTGGACGATTTTATATTTATTTACAAAGTATTTTTATCCTTTATCTTTGTTTATTCGTTGAAAGTATTATTTATATGTACCTACCTATTTATTGATAAATTATTTGTTGTAATAAAAAACCATTAAAATTTATCCAGTTTTTATTTTGCAGTACGTAATACGTTTTCTCGCATATAAAACACAAACAAACCAAAAACATTATACTTACACATTTTACTTTCCTTTTATTTACAAAAACTACGAGGGACAAAGAGCGCAAGTCTCATAACAATAAATTAATACTAATCTAAATAAGTAGGTACCTAATAATATCCTCTAGGACCTAAGTTGTCTGGAAAAGATCGCCTAAAAGCGATTAGACCGCCTAATCTTTTTGTTACAATAATAATGTAATGTTAGTTCAGTTCAGTTTACAATCTTAAGAGTAGGTTTTTTGTCGTACCATAAAAGTTTTCTTCATGACCTGGTGAAACTGTCATTTTTACCCACTTATTTCGTAGCGATGCCGCGAGTGTAGGTCGGATTGGCGAAGTTTATGGACGCTGGTTCAAAAATAGGATTCTCTTCATGGACATCGAAGCCCTGTGCCTTGGCTTCCGCCTCGAACCTCTCGTATTCCCGTTCATCCATTATGTCCACTAGCACCTTCCAAACCAGGACAGTCAATAAGCCAATGAGGATGACGGTGCCAATTGCAATGCCCACGGGAACTGAAAAACAAAATTTCAGTTAGTTTTAATCTTAGCATTTTCCTGCAGATACAATTTGACGCAGGCCGCTACCAATCGATCAACGTGGAAAGCATTGGGGGAGGCCTATGTTCAACAGTGGACGTCCTACGTTGCTTACCCCAAATATTAGCTTTCGGTGGCGCTTCTAATTCCTTCTGTATTATTATATGCAGTTTCTTGCTGTTTTTGTTGTAGCTGTGAAGAAATACTAGTGCTGTACCGTTTTCCAATACTTTCCGGCACCATTTGGCCGTCGGCCATTTTGATGCGCTTATTTCAGTTTTATTCAAGATTTGGACGTCGGTGTTGGATGTCTGATTGTATTTATCGTCGCAGTACATTTGGTTATTTAGGTAGTTGCAGTAGGCGTAATCCTCGAGTTCTTTGCATCGCTTCTCGGCGCAGTCTTCACAGTCTTCACAGAACGCGCCTGAATAAGTTTCGTTTTTCCCTGCTATCTTGTGGCACACACATTCATCGCACACGCATTGACCGTTGTTCGAGCAAACCTGAGGAAATATATTCACTTAGACAAAAATATATTTCACATCAATGCATTAAATGCTACACTACATTTCAGGACAACATGTTTAAAGCTATTATAGAGGGTAGAGGTATGGAATGGAGAGGTCCAGCTGAGCTAAACAAGATTCTTAATTCGTCTCATATTATCATATAACATCCACTCTACCGAAACCACACGGCTAAATCAAAAACATGCCGTTACAATATAATATTATAAGCAAGCTAACGTTTACACTAGCGTAAGACTCCTTCGATTTGGTATCACTATGTATCTATTGGGCGGGGCACATAGCTCGCAGAACTGATAGCCGCTGGGGCACAAAAGTTCTCGAAGACATAGTGTGGACAGGCCTCCCACTAGGTGGACCGACGATCTGGCGAAGGTCGCGAGAGGTACATGGACGCAGGCGGCGCAGGACCAGTCTTAGTGGAAATCCTTGGGGGAGGCCTTTGTCCTGCAGTGAACGTCATTCGGCTGAATGAACGATGTAACTACCTCCTTAGAGTACGGTGCGAAGCAGTTAGAGTTACGGTTGAAGCAGCTACAGTCCTCGCCTCCCCAGTCCTCGTCGCATTCGCAGGCGCCGTGGGTGCACCGGCCGTTGTCCGAGCACAGCTTGCCGTCCTGTCTCTTGCAGGAGTTGTCGTCGAACTCGCAGAAGTCACCGGAGAAGCCAACGCTGCACTTACATTTCCCGCATCTGCATCGAATAATACAGGTTATGTTCCCCAGTCGAGGAAGCACAAGATGTCGTGCCCTGAGTGCCTGAGCAACTGCACGCAGAAGAATTTAATGAATGCCTCTGACAACGCCACTCTTGTGGCGGAGTTTTGGGCTGACACTGTG
Organism: Ostrinia furnacalis; assembly: GCF_004193835.3. Classification (NCBI taxonomy): domain Eukaryota; kingdom Metazoa; phylum Arthropoda; class Insecta; order Lepidoptera; family Crambidae; genus Ostrinia; species Ostrinia furnacalis. Next base: position 22,944 of record NW_021132589.1, on the reverse strand, counting down.
TAGGTTTGTTGTCGACACGATAAGAAGATGAATATAGTACCTCTAGTAGGAAAAACTTTCGAGTTCGTTTCGTTGCGTATTCAAAGTGTCATCGAAAAATTTTGTATGAAAAATTAAACAGCGCCCCCTAGGGCGGCTATAATATAGGGGGCGCTGTTTAATTTTTCATACAAAATTTTTCGATGACACTTTGAATACGCAACGAAACGAACTCGAAAGTTTTTCCTACTAGAGGTACAGGTTATAAAGATACAACTAAACCTAGGAATTAAACTCATACTTATTTGTAAGACAAGTATTTCGACAACCCAAGACAAGCTGTCCTGGCGCCTCAGAACAACGAGAACCCACCCCAAATAATGGGAAAAAGGGCTAGAGAAAAAAGATACTGATATTTTGTACCAACATGGACAAATAAAATATTAAATGACCACTTACTCGCATGACCCCCTCCCACTACAGAACCTTGTACCATTTTCATGTTTACACTTGTCTATTTCCAAGTCTGTTGTACTCGTTGCAGTTTTATCACATTGACAAATATTACCACCTCTGTGAACAAACGGAATAATTAATTGGTTTTAACATAAACACAGTTATCTAAATCATAATCAATAATTATTATTTTATAAATATTAGCCTCGGTTTGCTCGATCGGGACGTTATTATTACCCGTCAACCTATTAATCCAAAAATATTTATTAACAAGTGACTATTCAGCTAATCAATTTGAAAGTAAGAGCGCCCGTATTCACAAACGATGCTTGCTTGTGAAGCAATAAATCAAACGAACAGCGTTGAATAAAGCTCTGTTATTGGGTCGTGTTTCACCCTGTGCGTTCACGCTCACTGTGAGACCTCATAGTAATGTTTGTGAATACGGGCAAAGAACGGGAATGTCCTGGGAAATAAACCTTAGATTTAGGTTATTAGGTAAGATTTTTCTCATACGATTAATTCAATAGGTAAGTAGTATTTTGTAGCGAAAAGGGTTAAATTATGAAGGTTTTTCACAATATTCTTAAAGGAGATTCCCTATCTTTGTCTGTACCCTTCATTTGATGATTGTCAACTACTAACCGGTCGCTATTGCAGTTGCAGATACCGCACTGATAACTGCCAGCATTGCTACACATAGATGAATTTTGGACAGCTTTCTCATCTCTTTCGCATTCACATTGACAGTCGATTTCGAGTTTGATCATCAATTTGTCTGCCAGCCCGCCGACTGTGGGACCTACTTCCAGATCTACGGTAGTGTTTTCTGGACAAGAAGTCACTTTTATTTCAGCTTTCATAGAAACAGCTTCTTCGTGTGCCATTTTGCATCTTTCGTCAACAACAGTACAATCTGGGTCCAACTTCAACTGTACGTACGGTGGCCACTGATATTTTATCGTGAGGTGCCTTACTGATTTCTGTAATTCACACAGGCTGAGTTAGAGTACGGACGACAGCACAACAAGCTAAACACAGTGTCATCTTATCTCGTTTAAAATCCAGGCTATTTTGCAACAAAAATGTATCTATAAGCTGATGTGCTGTCGACTGTAGAAAAACCATAATCGTACATTAATACCAGCTGTAGACTCTCGTCAAATGTAGTCCGAGAGCTCTCGCCCAGCCTCGCCCGAATGTCTCGCGAGACAGCCGTATGTGCTTGTACCTACTGTACTGCCAGCATTACCACTTTCAGTAAACACTCTTTTTCGTAGATGGTTTGAATCATTTGCATTACCTTAACTTTAGCTTTACCGGTGTTTGTATGGAGTTTGACGCTGTTACAGTTAGGCTGAGTTGCACCACCAAACTTTAACGGTAACTATAACGATAACCGGTGGTTTTTGAATGAAGTTTGACAGATTTTTGACGTTTGTCAAAGTTAAAGTAAGATGGTGCAACTCAGCCTAAGGCCCTTTTCACATGTCCCGGTTGCCGGCTAACTGGCGCCGGGTACCCGGTGGTGAAGTGTATGGGCATGTCGGATTAATTACGCCAGTACATGTGAAAGCTGCGTACAGGCATGCCCATACACTTCACCACCGGGTACCCGGCGCCGGTTAGCCGGCAACCGGGACATGTGAAAAGGGCCTAAAAGTAAGATAGCGCAACCCAAGTAAAGCAATTTTTCTTAAAACTTACCAGATAAGCCGTCTTTATAATTTCGTAAATGTCTGATGTCAGCTCGACATATTTAGCACCTGTTATTTGCTCTGCCAGAGCTGTGTAGTCATATTCAACTATTTTATTTGCTGCAAAGATGATTATAAAATTCCCATCGGAAGACATCTTATTGATTTGACTGACTGATGGATAGTCTTGTATGAGGCTGTGATCATAGAACTTGGATTCGTTTAGGTGGCACTTCATGTCATTAGGTATCTCGGCGCCGACCATTTTGCCGTCTCCGGCGCTGTGGTAGGCCGCGTCGGTGCACAGGATAATAATCCTTTTCGCATCAGACCTCCATTCCAGTTCATCATCACAAGCCATCACTTGCATAAGCGCGTCGAGGCCAGCTTCTTGGTCATCGAAGTTTCCACCGGTTTTTATCTCCTTCATGGCCTCAACAAACTCCGTCATATTTGAAGTGAAATTCAGGTGATGTCGATAGGAATAAGCGTAATGCAAATTTGGTCTGCAAAAAAGAACAATCTTGAAATGTGTTACGAGTATGTTTACTTTAAAAAAATGCGTAAATAGGTAGGTACTATGAAAAAACATACTCAACAAAAGGCAGGGCTGGTTTTTCAATAAAAGTTCCAAGACCAAATTTTACGTTGTTGGTGAATTTAGTAAGCAATTCGAACACAGACTTGGCTTTTGTTTTTAATGATTTCACCGTGTCTCTCATAGTATAGGAAGAGTCCATCAAATAATATACATCTAGTGGAAAATGTTTGGCAGGCTTGTAATCCATAACAAAGTTGTAGGTGGCTCCAGGGCGAATTTTCAAATGTAATTTTTGAGGTCTCAACTGAATACTTTTTAATTTTTCGTTTCCTAAACGAAATTTTTCACTTGTGATATTTTTTTCTGTATACATCACTGGGTTGTACAAGAATTCTTTCTTGCACCATGATTTCTTAGACAAAGCCTCTGACTGGCATCTGCTAGTGGTTATATTTGGCTGCGAAAAGGTTAAAATGATTTAATTATTTTCTAAATTAAAAAAGTAGCTGCCTGATGGATTGTGAGATCAAGAGCATTATAATTTTGTAGGTATTATTTTTTATATCGGGGCTATCCCAACAAATTGAAACGAATTACAATCGTCATCATGTTGGATCCCGTTTTACCCCCTTAGGATGGAGTTTCGTAAAATCCTTTCTTAGCGGATGCCTACGTCATAACATCTACCTGAATGCCAAATTTCAGCCCGATCCGTCCAGTGGTTTGGGCTGTGCGTTGATAGATCACTGTGTCAGTCAGTCAATCAGTCAGTCAGTCACCTTTGAGTTATATATTTAGATACGTACTTCAGAACACCAGACGCACTTATCACCGCCATAGGCTATACATTCTCCACATGTTGCAAAATTACTACAACTTATACCACAAAATGATGGTTTTACATACAAAATGAAGAAAACTATTGCAACTAACACTTTCATGATAACTCTTTAATAATTAAACTAACTCAAACGACCGTTATGGTGCTCGCTTTGTTAATCATTTTGAATGAGGATGTTATTTCAATATTTAGCTCGATAGGTTAAGGGCAAGTTTGACATTGTGTACTTTTAATTAATTAATTATTATTAAAACTTGATTGCACAAAAAAATAGTTGCAGTACAAAAGGCGAACTTAATGCCTTGTGGCATTTATCATAAATCTATATATATAAAAATGAAACCCGTTTTCCATTGTCACGACATAACATGAAAACGGCTTGACCGATATGGCTGATTTTTTTTTGTAGTTTTCTAATACTCTGTACAAGGTTTTTACGGAAAAAAATATAAAGAAAATCTCTACGCTAAGGCGGTACGAAGTTCGCCGGGTCAGCTAGTAGCTCATAAAAATGATGTTTTAGAACATATTAATAAGTAATTTTCTAGTTACAAATACCTGGCCCTTTAGGTTCGGAATTTATTTTAAGACTATGAAACCTATATTACTATTCCTATGTTTATTTATTATATATTTAATTAATTAATGAATTAAAATAAATTTAATAATTAAAATAAACCGGAATGAATCATCTTGACTATGAAACTAGCTGGAAAAGTTAAAGGCTAAACCAAAACAAAAAAAGACATTATGTAGGTAAATGATTCCCCATCACCTAATGGCAACACGAAGTATTAGGGCCTTTATAAATTTTCATGGAAAAAAACAATAAGTCCTGAATTTACTAACGCTCTACCCAAAACAGAAAAATTGGTCTGGACTCACATAACAAATCATCGTTAGGATTCATATACATTCTAACACACCAGATGCTTAAAATCTCTATTTTTTAATCCATCCCGAGCCTGACAATTTACAAATAGTCCTTTGCCTTAAATCAAATACTTTTCCTGTTTGATTTTCCGGTGTTGGAATCATATTTAATTTTAGTTGGTAATCAGAAGACCCAGAAGCCATGGGTGTGGTTGTATTCTATGTTCTGGTACTGCTGGCCAGGGTCATGGGCCAAGGGAGTGAGGCAGACACATGTGCGAGCCACACTGATGATTGCAACGACTGCATCAAGGATCCTAGTGTCTGCGTATGGTGTGCTTTGGTGAGTTCCTATAGTATCAAAATTTTCGTTGCAAATAAGTTACAGTATATAACAAGTAAACAATACGCCACGGAGTTTATCTGAAATAAACAGGTTAATTACATTGCACAAACTCTAATGACCAGGTGTAAATTTAAAACTAGGGGTTTTAATGTCCTTGAAAATGTAGTTTTCCTTAATTTTCATCACATTGTTATTACTAACATTATTTGCTAATTTGGATTAAAACAAAAGTAGGTTACTAATATTTTTTACCTTATCCACTGTCCCGGAAAACAACAGAAATAATACCTACTAACTTCTGGAATAAGAGCACTTTCACATTTAGGCGATCTAGCAGCGCGACAAAGGTGTGACAGCCGCGCTGCCGAAAATTTCATACTATGTGACAGCGGATGCATGCCTTTACATTATAAAAACTCCACTGCCGCGCTGTGAAAGCGCTCTAACGGATTTAAAATTCTGAAACTGCAAGAAGAATGCATGGTTGGCGCGTAGGTATACCTACTCGTAATACCGGTAAAGCTAATTAAGAAAAAAATGTAAACGTAGAAGACGATAATAAATTGGTTAGATATACATACAGATATAAAAATACCACGCCTTGATTGACTTATTCCAGACACAGTTCGACGGCGCGCGATGCCAATCGTCCAGATTGGTCTCTGAGAACTGGTGCCTCGGAGCAGTACAAAATCCAAATAACACAATCTCCACAGACCCCATCAAAAACGTAGACTTCAGCTCTGACATAGGCAAAGTAATCCAGATTAAGCCCCAAGAGGTCACACTGGATTTGCGCGCAGGTCAGCCGCAGGAGTTCAGTTTTTCTTACAAACCAGCATCGAACTACCCAGTCGACCTTTACTTCTTACTGGATGCATCGTCCACGATGGCAGGAATTAAAGATAAGATTGAAGAACAGGCCTTGAACATATTTGCCACTATGCAGGAGTTAACAACCAATATCAAGTTAGGAATGGGGACCTTCGTCGATAAAAACGCGATACCTTTTACCGAGTAAGTTAGATTTTCCTTTATAGGCGTAATGGAAAAACGGAAAAACGCATACTACAGTAAGGCTTAATACAGTATACAAACATAAAAATTTCCTGAAATGTAAACCAAACACTATGGCATTATTAGGATGTCTTAAGAAGTGCTGTATTGCCGATGATGCTTCTTATTCCGATCAAGTTTAATCATAAAAATAACAATAACTCATACTTTATTACATTTTTTTTTGACATTGTAAATTTATTAACTGAAATATTAATACATTAATTTGATTTGTAACATTGTATGTTAAATAATAATCTGAGTGATAAAATATTTGTACGTCTACTTGCAGGTTGAATACATAGGAATCATATTAGCCATAAGATCTGCTTTGTAAAACGAGCATGTAATTTATGTATTCTAGCAAATAAATCATTTAATTTGAATTTATTCTGTTGCAGCATATTGAATAGCACAAACACATACTCCTTTAGAAATCATTTGAGTTTAACAGACAACTCGACCCAGTTCAAGGACACGGTTCACAAGCCTTTACAAGGATACAACTTTGACGAACCAGAAGGAGGTTTGGATGCACTGGCACAGGTCATCACCTGCACAGATCTCATCAAGTGGAGGACTGAGTCCAGAAAACTGATCCTGCTTTTCACTGATGGACCTTTTCACCAAGCTGGTGATGGAATTTCAGCAGGCATTTACAAACCCTACGATGGCCAATGTTACATGAAAGATGGTGTTTATACAAACGAATTAAACATGGATTACCCTTCCGTGAGCATCATTAGAAAATTAGCATCAGATCAACAAATCACTATTATTTTTGCTGTACATAAGAATGTAGATAATATTTACAGTCATCTCAGTGAAGCCATAAGTGGATCAAAATATGTTACAATCGATGATGGCAAAAAGATAACAACTGTTCTTACCGACATTTATGAAGTAAGTTTAACATAGTCAAAATGTTTCTATATTAATATAAGTACTCGTAGTTCGCCATTAAAATTTACACTCTATTTCAGGAAATAACTCGAACCATAAAATTAAAAGTAAATATACCTTCTGAACATAATGATGACTTCCATATTACATTCCATCCGGATTGTGCTACGACTAAAGTAAATACCTTAAATTGTAATGTAAAGAAGGTGGAAGAGAAACAATTCATTGGTACTATAACAGCTTTAAACTATTTTGAAGAAAAAACAAAAAACGAAACTGAAATTGACATAATAATCGAAGGAATTAACGAGAAGTTAACTCTTAAAGTAAATTTAATAAAAGACTGCGACTGTCCAAATGCTGTGGTTCAATCACCGCTATGTAACAATGCAGGAACATTTACATGCGGAGTGTGCAAATGTGATGAGCATAGGTAAGTTTGACAAGAGGTTGCATTAATGAACCTCTTCGGTAAAGCTTATGTGTAGGAATTATCGATTATTTCCTTTCGTCCACTAGGATCCCCTAACCCGATCCCCCAAGGGATCCCCGTGAACTCGTCTGTTCATCAGAATCCCCTTTTAATAAAAGTACATAAAATCAGTGTTACACTGTAGAGTATTTTCCTTTAGTAGCATAATTCACAGCACACACATAATTAACACATTTTAACTACATATTAGTTTACAGTGATTCCAAATATTGCCTTTTCTACTAAGAAGTACAGAACCATATAAAATTAATTATCGCTCTATCTCTCTTTCTCTCTATCTCTCTCTGTTACTACTAGAGTAAGTAGATACTTAGTAAAGTAAGTAGAATTTGAAAATATACTCTTGAAACATTTTTAAGAGAGAGAGAGCGATTACGGTCAAATACCTGCCTTGTCTTGCATAAAAAAACTAAGTCACTAAGTCGTATTATACAGACAGAATTATGTCACCGTGAAAACGTGGACATTAGTCAGTTTATAATACAACTTATTTAATTTAAGATTAAAAGATGTAATGTAGAATATGTATTCATTGCAGATATGGTGAGAAGTGCGCTTGCCTGACGAACAGCCTGCCCGGTGAGCCGAAGAACCCGGGCGCCGACGACAACTCCACCTGCATCGCCAAGGGCGACAAGGAACTGTGCAGCGGCCACGGATCCTGCATTTGCGGATCTTGCATTTGCATCAGTGACTCGCCGTAAGTGTTTTAGCATCGATATACAACCCTGTCGACTGAACTGCGCACCTCGCTGGAATGCGACTCTCCCTCGCACTAACCTCACACCTCTCCCGATTTCGGCCCGTTCCATACCACATACCAGAGCGTGGATGTGACGTCTCAGCGCCAGGTACTTCTAGCCGTATACACGCGCCACTTACAGACCGAATTGAAAATAAAATAATTTTAATTCACATGAAAATTTTCACCTACCTATTTAGAATCTGTTTCTTTTTTTTTTCATAGCTACGTGGGAAAGTATTGCCAATTCAACAGCGACAATTGCCCGAGACACAACGACGAAGTATGCAACGGGCACGGGAAGTGCATAGAAGAAAAATGCGTTTGCTCCAAGGAGTGGAATGGTGACGCCTGCCAGTGTCCTAGCTTCAACAAACGATGCATCGGATCAAGCGGAGAAGTAAGTAACAAGCAAAGATAATTATGTGGCACTTTTTGATTCGAAAATAGAATCCGTTCACAAAGCGATATAATTAATTCTCTGTTTTGTCTAATATTCTGGTTAGCTGGAAGATAATGCCATATGGCATTAAGCTCGCCTGTTGTACCGCTGTTTATTATGTGTGCAATAAAGTTATTAATAAAGAAATAAATAAATAAATAATTCATACAAAAAAAAACAGCCTTTCGACCGTGTTTCGACATTACAACTGTGACGTTTTGGCACTTGTCTAGGGGGGCTGGACATGCTGTCCTTCTTGAGATATTGCTCACTAACCCGTTGTCGTGGGAGAAAGATAAACGCGGCAACGCGACGACCCGATGTAAAAATATCAAGTAGTTTTAATAATAAAGTGCAATGATTTTGAAACGTCAAGTCTAAATTATTTACCCACTTTGATAGTAGCGCCCTCCTGTGAATGTGAAACGTCTGGGACACCTCAGTGTTGTCAAACTTTACTGGCCTTCGCAGACGTGTGTATCATGTCATAACATGTGTCATATTATATGAAGTATTGGTCGTATTTCGCGTCCCGTTGCTCACCTAGGACAACGGGTTAGTTTGTGACACTTATGACATTTAGGCTGAGTTGCACCACCACCAACGTACCAATAACCGGTGCTTTTCGTATGGAGTTTGACAGATTTTTGACGTTGTCAAAGTTAAAATAAGATGGTGCAACTCAGCCTTAATCGATTACAAGCTAGTGATTCCTAAATGCTTTTTCAGCTATGCAATGGGAGAGGCGAATGCCGGTGCGGGGAGTGCGTGTGTGATCGCACTGCTGCTTGGGACGCCCGGGAGAACCTGGACCGTCACTGCGAGATACTGCCTTGTCCCGACTGCCACAACCCCCAATGCATCATGCTAGAAGCCTGCGCCAAGTGCACCTTCTCCGAGGAAACCTGTCCAATGTGCCACAATGGTACCAAAATCACGCGCGTAGAATTCCTTAATTCTACGGAGGATTCTTCGTGGAATATTTGCCCAGACCTGAGAGTGGAAGTCGGGTGCTACACCCGGTATATGTATAGATACGATGACAGTGTGTATGGCATTGAACTGGCGGTACAAACCTATAAGAATTGCTTGGAGAGTTACTACTGTTAGTATTATTTTGAACTTTTTATCTTATAAAAAACATGCAAATTGCTTCATTCTAAAGCCTCTTTTATAAGGCCACGATGATATCGTTTTGCTTATTGCTTCTTCTTCTTGTCGTGTCGCTAACATATGTACCTACAGAGTATCAGCCCAACTCTGCTACAAGGTGGCGTTGTCAGTAGCATTCATAAATCTTCCTGCATGCAGTTTTAATGTTAGTTCGTCCGTTCGTTTCAGCCAAATGACGTCCACTGCTGGACAAAGGCCTTCCCCAAGGTTTTCCATAATGAACGGTCCTGCGCTGCCCGCATCCAGGCTCTTCCCGCGACCTTTACCAGATCGTCGGTCCACCTAGTAGGAGGCCTGCCCACGCTACGTCTTCCAGCCCGTGGAGAACTTTCCTGCCCCAACGGCCATCGTCTCTACGAGCTATATGCCCCGCCCATAATGTTAGTTGTTAGTGCTTAATGCTTGTTGACATTAATTTATTCCTTTCGATTTCAGTATACGGCGGGATATGCCTAGGATCCATCATCCTGATAGGGATAGCCACCCTGGTGGGCTGGAAGTGGCTGACGGACGCCCAGGACCGACGGGAGTACGAGCAGTTCCTCAAGGAACACGCGGACGACCACGAGGAGGAACCACAGACGAACCCAAACTACCGGCCTGCCTCCACCACAATATCCAATCCAGTCTTCAGGAAACTCTCAGTAGACTTCAAATAAAATAAATACGTAAACTCTTTACAACGTCATTCGATGTAACGCCACACTCTCTAAAACGTCGATTTTACTTATTTCCCAATAAACATTTAAGCTGGAAAAAAAATATTTTATCCAATACAATAACAGCTAGAAGTTTTGTAAACGTTATACAAAGGCGTGGAAATATCTTTCTATCCGCTCTACCACGGTGCTCTACCGTGCCTCCTTATTTAACGTTCCTCCTTCTCTTCTCTCTCTTAACTCCTTATACAGGGTGACTGGAACTGAACCCGCCATAGCTAATAGGCGTATAGAGGAGGTCATTTGCTAATTATTGAACCTTACTTTCTATGGCTAAAATTTTATAGTTTAGGAGATATGTCAATTTTTATACTTTTTTCAGATTTTTCCGAAATTTGACCTAAAAACTGCTTCAATTTTTTTTCTCGCGTGATTTCAACAGTTTTTTTTATTTGATATTAATATCGAATATGTCTTTATTCAAATAAAATAAATTTCTGATCCAGATAATGATTGAATAGCTAGTTACGAGCCGCCAAAGTTCAACAAAAGTACAAACCACGATAAAAAATTCTACTTCAAATTCGATTGAAACAAAAATTAATGGTGATAATGGATTGCCAATAATCTTAAAAATATCTCCAGCTTCTCTTCTTTCCAATGATATATCACACGTTGTAATTGGATATTGAAATTTATCAAAAATTCAAAGTTTATGGAAGAAAATGGAGTAATAATACAAAAATTATCCATACAAAGTTGATTTTGAATTTTTTTAATTTTTTTTTTCTTTATAATGTGATTATTATTTTTAAATTCATTTTAAAAAAAAACACGAAAATAGTTATGAAAAGGAGTATAGCAGAAAATATGAGTTGTTTGAAGAAACTTTGTATGGATAATTTTCGTAAATTACTCCATTTTCTTCCATAAACTTTGAATTTTTAATAAATTTCAATATCTAATTACTACGTGTGATATGTCATTGGAAAGAAGAGAAGGTAGAGATATTTTTAAGATCATTGGCAATCCATTATCACCATTGGTTTTTTCTTAAATTGAAATAGAATTTGAATTTTTTATCGTGGTTTTTACTTTTGTTGAACTTTGGCGGCTCGTAACTAGTTATTGAATCATTATCTAGATCTGAAATTTATTTTATTTGACTAAAGGTTTATTCGATATTAGTATCAAATAAAAAAATCGGTTAAAATCATGCGAGAAAAAAAATTTTAGCAGTTTTTAGGTCAAATTTCGGGAAAATCTGAAACAAGTATAAAAATTGTCATATCTCCTAAACTATAAAACTTTAGTCATAGAAAGTAGGGTTCAATAATTAGCAAATGACCTCCTCTATACGCGTATTAGCTATGGCGGGTTCAGTTTCAGTCACCCTGTATAATGTTGAAAAATGTTATGACCTCAGATCATAGATTATGACCCTTATGTCATTTTTATAGAGTTTACACTGTAAATAAAAAGTAAATGTATTTTCAAATACATACCTATCCTACCAATCAGTGGGGGCTAATGCAACTAGCAGACCAAGAGCTAAGCTAAGTTAATTTAGGTTATCTCGCATGTGTCGCTGAAGTCTAATGCCTGTTTTCACCATCAATCCCTAATTTTTAAGTGACCCCTTTGAAAACAAAATTCCTGTTAAATTTTACCATAGGGGTCACTTACAAGTTAGGGATTGATGGTGAAAACGGGCATAAGGCTACGGCCGGATTCTCGCGACACCCCCACTCGGGCGATGACGGAACGCCGCGGAGGTTTTAGTGGGTATACCCCGTCCTTTTCAGGACGGAGCATCGCCCTTTTCAAGGCGCCGGGAGTCCCACACACCACCGTATCCCTTGGCAGTGGTGACGGTGCGCAAATAATTTCCTCCGCGACAAAAAAAGCTTATCTCGCATAGCTGAAGCAGTTTTCCATATTGTTTGCATGCTGTCTACACTTAACTAATAACTATCTTAGCTTAGCTCTTGATCTGATATTGTTTTTACGACATTTTTAAGTATCTTACTACGACACATTAAATATTTCTAATTTTAGTTCAGTTAAATATTTTATTAAATAGTTACTTATTACTTACAATATTAAAAACAATTAATTACCTAGGTAAATTACCTACGAGTATAGTGGTACTTTGGAGAATGCCAATAACTAAAACTTGTTCTTAATATCATTTTAATTTTATTAATTTTCTTAATGTAAAAAAATATTATTTGAGGTTTTAGTTACTAAGCACACTTCGAAATCCTGCAGTTGATTTCAAAAATAATTAAGTACGGATGTTGAGATTTTATTAGATAATTAAAAAACTTGTACAACCTTATGTATTTAAAATTTTAGTTAACATTACTTTAAGTTACATACCTATTAACGTAGTACAGTTAAGCGTACAGCCACAAATTATTTTGCAGAAAAATCGAACCTATCACAACTACACAAGTGCTTCGTATAAACAAAGCTTATACAAAAACAAGTATTAAAATATGTAAATGTCCAAGATAATTTAAAAATAATTAAGCTTAATAAATAAAACCTTATTGTTGTATTTGTTAAATTACTTACCCAAAAATTTAGTAGGTACTTATTTGTAACAAGATTCTTATTAATTACTAGCTGACCCAGCTAACATTTTTTTTGCAGGTAGGAGTATTAAAAATGAAGTTTATTACGTCCTATTTTCTGATCTACTAATTGTAAACACAAAATTTCATAAGAATCAGTTCGGAGGAATCGGAAACGTTTTAGAGGATTTTGTTACAAATACTGTGACATGAGAATTTTATATTAATGCCGAGTTATTAAACCATCTTACTTTAACTTTAACAAACGTCAAAAATCTGTCAAACTCCATACAAAAATCACTGGTAAGTCTAGGTGACTTTAATCACCGTCACAGTTGTTTTTCCATAGATAAGAATAAGTACAACGTTCTCTCTTTTTCTCTTACAAGTGTAAATGAGAAAGATATACTGTCACTGTAGTAACAAAAAGTCACCCGTGCGCGCATAGCCTTACGGTTAAAGTAAGTAAGTTAACTCAGCCTAAGTAGAGATTAAAAAGTTGCAATGGCGATGAAACCTTTTACATACCCACCCCCTAAAATAACAGCGTCAAAACACTATGGTATATTATTAAGGAGTTAACAGGTGACCCAGAATGGGTGAATCAAACAGCTATAGTTACCTCTGACCTACCCCTAAAATATTTAAAATATTTTATTACATACAAAAAAAAACGTTTTTTACAGTCGGACCAAACAATCGCTTGCAATTATTATTAGTTAGTAAGTAGCAAATAAATTCGTAAACTTAAGAAAATTCCATACCATTTTTAATAATATTTTTTGTACAATTTTTTAACATATTTTTAGAGGTATATTAACTAGGTCAGATTATGTCAAGCTACCTCCATTGAAGTTGGATTTGATTTGCCCCTCTAGGACAGCCTGTAGAATTACATTTATCACTAATGTATTATTACACCACAGATGGCGCTACCTAATATGGACTGCTCTCGTGTATTTGGGTTTTATAGGAATCTTTACGATAAAAATATAGTAAATAAATATTTTTTCATTAACATTTAATTAGTTAGGCTTTGACTTTATACAGGTAGGCCAGGCTTACGCTTTCACTGAAAACTTGAGACTGCTGATTTTCAGTAAAATTGAAGTACAGAATACTTAAATCACATGTTTTTGCATTGTTTTATATTTATCGTATAAGTAAAAGGTGTCCCAAAATTAACGCAAGTTTCATAAGGGCTTAAGATCTAGGTTTCTTTCAAAATTAAATAAAAATTCTAAAAACAAGTCAAAACATAAAATATAACATGAATTACAGATCTACTTATAACAAAATATTTTTCATTGCTGATGATATATACATAACTCTTACGTGAAACAACCTGAAATAAGGTAGTATGTAGGTGCCTACTTAATGTAGCAAAAGCAGAACGTAACTAGAATTAATTGAACCATAAATAAATAATCCACTAACTATACCTGATCTATACTTGAGTACCTAGGTAATTTATCATAATAGAGGAATCAAACAAGTTACATAATTATTTCTAATAACTTTTTTAATATACACGCACACCATCAAATGCGATTTCCGCGAATTTCCTCGATCCGCGATGATTCATCTCCTCGCAACTATTTCTTGATGTAGAGAGGTCGCGTTCGTCTACAGTCTGTGGCGAGACGTCTCGCGGCGCGCGCGTTTTTTTCATATTTGGAACGCTCCGAGTCGTGTTTGAATTTCAAATTGACCGCGTAAAAAAGTTTTGTTTATTTTAAAAAGAAATAAGCACTGGCCGTTTAGACTTAATAAAAAAGTGCAGTGTATTCAATTTCTTTTGTTTAAAAAAAATTAAGATGGCTGGATATGTGTTTTATTTTGTTTTGGTGGCGTGTTCGTTACAGCAAGTTTTCGCGATCGACTGCTTCAATGTTAACCTCGAAACGGTGATGAATTGTGACGACTGCATCAGGTGTGGAGGCTACTGGTGCAACAAGCCAAGGGAGAAAGACGTGAGTATTAACTACCTCCATTTTTAATTTTAAAAATTTCAACAAAATTGTACACGAATGTGATATTTTTGTAAGGTAAGATGCAAATAGAGAGAGGTATTGATGGAAAATTCTAAAAAGAAAATATTTTTATCAATACTAACATCTTTTGTTTCACAATCGTAAACTGATTTGATGAATCATTACAGCTTATTGGAAATAACAAAGACCCGGTTCATAGGTTCAATGTTAATAAGTTTAAACTTAAACCTGTACTATTAAGTTAATTAAATCAAGTAGGGTGTGCGCGAAAGTAATTTTGAACGCATTTCATTGTCACCCGCAGTCTTTATGGTCAATGAAACTTTTGCAAGTTTCTTTCATGTCGTGATTTTTAATGATATAATTGCGATGGTATTATTAACCGCTTGATTAACATTCAAACGTAATTTTACTCCTTATTTAATATGTACATATTTGACCAAATACAGTATTATTAGGTCAGGCTCGACAAATGTCACCTAAATTCTTTGACTGCCATTCTTTGAAACTAATTGGGTATGAAGTAATAAATAATTAATTATAAATTAATATTTATAGTTCTTTCCATTTAAATATTAAGAGGCCCAAATTTTAATACGCGGAAAGAAATTCATCCTTACCAGAGAGAGAATAAAACTTGATATTACGAATACAAACGGAAGCCATTAAAGATAACGCTAATGTTACTCGTTGACTTTATGACATAACAAATATACCTACTTTATGTATTAGGTATAGGAATATTTACGTCACAATCTAAACAAACATTTACACACTAATATCTTGTAGAGCGTTTAAAGTTGTCACTTTCTTAGATGAAGACGTTCCGGTGTACCAAACCAATTGAACAGTTCTCATGAATGATCAGCTCAATTGCTTTTCCGTAGGCAATAAGTGCGCAGCCGCACAAAGAAAACCGTGGAGCCAAAGGAAGAAACAATTGACTCAATGAACTGACAGCCAAGTTCAAATTCCAGCTATTTTTACTGCTCACGTTTCGCTCATGCCCCACCTAGGGACTAAAAAGACACTTGGTCTAAGTAAGGAACAGTCGTTTCTCGCAGTCCTTTTGTGGCTGATGTGGGTAATCAATGTCGCGAGTTTTGATTTGCTTTCGGAGATTGATTGAGATGAAAACACGACTAGTCGGAGTCGGATGATAATTATAAGGGGGTGTTCCCTTCCAGTCGCACTGTATCGTGTAACAGTATCAGTGTCACTCGTTCGGAAAAAAAACATATCAAGTCACCTGTTACTCGGTAGACATTAAGACTGAGTTGCACCATCTAACTTTAACCGTAACTCTTAACTGGTGTTTTTGTATAGAGTTTTACAGATTTTTGACGTTTGTTAAAGTTAAAATAAGATGGGCAATCCAGCCTAAGATAACCTCATGGTTTACATGTTTGATCCACACGCGATTTGTGCAATTTCGTAATGGACCTGCAATTTAAAAATTGCTCCTGCAGGTCCGGTGATGAAGCAACACGAATGGAATGGAGTAGAGAACATGTTTTAAACCTTAAAACATCACTTTTTGGTTCTTGATCTGCTTAATCGTGTTTGCATTTTTTACACAATGCGTCATTGTATCCGCCTTTAGGTTTCAAAGTATGTCAATTTCTCTCTGAACTGCTAAACAGTTGCACATATTATTTCACTTTAGTCATGGGAATTTTGTAAAGTGACACTGACATTTTACCGACCTTAACTTCAATTCGAGTTGGAATTAAAGTAGAAATACTCTTACGAGATATCAACTAAAATATTAAATCGAAACAACAGTTATAAAAACTTCGAGTAATCTACCCTAATGATACAGCTGAAAGGTTTCTATTGTTTTCTTGGGAGATTTTTTTGTTGAGGATTATTAACGTAAATGACGGTTTATCGACCCCATGTCTACTAGCAGGAAGGCACTGGATGCAAGGCGCTACCAACCGGCCATTGTGGAAATCATTGGGGAGGTCTATGTTCAACAATGGACGTTCTGTGGCTGAAATGATGATGATACTACTTCCAGATAGCTCTCATTAACTAATGAGAAGAATTTTACGAAAATATTTCAATTCCACTGACAATAAGTAGTAATTTAATAGGTAGAGCCATTTCAAGATAATGCAGAAACAATTTGAAATGTGGACTGGACCATTCTAAGAGTGGTAGTACGAGTAAGTAACATAATATTGTTATAATTAATATTACCAAATGTTACGCTTCAATTAAATTAACAATCGAGTTATGTTATGAAACGACCAGTGACGAAACTATTATGGCGAATGCAACATGCGCGCTAATATTATACAAACTTTTTTAACTAAATACATAATATAAATTAACTAAGAAAGCGAAAAGATCAGCTAAATTAACAAAACTGAAGAAATTAAGTAAAATAAAAAAGCATATAATATGGATAACATGAAAGAAACACTAAATAAAAATATATAAGCATAATTCGGTTAATTCATGACATATTAACGCATTTGTAATAAAAATAGTACATAGGCACCTGTATCAACAAGGTATATAATGACCCTAATCACTCAAAGTTAGAAAAGGTATTATTTTTATTTGTAGAGTCAAAGAAATAGTCATATAAAGTCCGATAGAAAACCCTCTACACTACATTCCTTGTCCGTAACTATCATTAATCTATGAGCTTTATTTGTATAAAATTTAGTCAACGAGATTATTTACCAATTCAAAGAAGTCTATCCCGAACTTACCTTGCTCATTTGTCCACCGTTGGTAGTCAGTAGTTCCACCCCAGAATATATCCACTCGGTCGGTACCGCGATTGTACCTGACCTGCTAATTGCACCTGTTAATTGTGATAATCATTACGAAACATAACGGACCACGGGTCTTATTAGGATGTTGCTTCGGCAGGTCAATCAATTTTCAATAAACCTGCCGAATAATCGAAATATTTGATGCGCAATGTAGTTTTAAAACAAGTTCTATCTTATTGCCAGTCATAAAAAGGTCATTAATAAAATGGCTATTTATTTAGGTATTGTCTCTAAAGGGCAGAACGATTAAGAATAAGCTCTAGATAAAACATAAAATAACAATAACAATATGTATATTTACCAACACATTAAACATGCATGTTTTGTATGAAACACAAACTTTACTTGCAAATTGATAATCTATTGTTTTTACAATACACTACTATTAGATAAAATATCGCACAAAAACAAACACATTAAGGAACATTTACAAAGTATTCCAGACCATCCAGCAAGCCAAGGGGGGATAAGGGTGGCAATTCTGCTGAACGTTTATGTAGTGCATAGACGATAGAGACAGGGGCAGCCAGACTGCACTTCTCAGTTTATTAACACTGGAGGAGGAGCACTAAAAGCCCCATGGACCGTTACAGAAACTTCTACCTTAAAAGCAAAGTGGATAGAGTTGTAAATACTATTATCATTAACGATGTAGATGACTCATACTTTTCAGTAGTTGCTGTAAACAAATTAATATGAATGCCTGAAACTGTTTACCTAAAATGACTATTATTCATCCCGTACAAATTGTGACTATTCATACCGTAGAATTTATGAATGAAACCAGATTTTAGGTATGCCTACTACTAAATACAAACATGTCAATAAACGTTGAATATATAAGGATAAGAACTTTTACTTTTCATTTTTATGTTGTTTTCGCGGCGGCTCACTTTATGACTAAAACAATGAAAATAAAAGCAAGACCTTGGCTACTCATTTACCGTTGCGGCCGCCATATGCGGGCATAACGTCATACTTCGCACATCCATTCAGTTGTTTTCTCTCATAATAATAATGCGTTATCGGATGCGCGGGCGCAGCGCACATTTTATGTTTCTCTCGCTACTTGACGTCATTACGCACTTAGCTTTATGTGTTATATTTTATATCTTACATTATATTAACTACTTGTATTATAAGAAGTTAGTAATGATAAGGAATCCTAGAAATTATAATCATAATTTTCATCATCATCAGCCTTTGAAAGTCCACTGCTGGATATAGAAGTCGCATAGAACGCTAAAACACGTAGTTCTGAGGTCTGAGCCGTTTGCATCCAACAGCTTCCCGCAACCTTAACTGGGTCATCGGTCCACTAGGTGGGAGGCCTACCCACGCTACGTCTTCCAGTCTACGGTCGGCAATCCTTTCCTTCCCCAACTGCTGGCAGTACAGACTACAGATGCAGAGTCTATGTAAATTAATCTTGTTTCAACGAGCGAAAAGTTAAAATTAGAACATAATGCTAATTTTACTAAAATCAACTAATTACTGGAGGTGTGAATCAGACGCGGGAGAAACAATTTAGTTGATGAAAGCAATTCTGTTTTAACAACACAAAATATGCACAATGAGAACAACAATGGATGCAAGTCACATTTGACACACGAAAAAGGTACATGAAAAAGCTAACTAATGTTTTTGTCGTAGAAAAAGCTAACTTCGATAACTAAAAAGTTACTATTTTTTCATCTCCATCGATGGAGATTTCAATTATCCTGACTCTATATTTTCCATATATGTTTTGGGGTTTTAACAAAACAATATTAACACAGTCCCAATCCTGAAATGTTGATCCAATATTCCTGACTCATACGTGGCCACTCTTCCTAATACATTTATGTATTTGATGGCTACTCCTTCAGCACGCATACGAAGTCCTTTATTCTGATGACTCCACACAATCTCGTGGAGTGCTTCGATCGATCCTCGAATTTCCTGCGTACCCCATTTTCCAATATCCGCTCCTCGCAAACAAAGTGTAACTAATGGCGTGGAGTTAACGAGAAAGTTATATTATTAGGTTAACAATATTTATTAATACCTAACGGACGCGTCAGTGATTCATACATTCTACTCCGTGAAGTCATTGTTATTTTGGACACTTTAAAAAGGAATCGGTTGGTTTATGCCTTGTCTTATTGTCATATTAAATTGAATGCCTGAAATACCTACTTGAGTGTAGTTAATTTTTTAGTTAAACAAAACAATCTTAACTCATTAATTTACATTGCTATAAAAGATACTTACTACAAATGATGCAAATATTGAACTACATTAGTAAAAAAATAAAAATGCTACCGATACTTAAACCATTAGTAAGATAAGTATTGGTATAGGTTTTCCATTTTATAAACGTGAACATGACAGAAATACCAATAAACTACGAGCAATGCTTTCGTAACATTCATATTTCAGCAGCCAGAAATCATTAAAAACTCTTGAAAGAAACCAATAAAACTTATCAGACATTTAATTAGCGAGCGCCCCGTAGATTTCGATGTTTACATTTACGTTTCCCTTCAATCATTCGATAAGACGAATCGCTTTTATTTATCTTGCTTTATTTCACCGGCCGACAGTGAAGACCACACGTCGATGTGAAAATAAATAAATCACCTTTGAAATTTACTTTCTTTCATGCAGTTTTCTGTTTCCAAAACAATGCTATTCTAAAACCATTAATGGTTTACAATGTGTGATTCCTGTTAGCGCGTAAACGCACCCGTGTGCAGTTGGAGTACGTACGCGGAATCAACAAACATCCGCGCGGTAACACCGTTACACAGTGGGCCGGATTCATGTAAACGTGTGAAAAAAGTCTGAAAAAGCAAAATGTTGTGGCTTAACCTTGTAAATATGCACAGTTTGCAAGAAATGTGCGATGTGATGTAACTTGCAAAACACATCCTAAATACGCGAATGAGAATATAAAAAGGATCGAATGCGATATTGTAACTATCTTTTATCAGTTGCGTGAATGAAGCGGTCCCACAGTACATTCCGAGAAATCACAAACGCAGCCCGTTGACCTATATGCGGGCGTGTTTTTAACATTATATCTTGCACAATTTTATGCGCAATAACAGGAGCGAGATCATTAAGCCGATGGGCCCGCGATCAATCATACTAAAATAACATAAATTACGTGCACACACGCAATTACACTTTTTGCACTGCATTTTAATATTGTATGTTTTTTCGTGAACTTTACGCGCTGCACGCTGTGTCGACATTGTTAACGCGCGGATTAAAAACAACGGCGCCATAACGATGCAGACATGACATGCCGCGATTATACGCGTTCAATTTAATGACACTGCATTTAATGGAAATAACGATGCAAGATAATTTTCGGAAAGAATGTTAAGTTTCTTAACTCGAATTGTTTATTTTTATATCTCCATTATTTAAGTGCCTATTATTTTTTACTGGATTTAATTTGAGCTAGGCTAAAGAAAGACTTCACTACTATACTATTTATTTATTTGTCCTTTTGGGGGGTAATAAAATCTTCTGTGATTCCTAGAAAAATGTAGAGTTAGACGTCTATGTCCAAATCTCCGTACCTGCCTATATACGCACTTTATCATACATACGTGATTTAAATTCATTAATCGCAATTGGTTAACTTACATAACTGAGCTTAAAACCAAATTAATCATCGTTCATTGGGTATGCGTATAAAATATGATTTGTTTGTTTTACACTGCATTTGCATTGCAAATGCACGCAGCGTTGTCGGAACGCTGTGGCGCAAGTACTGTGTCCTATCTTTCCACTCTTTATGTGCCAAATGGAAGTTATTGAGGGTAATCATAACCTGTTTGCGGTGATTGATCGTCAGCTTGTCGAAACCGAGCATTGCAACCTTATCCACCAGTTGACATTTGACCCACCCCTCAGATTAAAGTTGAGGCATTAATTGCTGCCCTATGCGAGTAAATTATATTCGTGACCGACCTGACTCATGTTTTTAAACTTATTACACGGCTACTTTTAATTTTTCGTCCCGATATAAACTGGTGGATATTAAATGTCCCCTGACACGCGTTGCACAAAATCATTAAAGGAATTAATGACGCTTTCGGCGAGCACTGGAATCGAAATGTAAATATGCAGTTATTTACGCGTGATTAAGGCTATCTCGTGAATATTTTAAATGTCGATTTGCACTCTGTGATTTGAGCGATAAGATCTGTATCGTAATAAACCGCATACCTAATAGGTTTCAGGGTCTCATGATGCAATAATCTTTCTCTAGATTCACTTAGCTTCTCTTTCTTTATCTCACTCTATACTTATCCTGTAATTTTGTATATTATTCAATAGGACACGTTATCCTATAGAAGTATGTATTATTATACCTAATGTAATATTGAATGAGCATGCATTCATTTGGGATAAAACTATCAATTCCAGATACCTACAGTCGTTACTCTATGTCTGCATTTAAATTATTTTATCGTTTTATTTCCATACGTTATTCGACTCATTGAGGCTTTCCTAATTATTTGCACCAAAAAAGTTTGAGAGCTAGTAATAATACACACTCTCAAATAAACAATATGATTGTTTTACATGAAGAGCCACTACATACGAAATAGCTAAAAAAACAGGGGTCGCGGTTGTTTGTGTATGGACAGCTGCGGTTCGAATACCCCTAATCCTCGTCTTGAAGCCAACAAAACTAAAAATCGCCCCTATAAAGTAGTAGGAGACGTATTTATTCCGATGGAGCCATAGAAACGATTTGGGAAACCTCTTTTAGCGTCATAGCGTAACTTATTATTAAACGTAAGGCTAGAAAATGAGTTATCGTTTACCATTCAGGATCAAACTCATTTCAAAAACTAACGAGTAATCTTCAAAAACTAAAGAGAATAATAATTTTAAGTATTTTTCTGAAACTTTGTTCATTGACATGAATAAAAAAAATGTCATTAACATGTTGATTATTTTGAGAAGCATTCATGGTAATTTGCTTGTGAGTTGTAACCATTCAAGTCACACTGCATCCATATTCATATGGATGCCTATGTTAATAATATTGCTTTGCCCATCGACCACACAAGCTACAAAACTTACAAGTCTACTCGTGTTTCTTCTTTTATCCATTTTATCGTTTAGTTAGACTATAGTATAGGCTGAAAGTTCAATAAACGAGCAGAAATAAGAGTGAAAATCTTGTATTACCTTGAGCCCGTTTTAGTTCACGGGCTAGTTAATATTTAACTGTAGCATGTACGTATAATATGTAATGAAATGGTGATCAGTACCTTAGATTTTATTGAAAAAGTTGATAGCGATTGGCTGCCTAGATTTTACGCTTTACTGATCTTTTAAATAGAAACCGCCTCTGTGGTCTAGTGGTT